>NC_088864.1:41647386-41992666 GCF_032884065.1 Artemia franciscana | reverse complement strand
TAGGTATTTATATCTTACGAGTGGGTGATCGGATCGTAATGAATTTTGATATTTAGAAGGACATCGTGACTCAGAGCTCTTATTTTAAATCCTGACCGGCATTAAGCCTCTGATTTTCCTTTTAAATCAATCTATTGATTCTTAGAATTTTGTTAGAGCTCATACCATATGAGCTCTTGGCTCTTAGCTCTTCTTGAATCGTCAAAAGTGCCATATGAGCTCTTAGTTCTTGTTTATATATATTTAATCTTTAATTAGAAAGCAAGCTTTCTTCAAGCTTTCACTATATTACTTTTTTCATAGTTAAGACCTAGAACTGGGAATCAGGAAAAAGTTCCCTTTTTCATCGTTAGTAATTTCAAATTCTTTCAGCTCGAACTCGAGGTATTTTCGCACTGATAGGAAATTTTATAGCTTTGATTTATGCCAAGTTAATCGAAGAACAAGTCACATTTGGGCATAGACGCGATATGTTGTTTATCGGGTTGTAAGTATAGAAGTTGCGTGGAAAAGTATTGTGCCTAGTTTCATATGTCACAAATTTAAAGGCTTCAGCATATTTGTTTCAAAATTTTGCGCTTTCATTAAGATTTTCTTGGTCCTGTCATCACATAATTTTAAGCTGATTGGTAAATACCTATCTATGGTTTTCCTACATCTTGAAAAAAAAATGTTTTTAACCGTCTTATATGCCCGTTTGCCACAATGCAATTTTTACATTATATTCTCTTTGGTGGAGGGACTTACAGCTGTAAGTTTCCAATTAATCAAATCACATCGATTTTTGGCCCATTTTGGAACCTTTTATCCTCCCCCCACCCTATCAAAAATATGCTCTCCTTATTCAGACAACAATCCGTGACAGCTTCAAGCCTATCAAAAAAAAGTATTTTGGTCATATTTGGGCTCCATTTCCAGAGGGTAGCCCAACCTCCAAGCTAAAATTTTATTGTAATTTAAAGCCTACTTGGCTTTGCGATTTTATAAAAATAAGGTTTGAGCTGATCAGGATACCATTCCCTCAAACGAAGTTTTTATATAGTAGACTCGTTCTGGCCGGGACTTACGGCTGCAAGTTTCAAATTGACCAGGGACTACACGGCTATGCCCCATTACTGAGTCACCTAACACCCTCCCTTCAAACTCAAATGTGATGTCCCCTTAGTCCTGGCAATGATCCTTAGAAGTTTCAAGCTGAGCCGAAAAAACTTATTTGGATCCCCATTTAAAAGGGATCATATCCTTAAACTATAATCTTTTTTATACATCTGGATCCACTTGGTCAGAGAGTTACAGTTTTGAGTTTCATGAAGTTCAGAAAACAAAAAAGTTGTCTGGTCTCTTTTAGGGATCCATTTTCAGTCGAACCAATATTTTTTTTTTCAACCGGTCAGGATTCCTGTTCTTGTCTATTTTAATTTTTTTCTGACCTGTTTCCAGCCTGTTTCTGTCTTCGGAATTTCCAAAATCTGTGATTATGGGCGTTGAGAGCATGGACCTGATCTGGATTCGAAAATTGTGTTTTTGCCACTCGTGCGGTCAAATTGAGATCACATGGTCTAGTATGTTTTTCCTAGCCTTAGGAAATATATCTAAAAAACAAAATGTAAATAGAATGTCGCAGACATCAGTAGCCAACTTGCCAGACCAGTGAACATGTAGACGAGGCTTCACTACGACGAAATAAAATTTTTCCATTGATATGTTGAATTTTGGTTGACTGTTATGGTGTAGTTCACTTAATCTATGCGGTACAACATAACCCTCCACAACAAACAATGGTACTTGTGTATTATACTGAACACACTCAAGAAGTTAGGTTAATCGGAATGAAAGATACAAAAATATGATGGAAATATAATGCTTTAGAAACTAAATTATGGAAACTACAACCAAGAATTATGGAAAGCAGGCCGCCCAGAACGCATTATATTAAATTCCTAACCTAACCCCTAACCACCTCTATATATTAAATATTTAATAAAAATATACCTGTATCGTAGTTTTTCTCTCTCTGATTAAGGCTGGCCTAATTTTAACCGATTGTAGACAGACGAACCGGTTATTCTCAAATCAAAAACACAGATGACGTTTCGAGTGTTTTCGAAATAATACACAAGTACCCAAACAATTTTCATATTAATTCAACAAATATAGTTCAACGTAGAACATAGTTCAACATACATGCTTCCGCTGCCTCTTTTCACTAGCAACCTCCTTGTATTCACGATGTGGAGTTGCTAATCTTGTGATCGGGGGGTAAAAAAGAAATGATAGGTGCCGAAAGTAGATTAGTGTTGAAAGCACCTTCGAAACTGTTCTATATTAACTTCTAATTTTCATCATTGATTGTACTTGTTTCTTTGTTTTTCTTTTTTATTGATTACTCTGTTAATGTTGTAATCTTACATTTATGGTGGCAATAAAGCAATACATACCTGCACACGTATGTATTCGATTTATTCACCCCGCTAAAAGAATTTTAAGTTCATTCTCAATTAGTTGCTCAGATCTAATGCATAATTCTGAAGGGCAGCTCATCTACACGTTCACCGACCCAAATTTAAATCTTGCATTATGCTGTGCATGATTTTACAAATCCACTGAAAGTAAGTCAGACTAACTCATTCAATTAGCCCAGATTACATGTTAGAAAAATCAGTGGTCACTGGAAGAAGGGAAAACAGAAAGAGCTCATCTCCAAGCCGCATGCAGTTGTTATTCTGTATCTGAAGAAAATGGAGTACATCTATTAGTAGTAATATCTAGACAGTCATCATAATAGACTAACTTTTAAGTGTCTACATTTAATAATTTGAGACGGAAATCTATTAGTGAGACAGATATGGACAGGTATATCGAGGCGCACACTACTTTTGAGACCCACCTACTTTCGTTTCGAAAGTACCTGGATCCTTTTGGAATTCGATGGGCAAATAGTTGCAGTCAATAAGATCTTTTAGAGAGATTTTAGACCGCTAGCCTTTTTTTTATCCAGGTGGTAGCAGGCTTCAAAGTTTCCAAATTCAATCCCTGAAGCTTCCAAAATTGAAGTCAGCTACCACATGGACTGCATATGTTACTGGTCTTTAACTTCCACAATCTCTTGGATCCATAGGTTAGATTCCTTTGTGATTTTACTGTATGATTGGAGGTGTGAAGAGGGCATCCTCCTAACCCTAATTCTTCAATTAGCGTTAATATATTACTTTTTCTCCTTGCGTTAGTTTTATTTTACTCTTTATGTTTCTTTAAGAAGTTTTTGAACGTCATAAAAAAAGACCAGCACAAATAAACCGAGTCTTGAGGTGGCAGTCTTGAGGTCTTCATATCTGAAGGGCAGTATAATCATGATTGGCAGAAATATATTTTTTTGTCAACAAAATAGATTTTCAGATCATCTCAATACACCAGTGCGATCAATTTTTGAGACTTAAGTCTTTTCAAGTTGCGACTCTACAAAAAACAACGTAAAAAATGACTATTTACCAATGAGATGGCTTGTGAACCTGTGGGTGTCGATGGCTTCAAATCTGGCTAATAAAAATTTCACGAAAAAACAGGACGCAGCGCTTTATAACACTATCCTTCTTTTTGTGTGTTTCAAGAAATTTTACATTTTCAGGTTTGCTTTCCTCAGTAACTGGATCATCTATTTTACTGTATCCAGATCAAGAGGAAGAAATAATTCTGAGTGGAGCTGCACTAAAACTCCGCTGCGAGGCCAGAAAAGAAACTTATTGGCATTTTAATGTTTATCCTGATTCGGTAAGCTTATTTTCGGTACTCTAATCTAAAGTGAGCTAGCCTCATTGTTGGACTGGATAAACTATTTTTTCTGGGATCAAATCTGTTCATTGTGAGTGAATTGGATGGATTAAAGAGATACAAGTTTGTAAAGTGTTTTTTTTTTTGTAGAATTAATTTAGAATATGTCTTAAAAAAAAATCAAAGAAAGTTAAAGAGCAATATTGAAACGTAAAGCTAGCAGAAGTAAAGTAACGTAATTAACATGAATAACCACACCAAGCTTAAAACGAACAGAAATCCCCACAAATAAGAGAGGACTACCACTCCTCAAACCCACTAAAGCCTAGAGGGCTGTATGTGGTTCGCTGAAAACTGTATACATATTGAACGATGACTTATTTTTATAACATGCAAAAAAAAATATTGATGAATTTTACGACAGACAGTTAAAAGATTTTCTTCCAATAAATGCATTAATGACACTAAATTTATGTTTTTATAATTTTAAAAAGACGCTTCTTTTGTTACTATTTTTTCTTCGTAAATGGGCACTTTTGGAGCAATTGGTTTAGTGTGCGGAAGCAATATTTTGCATTAAAAATTAACAGATAGTTTGTCAATTCATTGTCTACGTATTTGAAAGGAATTAGTTAAAACGAAAAAAAAAATGTTTGTGAATATTTATTGAATATTGATAAATTACGCTAAATTGATTGTTTAAAATCAAATGGTATACAAGAAAAGTTATTCCTGGAAGATTTATCAGTTTAAATTTTCAATGCTGTTGCGAAAAAAGAAAGCTGTTTAAAATATAATTTGCGATGGCTACGCAAAAACATTGCAAGTTTAGTGTAAATCCTTTTGGTCTGGACCGGTTGAAAATGTTCCAAGTCTACGAACTTCTTTCTCTCTGAGCTCGAAGATAATCTAAGCCCAGTAAGTCCTTCTGGCCTTCTGGTCTTCCTTGTCGAATAAGTACTTTTGGTTTAGGCTGATTGAACATATCTCAAGCCCCTTGATCCCTTTTGATCTGAGCTGATTTAAAATATTCCTTGTTTGATAACTGCTTTTGGCCATGCTTTGCTTGGACGTTCGGACTTTAGATCCTCGTCTGCCTTCATTCTTTTTTTCTTTTTCAGGGAAAACTTCGAGATATATAGCCAATGATTCTAAGGTTATTCTGAACGTATAGCCACAAATCTAGGATTCGAAAAGTAGTCCTACAAAAAAGGCATTTTCCCAACTGTCACCTCTTCCCCCCTCTCCAGGAGTAGTATATATGAAATACAAAATTAGTGAGAATATTGTGTGAATGTGGATGTAGATGTCTTTAGTATTTCTACAGGTAAAAAGTGCTTGGCTTGTTAAATAAAAAGTAGGCTAGATAAAAACGTAAAAAAGTCGAGAAGAACAATTTTTTTAAACATTACTTGTAAACTAAAGAGTAGGGAAGGATAATGAATAAGCGAAGGTAATGAGTCTGAAGTGCATGGAAGTTGGAACCATGGAAATTTTGACTAGTAGTAACCATTACGTTGGAATGAACGTAGTTTGTTTTTTCATTGAGCACCAATCTGGTTAAGGAATTTACCAGCAACTCCTGTTTAGAGTTCCTTATTTTCCTATGTAGGCTATGCTACTTGATGATAATCCCGATGTCATTATATTTCAGGACCTCAATAAGCAGCAGCACGATATCGAAGAACGAAGTAACGTAACCTCCTGGAGAAATCCCGATAGCGACTTTTCGTTTATTTCCGAGTTAACTGTCTCAAATGCCTCTTACTTGGATACAGGATATTTTACTTGCGCTCATGTTGGAACTACCAACTTCAAGGACATATTTAACGCCAAACGTATCTATATCTACGTTGATGGTCAGTAACTTTATATTAATATGGTTGAGGATTACCCTTGCGGATAATATTACCACCATTAGGATATTTTAATTTGAGGTTTATTAATAATGATAATAGTTACATTGTGGGAGGAACACGTTGATTTTATCTTGTTTTTTTTTTATGCAATCGGCCTCAGGTTAACACCGGGACGACTCTTCGTTTTTTTTTTTTGCGGAAAGCATAGACCTCAGCCCGCGTTGATGAACAAAATACTATACTTAGGATAGTTGCTTGTTCGGGGGAAAAAGATGGTTTTCGACTGTCCTTCAGCCAGAGGCAACATTGTGCGAAATGAAGTCGAATTTCAAATCATGTATCAGAGAAGTAAGTAAGCAAGACGGCACTAGACCTTTAAGGTCCAAACCGGCGGTACTGATCTCTGTTTCATGGCCCTCCAGCCAGGAAGTGCAATGGGGGGGGGGGGCTGGGGGTCAACCATCCTGTGCTTTCGCACACTTCCTGCTTACCTTCCTCAGATTTCTCCAGGTACCCATTTAGAACTAGGTGGACTTTGGATGAGCTAACAAAGTCACACTACTGATGCCCGTCCCAAACCAAATAACCGGCCATGCCTAGTATTGAACCCTTGGCCCATGGACAAAGAATTCTCAAGCCATCGCGCCAGCCACTTAGCTGGGACGGCTCCAGATCATCAGATCTTGTATCAGAGAAGACTCTCTGAAATTGTTTCGTGAAGATTTTGTTCCTTATAGGCGTGTTTATGCTTCGAATGAAAAGTTCTATTTAAGCAAGCCCGCGCCAGTTTCATACTGAGATTAGAAAAGGATCATTTTCTACTGGGCTGAAAGAGCTGAAATCTGCTAATAAAAGCTATTGTGGTTCAAAGTAGGTCTGAGTCCTTTAGACAGTACCTCGTTTGAACTGCCGTCATATAAAATTTTCAATCAGTATGGTTTGGGAACCAAAGTGCACCGCAGGTCCTTTTAATCATCACCTTTTTAGTCTAAAGGTTGGCATGTTGCTGCTCGTTTGAACTGCCAGTGGGCAAGGCTTTTCAACCAGTATCAACGGAGATAGAAAATGTGTCTATGTCCCCTCTGTTACTCCGCCCTCATCCCTTGGTGCTCCTAACGGCAACTTTTTAACAGAGCGAAAGCTATGTTGCACCGTTCTTAGACGGGATCAATATGGATAATTTTCAATCTGGATAATTGGAGAACAAAAGCGAATCAATGATCGCTCCAATACTGCTTCCGCTCCCACCGCCACCTTCTCAGTAAAAGGATGGGCTTACTGCATCTTATTTAAATCAGTAACATGGAATGGTTTTCAGTATGTTTGATTGGCCGCAAAATGTAGGCGCCAAGTGTTGCGGTAAGCCCATAATTTAGAAGTGTGCAGTGTTAGTTTTGAAGCAGAATCGCAAAAGGATCATTTTATTGCAGGCACAAGGTGGGTCAGCTGTCAGACTAGCAGTCCTCCATCCCCAGTCTTTCAGAAGAAATTTATACTTATTTTAGTTGAGTTTTGACTGGAATTATGCATAGATTTTCGATCTGCAAGATTGGAGGCACGAGATGTAGCGAGGCTTCTCTAACACTGCCAACTTTCAACCAAAGGTTGGCGGTTTATTTTCTCAACGTTGGGTTAGAGAACTATGAAGCACTTATCTTGATTCAATAGGTCAGGAGAAAGAAGATTTCCAAACCTTTCCAGGGTTCTCACATCCGCTTGCAGTACGAGTACCTTTGGCAAAGGGGACGAATGTTCAGAGGCGTATGCCGCTTCTGAACCCCATCTTCCTTTAGAACGAAAGTGCCTAAAATAAAATGGATCATGGTAAATGAAAATGGATGAGTAAATGAAACATAAAACGGACAAACAACACGAAAATAGGTCTGGACACTCTAAAACTGCAGAAAGGCTGGAGTGTCACCTTTGATTTTTAGAAAATGACATATATTTTGAAGTGTTTTTATTTTTCATAACATAAAAAAAACTAAATGATACTTATCAAGCCCAGAGTATTTCCAATAATAAAGACATCTGCAACTTTCACTTTAGTTTTTCTATTTTAAAACGACACTTATTTTCGTTGCTACTTTTGATTTAATTCAAAAGTGTAGATAATTGATCCGTAATTAAAGCCGTTCATTTCCAAACTATCCTTTTTAGTTTTCAGGAAAGCAGAAATGACACTCTAGCTTCAAGGGAGGGCGGAAGTCCCACTTATCTGTGGTAATTTATCTTAAGTTCGGATTGATTATCCAGTTCAGTTTCCGTTCGTTTTGGGTTTCATTTATTTGTTTATAGTATTACCTGTTTATTTGAAGTTTAGATCATCATGCGACTTTATTTCTCCTTGGTTGGACCTTAATATCGCACTTTATGTCCTTTGACAAATTTTTCTCTGACTTAGTTTTTCAAAAGTTGATCCGCAAGAAAAGTCTACCTTTTTGGTTGTTAGCTCACTTTATGCTTATCAGCTGCACTTTATGATTATTAGTCTTCGCCTAAACTAAAACAATTGAGTGTCAAGATGTCACCTTCAGTAATTTACATTGACTCAGCTGAAGAATTTTATAGTAGGCCTACTACTATATAAGTATGGTTCACGCAAGAATGCAGACGATTCGTCCTATCATTATTTTTAAATGCTATTACTGGTGCGCATGTTTAACTACGCTAAGTCTGATCGGTTCATTCCAGTAATGAACAAAATTAGAGCAAGGTTGCCACCAGGGTTAGTTCCTAACCGTGCATTAAAAAAAAAAATGGACAAAATCCAGTAGTGAGTTAAATTTTAAAACTGTGTCGCAACATGGATAAGGAAATATGGCAGAAGTTTGCCATTCCTTTTCAATGATGTGTAAGGACATGGATAAATCACCTGAGAGAGGAACGGATCATACAGTTGTGTAAATAGTAGAGGGATGGAATCCTTTTAACATAAGTATCTAACTTTTCTTCAACAAATTCCGAAAGTACATTTATAGTTTGATCTTATTTTGTTTCGAGACTTATGCTGATACTATGAATGCTTTACACCAAATATTTCTGCAATTCATTGTAAAATCTATTTCAATTCTTGGTAACATCCATAGTATCTCATCAAAACGTAGGAGAAAATAGTAACAACAATAACGTAACTATGGCCAGTAGGAAGAAAAAGAAGAATATTTACACGAATATTTCGCCCTGTATCAAACAAGGCGTGTCCAGCACAGAGAAGAAAGAATGTCAAACAAAACTAAATAAAAAAGGTGGAAATTTGGAAATCAAAGTAGAATAAAAAGAAAACAATCAAGGGAATTATATGCTATTGCTATTCCATGACATAAACCTGCACCAGAG
This sequence comes from Artemia franciscana, assembly GCF_032884065.1. Classification (NCBI taxonomy): domain Eukaryota; kingdom Metazoa; phylum Arthropoda; class Branchiopoda; order Anostraca; family Artemiidae; genus Artemia; species Artemia franciscana. Next base: position 41,983,700 of record NC_088864.1, on the reverse strand, counting down.
CTCCCAAGTCCCAACATACCGAATCGCCTAAAACAAGAATCTATGCTGTGTGTATAGGTGCACAGAGGCTCGAACCTTAAAGAGGGAAGAGGTCTCTATGTGATTCTTCTTAGATTGTGGGTTTTAAAATGAAATTCGTTAAGCAACATTTATTTGCTCGAGGGTTTTCTTCAGAGTTGTCTAGGAGGGCCCTCTCACCGCCAACTTTTGATTGAAAGCCTTTTAACAAACTTCCCCCTCCAATACCCCGACCCAACTTCGCACAGACATTGTTAAACTATTCGGACTCAAGATCATTGAAATTATTTAGGGAATCGTCAGAAATTACAGGAACTAAATTCATTGATTGATTTATAGGAAACTTATACCTTAAGATCACACTATTTATTGTCCTAAATGCACAGTTACACAATTTAAACACAGTTGTGTGTTTAAACGCAAATGCACCATTCTTTTTCAATCTTGCTTACCGTACCAATATAGATTCTTTCCCGAAAATTAAATAAAAAAAAAAGTTTTTTTTAAATGAAAGTAAGGAGCGACATTAAAACTAAAAACGAACAGAAATTACTCCGTATATGAAAGGGGCTTTTCCTTCTCAACGCCCCGCTCTTTACGCTAAAGTTTGACTCTTTCTCTTAACTCTACATTTTAAAACAGTAAAAAACTTTAGCGTAAAGAGCGGAGCGTTGAGAAAGAAAAGCCCCTTTCATATACGGAGTAATTTCTGTTCGTTTTAAGTTTTAATGTCGCTTCTTACTTTCATTTAAAAAAACTTGTCTTTTTTTTATTTAATTTCTGAACGTTTTTGAATCAATGCATGTTTTGATTTTGGCTTTCCGCCAAATAAAACAAAATAATTAAAACGAATAATTAAAACGAAATTTGTATATTTATTTTTTTTGCTAAATGGCTTTCTCATAATTTTGATCGAATTATTTTGAGAAAAAAGAGCGGGGGAGGAAGCCTAGCTGCCCTCCGATTTTCGGTTAATTAAAAAGGCAATTAGAACTTTTAATTTTTTACGAATCTTTTTACAAGTAAAAGATATGCGTAACTTATAAATTAGCTTACGTAAAGAACTTTTTTATTCTCATGTTTTTATTACATACTAGCTGTTGGGGTGGCGCTCCGCGCCACCCCAGCACCTAGTTGGTGGGGGTGCTCCGTCCCCCCCCCCCCAAGCCCCCCCGCGCGTGTAAGTCTTTACGCGCCATATTAGTTGTGTCCCTCTGTCCCACCTGTGAATAGATATATATATATATATATATATATATATATATATATATATATATATATATATATATATATATATATATATATATATATATATATATATATATATATATATATATATATATATATATATATATATATGTTATATATGTATATAACATATACATATAAATATGTATATAACATAAACATATATCTATATATATATATATATATATATATATATATATATATATATATATATATATATATATATATATATATATATATATATATATATATGTTTTTAACTACGTGAAACTTGCGAATATACAACATTCTTCGCTGTCCCATTGTCTGTGCATATAAATAGATTGTCAGGTTTACTGACTCTTGAACATGCAACATATAATTGTCCATGGGAAAAACAATCCGTATTCAGATCTATACCTCATTATTCTAATGATTGCCCTTGGGCTTTGTTGATGGTGATTGCTAATCGAACATTCCCTGTGTCCCCGTCGTCATTTATATATCCCCCTGTGCCCCCCGGCGTTCCCGTTGTAGTTGTGTCCCTGTGTTCCGGTCGTCATTTATATTCCCTGTGTCCCGGTCGTCATTTGTGTCCCGGTCGTCATTTGTGTCCCGGTGTCCCAGTCTGTAATTTCTCTTTGAGTGTCCCGGTCGTCACTTATATTCCCGGTGTCCCGGTCGTCATTTGTGTCCCGGTCTGTAATTTCTCTTCGAACATTCCCTGTGTCCCGGTCGTCATTTATATATCCCCCCCTGTGCCCCCGGCGTCCCCGTTGTAGTTGTGTCCCTGTGTCGCGGTCGTCATTTATATTCCCTGTTTCCTGGTCGTGATTTGTGTCCCGGTGTCTGTAATTTCTCTTTGAGTGTCCCGGTCGTCATTTATATTCGCTGTGTCCCGGTGTCCCGGTCGTCATTTTTGTCCCGGTGTCCCGGTCTGTAATTTCATCAGTCGACAAACAACTTCATGACGACATACAGCTCAATCCTTATAATGACGTCAGTCGACAGACACACAAACAAACAACTTATTTTTATATATATAGAAGATAGATAGATATGAGGGTGTTCGCCCCCTCGTCAGTACCTCGCTCTTTCCACTAAAGCTTAAATTTTGTCCCAATTTATTAAGAATGACCCCTGAATCACAAAAGCCGTAGAATAAATAGTTGAAATTACTAAAAATACTTTAGCGTAAAGAGCGAGGTATTAGGAGGAGGTGGGCCCCTCATATGGGTAATAATTTCTGTTCGTTTTAAGTTTTAATGGTGCTGCTTACTTCCAGCCGAAAAAAAACTTTTTCATATTTATTTTTTCATTGTTTTTTTTTTAAGTAATGCTAGTAAATCCTGCGCTCCCTTCATGGAAATTTTCTTCCCCCATGACAAATTCCTGGATGGAAAGTTCCCCTAGCATATCCCCCTCTTCTCAATCCCTGCCTCCAATCGAAAAAATCCTCCTGAAAACGCCTGTACACTTCCCAATAACCATTATGTAAGCACTGGCCAAAGTTTTGAACTTGTAACCCCTCCCACGGGGACTGTGGGGGAGTAAGTCGTCACTAAAGACATAGTTATAAGGTTTTTCGACTACGCTGAATAAAATGGCTATCTCAGAATTTTGATCCGTTGACTTTGGGAAAATAATTAGCGTGGGAGGGGGCCTAGGTGCCCTCTAATTTTTTGGTCACTTAAAAAGGGCACTAGAACTTTTCATGTCCGTTAGAATGAGCCCTCTCGCAACATTCTAGGACAACTGGGTCGATACGATCACCCTGGGAAAAAAAAAAACAAAAAACAAATAAACACTCATCCGTGATCTCCCTTCTGGCAAAAAATATAAGATTCCACATTTTTATAGGTAGGAGCTTGCAACTTCTACAGTACGGTTCTCTGATACGCTAAATCTGATGGTACTTTTAAGTTGAAGTATTTTCTAGAAGTTCTATCTTTGCTACACAAAATTTATTAGTTAAAAAGGCCAGGGAAAGGTTAAAGAATAAGCTAGTTCATTTTAAGGTTCTTGGAAAAAGAAGCATGTTTTTGAAGCTGTGCCGATTTTTGTCTGATAACAGAACTTGAATAAAAGGCTCCTTAAAATTTGAAAATATGGATTGTGTAAACAGAGCATAACGAAAAGGTTTGCGTGCTTTTGGGTGCTTGGGTGCAAGTTTCTATTGTCCTTACATCTTTTACTATTATGCACTAACCCATCACTTTCAACGCTTGAATGATATTACATTATATATTTCAAAATATTAAATTTAATTTTCTTTTTACCAACCCTTTTTCTTATATATTAATAAGGTCAGTAATCATCTTTTCTTTCCCTATTGTAGGTATAATAATAAATTTAAGAACTTGCTCAAAATGTAAATAGACTATGCCTAGGGTTGCTCCTCTTTGTGATTAGTCTTATACTTTTTTTTGTTTTTATGACAATAAAAGACAAAAACTTTCAGAAAACGATTGACAGGTGATATTTAAAAATATATTAAAAATAATACAAATTGAAATAAAACAATTAACCTTTCTAAAATGTGGAAAAAATGCCAAAATTTAGGAAAATAGCGTTTCAAAAGCCAAAGATTAAGACGCAAGTTAATGATTGATTTGCAAATATATTTTAAAACATGCAGATAGAGTGTGTTTAAAATATTTTTATTAAATTATTAAGATGATGTTATTCACAACAATGTACAAAGCGCTGGCTATTGCAGGGAAACGTTGTGCGAGGAGCTAATATATTGCAGAAAACACACAAACTCATATGTTAAGCAAAAAAGTGAAGTATTTGAAGAAGGTAAATGCCTTGAATTTTAAACAAAACAGGTGTATTCGTTTGTTAATATCCATTTTTACGTATGCAAGTTTCTAGCGCATGTCTAATTTTGTAGCCCCTTTTTTTTCTTTTTTTTTTGTTATACAAAATCAAGTGGGCCCACAAAACTAACTAAGTGTGCGATAGTTTTCCACTTATTAACTTTTTTTCTAACTTTGCTTGATGTTCAAGTTGTACATAGCGAATGACTTAAAACCTGTTTTTTTTTATCAGGGCTACAAAAACGGCAATAGGTAAACGGTTCCTTGTTCTATATTTTTGCGCTGTTAGAATCAACTAAAAAAAACCTCTATCGAAAATATCTTAATTCCAATACTAACTTTATTGCATAGTATACTTACGTAGTATTGTTTGTTCTAACAAAAACTCTTACAAAAACACACATTTAATTATGCCAACGTTGCTAGCTTATTTTTCCTAATGGGCTAAGGATTTCAGATACGTCAAATGGGCATTTGCTTCCTTTCCTGTCACTGACCCAGCTCCAGGTTATAACAGTTACCCATCATGGTCGAGCTGTACTTCCTTGCAAACCCTCAACCCCTGCTGTATCGGTGGTCCTCAAGAAATCTGGCATGCAGGTACTAAGGTCCTTTTTTCTTCTGTGCCACGCTTATGTCAATACACTGCTTTTATTTGGCCATGCTTAGGTTTTAAATCGAATAAACTAAATACCTAATCTGATATTTATATTAATATTTCCTTATTAGGTAATTTTGGGTTATGTTTTTGGCAGCAGAGACTACTTTTGTAAGGCTGCTGAACAATCCCCAAGATAATTCTTCTCACTTACGCGGTTACTGTGGCACCATCGCTTCTTCGTTTGCTTCTTTATTATGTTCATACAGATTTGAAAATAGGAAGTACTAAGACATAATTAGGATAAAATTCATATTAAATGGCTTTATAAAATAGTCTAAAAAGTTGCCATAGGCAAACTATTAAAAAAAAAAAAAAAATGTGAAATGGAATTCTATCCGGAAATTTCATCTTGCTGCCACTATGTTGACCTACGTAATGTAAAGTTCTAAGTGGGGCTGGGATGTAACTGAAATTGCTTACGTTACGGAAAAAACTTGCTGTATAGGCCTATATAACGTAACATAAATTCTTAAATTATGCTAACATAAAATGTTCTACGGTGTGTGAAAGCACTATAATCCTCGATACATCATATGTTTGATCTCTTTTAGCACTTTTTGGTGGTGGGGAGGAATAGTATTCTTCACATATCTTGGGTAGTTGCTCAACTTGGCTGTTATTCCATTTTCTGCACTGTATTCAATGCCATGAACGATCTGTTTTTACCTCAGTTTTGGGCCAGTAGCGTCTGTACACGCTACTCCACTACTTAAACATAATTTAGAAATATCCAAAACTAAATTTTGGATATACAAATGGAAGTGACTGTTACCATTTCCAGCCTTTTTGGGATAACTGTTAATAATTAATAATAAGTCATATTAGGGTAATAGACCAAGAAAACATATATACCAATAGACCAAACATGTAGACCAAACTTGGTCTTTAGATAGACCAAGGAAACATTTATAAGACTTCTGAGACAGTACTATTGCAAAATTTCTGCAGGTTCCGCGCTTGTGCCCTCCAAAATTATGGGATTCGTATGGTGTTCCGCAATAATTTTTTTTTATTTCAATGTAGTTTGTCCACTTTTTAATTTGTTTTTTACTGGTATCTCCTCCCTAAGATAAGTGACAATGATATTTACTCATCTATACTTCTTTTATGTTAGGGCATCTTTTTCTCTGAGAAAAAGATGAGATAGTAAAATCTGAGCACCTCATTCCGCTTTGCTAATCGTTTTAATATCGACACGTGGTTTTTAATGCCAACACAGTGCTTGTTCGTCATTTGTGTTGCTTTACATGTTTAATGGGTGCCTGTTTAGCTTGGCTTGCTTTCAGACGATGTTCAGCTAATTGCAGCACCTGAGGCAGACATTCATTTGATCAGTGGAATGGCATGGAGGGTTACTACACTACCATGTAAACCCACTTTACCGTGGATAAGCATGGATCTTTATAAAGACAGTGAAAAGGTAAGTGGAAGTCTAAGTGTCAGTAGATATTAGATTTTAATTGATTATTTCCTATGATATTAGCATAGGCGCCTTCACAAAGAGGGAGTGGAACAGAATGGGAATTGGTCTCTCTCCTCCTAGAAAACCTAAAAAGTTGAAAATGCACAGTATTATATAATTGGCTTGTAAATATGATATTTTTCGTGAAAAAAACTTCTCCCAGTATCCTCCCATCCCGTTGTGAAAGTTTTTTGTTTGTTTGTCTGCTTCTGGGAGAACGTCCAGGGGAACTCATAGGGTTTGAGTTTGCGCAAAACGCATTGTCTTTTCAAAAATAAATAAATAATTGGATTCACTGTTCGTAATTGGGATGCTTTTTGGATCTGCTCTACAAATTTAAATTTTAATAGAACTTTAATTTTAATAGGTTTTTAATCTTTCGACAAAAATTTTATAAGGCAGTGACAAATTTCTTTCCAAACCTTTTCATGTCTTATAATGTAAAAAAAAAAAGACAATTCCGAAGTAAAGCTGCCTTGGTAATGAAGATCCCCAGTCTTGCTTTAGGGTGGGTATGCTCAAGTATTTTGAAGATAGGCAATTTAAGAAGGTACAAAAAGTTTCGAAGAACAAGTCAAACTGTACAATGTATTCATATTTTTCACCAACAAATTACTTTCTCAAGTTAGAGTAAGGAGTAGTGACGAAACACTGCATAAGTTCCTCTTGTATGATCATTGATCCAGGACATTAGTTGTTTCATGAAGTATTTAGTTATTATTATTGAGCTAGTAATCTTTCCTTGTGAGATACTTGTTGTACTTGCTTGGGAACTATTCAGGAATGGGTTAGTTCCTCCCGAAATAGAAAAATTCATAAATCGTGCTTTGAAATAAAAAAATCTTTAAATTATGTTAAGAGGAGTTACATATTGTGAAAGTTTCGGAGTTAAATACATATTGTTCGAGCTATGTCTTATAAAGTTACTATCTCGGAATCTCAAAATGTTTGTAAAAGAAACGTCACTCAAGGAATTTCCATCTTATCAGTCATCGACTACGCTTAGTGCTTTGAACCGTGTATAATCACCTTAAAAAAGATAATAACTGTTTGATAACACACTTATCATTAGGACTTGCCATTATCTAGGATCTCAACATTCACTATTTGGAGTAAACTGCTTGCATTTTTTGATCATAATACTGAAATCTAGAATGAGGGGTTAGTCCACTCAAATAAATCTCCATGACAATAATAGATCTTCAGTAGCGACGTAGCAAGTATATCCATGAGACAACGATGTTGCTCTGTCAAGTAAGTGTCTATAGTGCGAAATTTTACGGTTAAATCTGTAATAGCTAAAAGGCTAAAATGAGGTGCTAAAATGATGAGGCACGCGTTTAAATATTTATGCTGTATAGTACTTAAGTGATTCTTCATTGCGTCTTGGAGGATATCCACAGAATTCTGTAGTTCTAGATTTCTTGGAAATATTTAAAATCAATCCTGAATGCCAAGTTCTGATTTTTTGGGGGGTATATTTTCAGAAATTTAAAATGCTGGCCTCTTGTATTTTAATCAAGTTTTATCATGCAATGTGCGCAAGATGCCAAGAGCTTTGTTACATACGAAATTGCTCCGTTAACTTCGAAATAATTTCCATGATACCCCTATTTTTGTATCCTAGAGGAAACTTTTTTTCGACGAGGTAGAATTTTTATTCCAACGTAGATATACAGTTCTTGATCTTCTAAGTAAGTTGAATAAAATTTTTGTTAAATAAAATTCCTTGTGTGACTTTTCTATTTTGTTTTGGCGAGTTTCCTATACTTCATCTAAGTTAAGTGTCCTAGGTTTGAAGCTAAACTTTTTATAAATCAAATAATTTTGAATATTGCCACAACTTCATTTTTATTTTCGAAAATTGAAACAAAATTCCCGTATCTCATGTAAGAATTTGGGAAAAAATACCATAAACCCTGATTTTGAAAAACAGAAATTCTAATTTTGTTCATTTTTTCCAAAATTTTTGATTTTTATATTTATTATATTTTTTGCTTTAAACGCCATGAAAACTAAGCAAGAAGACACGGATTCTTCAATATGAGAAAATGAACTCTAGACCTATACTTAGAATTAATGTCTAAAGTTGTCATCGCGCATCGATTTTTTCGACATATAACTTCTTTTTCTGGACAAGGTAGAATTCTTTGGTTTTCCAAAAATGAAATTTTGTTCTGTGACTTCTCCTATTTTAAAGTTTTGAATCTGCGAACTCTCTACATTTTGTCTAAGTAAAATATCCTAGCTTTTAAGCTAAACTTCTTAGAAATGATAAGATTTGAATACTGATAGAACTTAATATTATATCTTCGGCAATCGATTTAAAATTCTCACTTTTTTGGGAAATAATACTGGTAACTCTAATTGCGAAAAAGCAGCTCTAATTCTTCTTTTTTTTTTGTAGAATTCTTGATTTTGATGTTTATTATATTTTATCTGTTTGATTCCATGAAAAGTAAGCCAGAAGACATGCACTTCTCTTTATCCAAAAATGAATCTTACCCTAAGAAATAAAAGTTCAGACTATTTAACCGTTCTGCGGGTGTTCATTAACAGCAGTAAATAGCACACAGTCTTAATACAGGTAAAAAAAAAAAGCGAATAAGTTTGACGATTACTTCTTACCCACAGAACTTACTTCAGAGTCCAGACGTTGCTTAATTAGACGTTGATTTTGCAAATAATAACTTACAACAATCATAACTCATCTGCAAACGTGATTCGGGAGTGTAGAAATTAATTATGCGTAATATATAGTTCCATCAATTGTTGCATGCGTTGCTCCGTAATTTTGATATTGTAGAACTTTCGTTTCTTCCCTATGCCTCTCAATTTTTTTTTATCTATTTTTTAATATTTTGGATTCTTTGACAGACTACACCCTGCATCCTAAGGGCTGTTGAATTTGAGTTAGAAGTATTTTTAAAGAACTTTAAGACTTTAGCGTCAAGGGCGAGGAGGAAGGAGGAAGGGGTTGTCCCCCTCATATTGGGAATAATTTCTGCTCGTTCTAAGTTTTACTGTTGCTCCTAACTTTCAGTTTATTTTTTTATTGTTTAATAAGTTCTAAGGACGTGGTGGTAGCAGACGAAGTCTGACAGATCTTGGATCCTCATCCTATAAAGACGACGATTTAGTCATGTTTTGAAAGAAGAATATTGTTTAAAATTTAGGTGATAAAGGTAATAAGCTAATGTTAAGCTACATTTTCAGAAGGTTTTTTAATGATGAAATAGTTTGGTTTTTGAAATTCATTATTTAGTTTCATGTTCCATTCATCCCTAATTGTCAATTAAATAAAAAATAGAAAATATTTAAGGGGATTGCCCCCTTCTCAAAATTTCGCTTTTTACGCTAAAGTTTTTGAGTACTTTTAAAAAAGCTTCTTTTTGTTTTAATCAAACGACACTTGTGTTTCAGGAGTCGTTCTTAAAGAATTGTGCCATATTCGAACTTTACCGTAAAGAGCGAGGTGTTGAGGAGGGGAAATCCCCTTCTTATGCGTAAAAATTTCTGTTCGTTTTAAGATTTAATGTTGCTCCTTACTTTCATTTAAGAAATCTTTTTTTTATATTTAATTTATGATCGTTTTTAAATAGTGCCTGGAAATATGGCCTCACCTCCACGGAGAAATCCCCCTAACTAAGGAAATATCCCCTAGACCATTCAATGCCGGTGAACATTTACCGCGGAAAATAACCCTTTAACACTCCACGCATAAAACTAAGACGGAAAAGAGAAAGCGAGACCTATAAGAAGAACTTCGTATAGGAATTTAAATTTCCCCAGTGTATATTTTCTCCTGACAAGTTTACTGTCTTGAAACATCCCTCCCTGTGGAAAACTCACCCCCTGGAAAAACCCCCAGTGAAAAAAATCGTCTCCCCACCCGAAATTGTATACATGCTTCCCAATAACAGACTATGCATAAACAGTGGGCTAATTTTATAACTTAAAGACCTTTCCCCTGGGGCTGTGGAGTGTCATGTCATATTTAAAGGCATAGTCATTGGGCTTTTTCAATTATGAGGAACGAAATGGCTATCTCGACATTTGGATCTGACGATTTTGGGGAAAAAATGGCCCTATATTCTTCTTAGTCACTTAGAAAGGAGTAATGGTGGGTTTCCAGCTACTGAACTTACACCCTTATTTGGGCTCTAAAGCTTGCCTATACGATTTGGGTCATTGACCTACTTACATAATCATACTACAAGAGGTAAATCATTAGCACAATCCAACGGGCATCTCATTTTCAAATATCTGTATGGACGTGATTAACTTAAATCCATGTTTTGATGATTTAATTCTATGAATAAATTTTTTACTTGGATTTAATGAAACTGGTCTGGTCATGGGCTTGGGTATACCAAGTAATGTTCCCGAATGAATCAAATGCTATAACATTTTAGATGGAACTTACGGTCGTCCATGCCCAACATCCAAGGGGCCCAATGCCCCTCCCCAAATTTCCCCCTCTTTTGTGCTTATTTTTTTTAACTTTAATTTTTTAATTTTTTTAACTTTAATTTTTTTTTGTCTTTTTTTTACTCAGAATTTTTTTTAACCTTCTTTCATGTCTTAAAATGACATCAAATATACTTAAAAAAAATCACTTTTGATATTTTCAAAATACGAAATGAAGATGATATAGATATATTAGTCGAGATTTTTCCTATTAGAAAAATAATGCTTGCTGTGACATTATTTTTTCTTTTTTTTACTTTTTTTTACTTAAATTTTTTTGGACTTTTTTGCTCAACTTTTTGCTTGGAGAAGTTTCCATTGGTGAAGTTCTTAGGGGAAATTTTATAGTGGGGGATTTTCAAGAATCCCTAAACGAAATTTTTCTTATGTCTTGCTTTCTCTTTGCCGACTAAGTTTTACGCATGGAGATGTTAAGGATAATTGTCAGGGATTAATTTTTACCAGTATTGAATTGTGTAGAGGATATATCCGCGGCAGGAGGTTTTTTTTCCTTGGAGGTGGAGCCGGATTTCCTAGCATTATTTAAAAAACGATTGGAAGTTAAATAAAATAAAAAACAAGTTTTTTTAAACTCAAAGTAAGGAGCTACATTAAAAATTAAAACGAACAGAAATTATTACGTGTATGAGGGGTGTAGCTCCCTCCTCAACACCCTGTTCATTAAGCTAAAGTTTGAATTTTGTCCCAATTCTTTAAGAACGACTCTTAAACACCAGGTTCGTTTAATCGGTACAATTAGAAGCTTTTCGAAAAGAACTAATAACTTTAGCGTAAAGAGCGACTTGTTTAGGAGAAGGACCCCCCCCCCTCATATACGTAAGAATTTCTGTTCGTTTAAGTTTTAATGTTGCTCCTTACTTTCGGGTGATTTTTTTATTTAATTGTCTAAGAAGCTTAAATAATCTCAGTTTTAAGAAAAACACTGCGAAGCAATAATTTTTGTTCATTATAAGTTTCAATTTCGCTCTTTACATTCATCAGAAAAGCTTGATTTAAAAAAAAATTGATCGTTTTAGTTTTCAACAATAAACCTTACAAAAAGATCATTGCCTAATTTAGGTGAAGAAACTAAAGAAGCTAACAGGAGTTTTTTGTTGAAATAGAGCACTAAACTTAGTTTTGAATTCGCAATTTTTTTAAGCGTTTCCACCCAAAAAAAACATGTTTTTATCACATAAAGAGTCCAAGGGATATGTTATCATCGGTATATTTGAGAAATTGCAGATAAAGAATCAGTTATTTGTGAATTTTGTCTTATATCCCAAATAATGAGATTTTAGAAAACTGAAGGACATTAAAAGAAGTTTAATGTGTAGTTAATATAACTGTTGACTTTCTAATAAGAAAGTATGTTATCGTTAGATTTACTTCTTAGACTTCAACATTTCAGAAGAACTGATTATCAATATCACATTATTATGAAGAATACAAGGTTAAAACGAAACTTACTTCAAATGCAGAAGGGCAGGGCCCTGTCCCCAAATGACTGTCCTGTGTGTGACTTCAAACAATAGCATCAATTCACGAACGCCTTGATGGGATGGGAGCTAAAAGTCTAGTTGCTAAAAGTTCTCTTGGTTAAACATTTTGACCCACCTACAATGTCACAGTGCCCTGCCAGCGCTGAAAAAAGAGTAATTTACTTTTACTGTTAAGACAATCAATCATAAATAATATTTGTCGTTGTTCCTGAATAAGCTCTGTATTTGAGTGAAAACATTTTTTCAATTGGCAGTTTTTCTTTCAAAACTCTGTTTTGTTTTATTTTATGTAGTAAGGGGGCTGGGAGGAGGAGCATTCAAGAGGGGGATGTTAAGTATGTGGTTAAAGATTTTTGGCCATGGAGATTTAGTCTAACCACGGAGGTTAATGGTATCCTTTTTATGATTTCCAACTTTTCAAATAAAAAAAATGGCTCCAAAAAGTTTTATTTTTGGTGCCATGTGGTACTTTATGACTGCGTTATCGATACAACTTTGCAAGAAGTACGTAATTATAATCAAAAGCTTTGACTAGAGTCATTAAACATACCTCTACGTAGTTCTGCTAGTCAGCACACGATTTATGAAACTAACTAAGGTGGATGGAAGGGGAATGTACAAGAGAGAGAATGTACACCTTCTGTTCAGGATTTTGACCATGAGATTATATTAGCAACCTTTTTATGCTTTGCAGTATTGCCATCCTTATGAGTTTGCAATTATTCACAAGCTGCATAACTCTTTATTATTTGGTTTTGCGCTTTGATCTGTGCCGTTGTTGTTACGCTTTGTTTTGCGGGTTTTGTAAATGGTTCTGACGCTTTTGTAAATGGTTTTATGTGTATTTAGGTGTACCCTGCGGAAGACAATGAAGTGGATCAGAGAGTAATATTCTTTCCACGAGAAGGTTTTATTATCAATCCAACTGCGTTAACAGATAGTGGTCACTATGAATGCGTTGCAACAAAAGGTGATGCCGTAGAGCATTACGGAATAATCGTTCACGTTACACGTATGTCATGTATTTCTGTTTAATTGCTTTTAAGTAGGATTTACTGCACCGGTAAACTGTGCTTTTGTGTAATAAAACATGGGCTAAATTGACCGATTCACTTAACGGATTGGTACAAATATGATTTGGGAAAATAATAAAAGCTAAGCAGAACTGTTATCCGGCTTTAATGGTTAGGCAAATGCAGCTTTTTTTTATCAGGTTTTTAGGGAGCGTACGTGTTTGAACAACTCGACATTTTTCTGTAAGAGAAGCCAGTGCTTTTTGTTATCTTTTACGAATCATTGATGCATGGATGCACAAAGAACAAAATCTTTTTGGTAAATTGTAAAAACACTGAAAATCGGCTTTGATCTAAAGAAAAAAATCAAGGTCAAAAGCGGACGTTGAAGACTCCCTTAGTCCCTTCTGCATATAAGACAATTTTAGCTGGAGAAACTACATATATCCATTCTTTTGTGCTAGTACGCATTTATTAAATGGGCACATGTACTTGCGTGTTTATATGCAACTGAGAGGCTTGCAAGCAAAACAACATGGCTCTTAATCCGTGAATGGTGAGTTTCAGACATGCTTGAAAATGTCGCCCATTCTTTTAAAACAACAAAAGCGATTGACTGACTCGGTAAAACAATACTATTTGTTCTTTATTTTTTTTTTTTGTCCAAGCACCACAGACCGTCATGCGTCTTATTTTTACGTTTATGTAAACTTTTCTTTCTTGAAGGAGGATAAACAAATTGATAAAATGAAATATGATGCAGCGGTTGTAAACTTTCACGGAAATTAGGTCTCATTTTGCATTGCAAATGCAACTGCCTCTATGGTTCATCCCGCTTCGACTTCAAATAGCCCATTATTACAGCATAAACTTTTTTATATTACCCTTTTTTCGGTTGAGAAACCGTTTTACCATTATGTTGGTACATACAACGAGGAATTTTGACTTGAATGAAGCTTATTTCAGGAAGAAATAGACAGTTGGTTTTTCGATCCGAAGGTTGGATTTTGGCTAGACAACCCATCGATTGCTGACGATTTTGGGTATTATCAGTGCTTTGCCACTTATAAAGATATGTCTGAGGAACAGTTTCACCTTTTAATTATTACCCGTGAGTTTATTTTGTAAGTGTGAGTTCTTGTCTTTGGTGGATATGAGTCTGTGTTCTTGGTGGTGTCCTTTAATTGTGTGCTATCAATTTCGTCAGAAGATGGAGAAGCAATATAACTCGGTAAAAAAAATATGCATATAATCCTGAATTCATTAAAAAGGAAAGAAACATAAATTGGGTCCCTTCAAATAAGCCAAAAATACACACCCCTTCAAACAAAAACACCATTGTGCTCCGGAGTAATACTACTACTTACGCTGTTTCTTTCTTCGTTTTTGTGTTGATGAGCAGTCTATTGCTCAGAAACCTTTTCTTTGATTTGAACCTTTCTGAACCTTTTCTTTGATTTGGGAACTCGAGATCGTGAAACGTGTGATTAGCAAATTTGCTAGACTAGGAGCGAGGCGACGTGGTATCTCAGCCACTGTTGGTGGGAAGCAAGTGCGAATATTATAGTCGCGCTTTAATGGATGTCAGGGCTCAATCAAATCTGCTCGAGAGGATAGGCAGGGATGTCCCTAAACTGTTTTCACCAGGATATCTGTCAGAAGTGGTTGTCAAATCTTAACTAGACTTGGGATGTGAGTACAAGTCTTCTGGATATGCTTTTTGAGGATGCAGCCGATCTGACTTCTGTGGGGTAGGGAAAGAGTGCATATTTTGTCATCATGACATATACCCAAAGGGACTACCGGATATCAGTAAAACTTAGTGTGACGTAGGAGCTAGTGTAATACCTGTGCCTTTTGAGGTCCAGACCTGATTTTTTCTCCGTACGGATTCGTGGAGGGGGCCAAATTTTTAGACATGCCATCCGCCATAACGGACTACCAAACGTCAACGTTGTTACATCTTATTTCCCGTTTGAATTATTGGCATTTTGTCTTTGGGCTGTCGTTGTTTCAGTTTTTGGGGAGTTTTGTCTTGACTTTTATGTTTGTTTGAATTTCAACCTTTTTTTTGCCCTGTTTTGCTGATATAAATAGCTTCTGTTAATACTTTAAAAATTATTACAAAACCTATTTAAGAATTCTCTTAGTTTCTAAAACAATCTTGAGGTGTTCAAATAGAAAGAGAGAATGACGCAAAAATCCCAAATGAACAGTAAGTTATCCTTTATAGGATGAAGGGGTTGTTCCCTCTTAAGCCCACCAGTTTTTACGTTAAAGCAAAGAGTGAACCTTTGCCGGAGGTTTACAGTCCCTCAATTTGAAAACTGAGGAAATTGTATTTTTGCATGGGTAGCACCGACGGGGTTTTCTTTTCCTTGGGGCCGCAATTTTGCAGAAGTCATAACTCGGTACTGACAGCGTTATACTTGAGTGCTACTTTTGGCTTTGTTTTGCCGAAAATTTACCTTTCCCTCTTAAAATCATTAAATCACCGTTGGGCAGCATCGGAAGATACAATTCCTTAAAAACTTGACATCTCTTTTTATCATTCTAATTGTCTTTGTTGAAAACATGAAATATAATGAAATAGATTAGTTCAAACTTTGTAACTAGCTCATTGTAACGAGGTCGATTACGCGCTGTCCTATCAACTTTTTTATTTTTATTTTTGAAAACAATATATTTCCTTTAATTCTATCTATACGATGTTAGAATTCTCTATCGCTTTTTAAGTTGATGTTTCGCTTTTTGAGCTAGTCATAAGATTCTATTTTCTCCTATGGGATAGCCATCATCCACTATTCAAAACTGATTTATTTTGAATTTGTTCGGCAGATTAATTCCTTTTTGTAATTATTTTGTGTTCATGTTTAGCTGATACAGGTGAGCCTGATCCTCATATTTCACGAGACAATAGACATGTGGAAATGGGGGGCAATTTTAGCCTTGATTGTACAGTGCATTATCCAGTCGGAGGATACATATATCTCAATTGGACATTCCCAGACATGTCTGGACTTACAGTAAGTTCAATCTTTTATTTTCATCTTTATATGTTTTAATACTATAAGGGCTCCATTGAAACAAATCATGTAAATAAAATCATGTACTACTACGAGCCACATACGAAGGACATTGTTTCACTGGGTGGGACGGCGGCAAGCTCAAATAATTATATGAATATTCAAGGGCATCTTGGGAAAAACCGATAAAGTCCAGATCTTCTGTAGGGGTGGGTGGCACGGATCCTATAACCTCTATCAGTTTCTGTGAGTGGTTGCTCCCGTTCGGCCGTATTTGATAATTAAATGTGTGAGATATGCCATTTTTGTTACTTTTCAGGAGAGCCCAAAAACGGGGAATAGTTTGGCGGCTATAGTCACTATGAAGCATGAGGCTAATGGGGATAAAGGAAACATATTCTAAACCAACTTTTTGTGCTCTTTTCAGTGATATAAATTAAATACAAGTATTTCGAGCGAATTAAAAATTATTCCATTTTATGTCGTGTGTTTCCTTTTTCCTTGGCAAAACTAGGAAACAAATGGCAAATCCTCGTGTTATAGCGCCATAGTTCGTGTTAACAAACTGTAAGTAAGGAGCGACCCAGCTCAATAGTAACCGAAACTCTAAAAACCGGAATTTGTGATACACATAGATATATCAACAAAATTGACTTATTATGCTGATTTCAAATATATAAGTATCATTAATTATATACTTACTTATTAAAGGATACGAGCCTGATAAAATTTCCTAATTTTTGGAAAAATGAAGAGACACCCCCTAAAAGTCATAGAATCTTAATGAAAATCACACCATCAGATTCTGCGTACCATAGAACCCTACTGTAGAGGTTTCAAGCTCCTATCTGTAAAAATGTTGGATTTTGTATGTTTTGCCAGAAGAAAGATCATGGACGCGTGTTTGTTTGTTTTTGTTTTCTTCCAGGAATGATTGTACCGACCCAGTGGTTCTATAAAATCTGGAAAGGACTCTTTTTGAACAGAAATTAAAAGTTCTAGGGCCCTTTTTAAGTGACCAAAAAGATTGAAGGATGACTAGGCCCCTTTTTTCTCAAAACTATCCGAGCAAAATTTTGAGATTGCCATTTTGTTTAGCACAATTTAAAGGCTGAATAACTATGCCTTTGGAGGTATCATGACCCCAGAGGCGCCATTTGGGGGGGGGTCAGGGGTGGGCAAATGCCCACCCCAGATTTTCCAAGGGGGCCCAAGCTTCCACCATAAAGGACCCTTTGTTGGCCATGATAATCCATTATGTCCAGCATAATCTATTCTGTCTAATTGACTTGAAATTACTGCACGCCTATTAATCAAAGAGCGTAATTACCTGACGACCCTTGGGGTAATTACGATATTTGGTATTAACCATTGTAAACTTTGAAAGTAGGTTAGACACATAATTAAATTCTCAAGTTCTGTCAAATGCCCATTTCCTAGATGATTATATTAATATTATAAATTCTGAATATTTGCAGTAACTCATCTAAGTTGAAAGATGTTTAGTGAATATAAGCCACTGTTTTAGATTACTCGAGTCAGTTCTTATTCTGTTTCTCTCCTTGTCATATGTACATTTACTGTATCATATGTGTAAATAACACTTTTATGCTCGACAAAGCATCACCAAGCATCTGAAACAATTTGTGACAACTTTCGACGCTAGGACAGAACTTCATCCAATCTGGAAATTGGACTACTACTTTGGCGGATGAAATGAAGCGAGAGTACTCCGAGACTTTCGACCGTCTACTAGCCGAATTTTACAGAAGGTTCACAGATAACTTGCCAGTGCTGAGCACACTCGAAGCCTTGGATCCAAGCTCGACCAAGTTTATGGACATAGAATTGCTCAAGCGTTTCTCTGCTATTTATGGCGAGCTGGATATCGACGACATTCTTCTTGAATCTCAAGCTGGTATTGCCAAGCGTTTCTTGCTCGATGAGGAAAAAAGCTGGAAAACTTCCTAGACATTGTCGACCATCTTCAGGCATTACCAGTGGCTTACTCAGAAGTAATTAAAGTACTTTGTATTGCTGCCACGCTTCCTGTAACAACAGCGAGTAATGAGCGTTTGTTTTCTAGCCTAGAAATAGTGAAAAACTACACGCGGTCTACAACAGGATACGATCGTCTCAGTCACCTCCTTTTGATGTTTTCAGAGAAGGGTTTAGTAAATATTTGACTACGACCAGCTTGTTGACGATTTTGCAAAGATGAAACCTCCGCGGTTCCCCTTGTTACCCTGAGTGTTGTAATATTTTTTTCTCTTGTTATGTTTTTCCTTTTTGTAAATATATTTGATCTGAAAGATTTCGGCTGATGGAAAACCGAGATTTTGGTTACAACCCTCAGCATGTTAATGCAGATTACTTTCACCGACGTATTGTTTACTTAAATAAGAAAGTTTCTCGTTGAGGAAGGCCAGCTCGTAGTCTGGTTGAATTTTCCACTTTCAGTTTAATCACTTAACCTCGTTGATTGTGATCTTCGATGTTGTAATTAATCTTAGAGGTCAGTGTGGCTGAGTTCCACATTCGGTTACAGTACATTTCCAATTAACACACGGGTGCTGAACATGCGTTTTTACTTAGAATATTCGATCGATGTGCTTCCAAAACCCGCATTTTTTTCTTACGCAACACGAAGTGAGTCGGGGGGGGGGGCAAGATGGAGTTCATGCCCACCCCAAGATTTGGCCCAAATGGCGCCTCTGCATGACCCCCCCCCCACAGCCCCTGGGAGAAGGTCTTTAAGTTATACAGTTTGATCATTGTTTACATTTAGTATTTACTATTGGGAAGTATGCGTACACTTTTAGGGGGGGGGCTCCTGTTATAGCTCCATCGTTCGTGGTAACGAACTGTAATTAAGGAGCGACCCGGCTCTATAGTAACCAAAACTCTAAAAAATGGAATTTTGATACCAATAGTTACATCAAAAGAATTTCATTTTTATGCTGATTTTAAATATATAAGTTTCATCAAAATCAGTTATACCCATCAAAAGTTACGAGCCTGAGAAAATTTGCCTCATTTTAGAAAATAGGGATAAACACCCCCTAAAAGTCATACAATCTTAACGAAAATCACACCATCAGATTCAGCGTATCAGAGAACCTTATTGTTGAAGTTTCAAGCTCCTATCTACAAAAATGTGGAATGTGGAAAATCATTTCGGACATTATATGCAAGACGATCAGCAATATAAAGCATAAGGCCACCTCTCGCCATCTGTTTCCTATTCAGCCTCTCCATCCTATATCCTGGAATATCTAAAAGGATATTCTTCTCTGAATCCAGGAAAGTTTCACATAATCCTATAACATCAGAAGTTCCATCAATAACGTTCCGTTTCAGCTCATCAAAAGACGAGTAGAGTCCCTGAATGTTATGATGAAACACAGAGAAAATATCATCTCGTTTAGAGGAGGCAGAACCATTTAATTGCGAAACTCTGATTTCTACTTCAAATTGAATTATTAATTATATTTTCTATATCTAAAGGATTATTTTGTAAATCAAGTAAACGATCCCCCAAAGAGTTGATACCAACCTGGCCACTAACAGAAATCGTCGATTTACTCATGGTGGATGGCAGTTCCGCCCCACGACCAAGCCCACCAGACCACAGGTATAAGGAAAAAATATAAGGAAAGAAGAGTAAAAAATAATATAATCAAGGTATGGATTAATAATAATAATAAAATCAAGGTAAGAATAAATAAGAAAAAACAGGGAAAGAGAAGAACAAAGAAGCAAGGAAAAACTAAGAAATAAACAAATAATCAGCACTGGTAATATAAACCATTCATTCATAATCATAATAATAATATCACCCAAACCATTATCATACCTTGACCTCACGCCAAGGAGTACTCCTCCCCCATGCCTCTCCCATTGAAAAGTAAAAGCACTAAAACTCACAGTAAATGGGTTTGTTCTAATACTATACTGTTGGTGCAAAATAAAAACAAATAGCAATACAATAAAAAAGACACGATATTTGTTGTAGCAGAAGATACCATTATATAAGTCACTATTACTATTTTTATTGCATCGGACCAAACTTACTCAACAAATAATTCAAGCAATACTTTTTTCTTATCAAAACACAAAAAGTGTCCGGGCTTCCACAAACTCACTAAACAAAAAAAAAAAAAATATTCAGTCAGGTAATCAAACAGTTCGTGGTAACGAACTGTAGTAAGGAGTGACCCGGCTCAATAGTAACCAAAACTCTAAAAAATGGAATTTTGATACCAATAGCTACATCAAAAGAATCGCATTTTAATGCTGGTTTTAAATATATAAGTTTCATCAAGTTTAGTCTTACCCATCAAAAGTTACGAGCCTGAGAAAATTTGCGTTATTTTAGAAAATAGGGGGAAACGCCCCCTAAAAGTCATAGAATCTTAACGAAAATCACACCATCAGATTCAGCGTATCAGAGAACCCTACTGTAGAAGTTTCGAGCTCCTATCTACAAAAATGTGGAATTTTGCATTTTTTGCCAGAAGACAGATCACGGATGCGTGTTTATTTGTTTTGTTTTTTTTTTTCCCAGGGGTGATCGTATCGACCCAGTTGTCCTAGAATGTTGCAAGAGGGCTCATTCTAACGGAAATGAAAAGTTCTAGTGCCCTTTTTAAGGGACCGAAAAAATTGGAGGGCACCTAGGCCCCCTCCCACGCTAATTATTTTCCCAAAGTCAACGGATCAAAAGTCTGAGATAGCCATTTTATTCAGCGTAGTCGAAAAACCTTATAACTATGTCTTTGGGGACGACTTACTCCCCCACAGTCCCCGTGGGAGGGGCAACAAGTTACAAACTTTGACCTGTGCTTACATATAGTAATGGTTATTGGGAAGTATACAGGCGTTTTCAGGAGGATTTTTTTGGTTTGGGGGAGGGGTTGAGAAGAGGGGGATATGCTGGGGGAACTTTCCTTCGAGAATTTGTAATGGGAGAAGAAAATTTCCATGAAGGGAGAGCAGGATTTACTAGCATTATTTAAAAAAAAACAATTAAAAAATAAAAGTGAAAAAGCTTTTTCAGCTGGAAGTAAGGAACAGCAATAAAACTTAAAACAAACAGAAATTATTACCCATATGAGGGGCTCACCTATTTCTAATACCTCGCTCTTTACGCTAAAGTATTTTCGGTAATTTCAACTACTTATTCTACGGCTTTTGTGATTCAGGGGGTCATTCTTAATGAATTGGGATAAAATTTAAGCTTTAGTGTAAAGAGCGAGGTACTAACGATGGGGCGAATCCCCTCATATATGTAATAAAAACATGAAAATACAAAAGTTCTTTACGTAAGCTACTTTATAAGTTACGTAAATCTTTAACCAATAAAAAGATTCGTAAAAAATTAAAAGTTCTAGTTGCCTTTTTAATTAACCAAAAAATCGGGGGGCAACTAGGCTTCGTCCCCCGCTCTTTTTTTCTCAAAATCATTCGATCAAAATTATGAGAAAGCCATTGAGCCAAAAAAAAAAAAAAATATGCAAATTTCGTTTTGATTATTCCTCTGCGGAGAGCCAAAATCAAAACATGCATTGATTCAAAAACGTTCAGAAATTAAATAAAAAAAACAAGTTTTTTCAACTGAAAGTAAGGAGTGACATCAAAACTTAAAACGCACAGAAATTACTTCGTATATGAAAGAGGCTGCTTCCTCATCAACGCCCCGCTCTTTACGCTAAAGGTTTTTACTGTTTTAGAAAGAAGAATTGAGAGAAAGAGTCAAACTTTAGCGTAAAGAGCGGGGCGTTGATGAGGAAGCAGCCTCTTTCATATACGAAGTAATTTCTGTGCGTTTTAAGTTTTGATGTCACTCCTTACTTTCAGTTGAAAAAACTTGTTTTTTTTATTTAATCCAGTCCATAGAATTGCCCCTGCCATTTCCTTGCCTTCTCTGTCGTTGCGTTTGTATCAGACTACTAATATCTGGTGGGATTTCATCAAACAAAAACATTTCCACTGGCCCTTTTTTAAGGTGACAAATACATAGAGATGGTGGTATGGATTTCGCAATCCAAGTTTCAAAACCTGTTCATCGGATAAAAAAATATTCTGATTGCCCATGATAGTTTTTCCACGAAGATTTTGAGCCTGTTTTAGAACTGCCACTTTCAGCTCCCTGTTCTCCATGATAACCTTTACCAGCTTTTTTTCAGGCTTAACATCAGCTATCGTGTATTTGGGTACCTCATGGATTCCAAGGCATGACGAAATTATACTATCGAAAATCGCCTTAGCGTTTACAGTATCAATCGCTGTCACGTTCCATACTAGAATATTTTTATCGGTTTCTTTACTTTTCAACTTCATCATTGTATGCTTTAGGCTAGATAACTGCGATTTCAGTAAAGAATTTTCATCAACCAGCACAGAAATGTGGCTCTTCAAATTATTGGTTTCTACCTCAAGGCTGATCACTTTAGGCTTAATACCTTCCACCTCCAATTTCGATTCCCATACAGATTCTTCGATCTTAGAAATCCTTTGATCTAATCCTTTAAAACGAGCATTCAGTTCATTTAACGTATTTGAATTTTCTTTAACAGTCTGTAAAACTAGACTCAAACTATCAGCTAGTGATTTCAATGAGATTCCTTCGATAGGACTGGATGCGAGAAAAAACTCGTCAGATTTTTCCTTCTTCTTCTTTCCTCCCATTATACAAAATAGTAATTGAACTCCAAGTAAAAATAGACTGTAGAAATATACTACCACATAAAACTCCTTTAATTACTCACTTTGCGTAATATTGGCATCTGAATCTATCCAGACCTTGCTGAACACTAAGTGAATGGTCCGACGCAAAGTAGGAGTATTTACCTCGAATGCATTCTTGTTTTATCAAAACTTTGTGAGAATAAATCCGGTTTAAGATGTTCACTGAATGAATGCTATATGTGAACTGACCAATTGAGACTTGACCAATAGAGATAGATTATACTTTTTCTAGACCTCCTTCCTTCGTGTCTGTGAACGCCTGTAATGACATTTTTAAGAGACAATAGACTTCAGCTATTATTTAGCGATCCAACTTGTGCTCAAATTCAGTACTCATGCCCGAGCCACACTGTAGTCACACTTAATCACGCAAATATATATATCGCCAATAGTGCCTGTAGTTTGGGCTACTATATTCAACTTTTGAACTTATTTTGGCTGACAAATCAGAGTGAAGATTGAAGGCGGATATTTGAAATTAAGGAAATACGGAAGCACAGCAAAGTCGTTTCCCTATCACTATGTTCAAACTGATAGAAATTATAAAGGTGCAGTATTGGTCGAAAATACGTGAGAACAAATTACAGCTGACATAGGCGTTCTAAACCATAAACTCACTGTTTAAATTATCTACTTGTATAGCGCAAGTATGGCTGCAAAATTAACAAAGAGAATGGATCATTTCATTAAGCTATGATTATATATATATATATATATATATATATATATATATATATATATATATATATATATATATATATATATATATATATTCAAATCTGATTATAGTGTGCCTCTGACATAATGTAAGGATTTTCTGAAACTTCTATAAATGTTAGAATTTTATTTGTAAATGAAAAACGAAGAATTTAAAATTACATTGTTCTTCGAAGGATGGACGCATCCATATTTCCGAAACGACTCGAGCCGATTCCATTGTTGGGTCTAACGAATACGAGGCAATCAACACAATTACTATTACACGAGCTCGAGCCTCTGATCGAGGATCTTACATATGCATGGCCTCTAACCATGAAGCACAAGGAACTGACACCGTTTTTGTGGATATATTTGGTAAGCATAGTCTTAAAAGAAGTCTTAGATGCGTTGTTTTTAGAGATACAATTGCATTAACACTGCTAATAGTGTTAGCTATCGTAAACTTTAGTATCCATTAACAAATATTTGCTTTGTCTGCATACCAGCGTATTTAAGTGCATGTTATATTCCTTTGTACCTATTATTTTGTTGCTTAAGCGCGTACTCAAAATTGTTTGTTCGGGGGAGGGGATTTCGAAGATACACAGTTGCCAATTAATTACTACTATGAGCGTCCAATCAGCAAATTTTGGGTTTAAAATGTTTCTCATCAGACAATTTTGGAGATGAGGCAGGGAAACACAGCATGTCCTGACTCCGTCCTTTTGAGGCTTGCTTATTAAGTAACAAGCAAAACCATCTTCTTAATACGAAAATAAAGAGCGACATCAATACTTGAAACCAACATAAGCCAAACTACATATAGATAAAAAAAGAAGCCCAGAGATAAAAAAAAATTGCGTAAAGACTGAAGGGTTAAAGTGGGTGCTTGCCTCCACATAAGAATGAAAATTCTGTTTCGTTTTAAGTTTTAGCAACGTTCCTTTCTTTCATTTGAAATATCATTACAAAAAAGCTAATGGTACTTATGTATTATACGAGAAACACTCAAGAAGTGAAGTTTGAAAAATGCTAATGAAATAAAACAAAATATGATGAGAATAAAATACTTTATTGGCAAACTTGTGAAGACTACAACTTAGAACTATGTGCCCCGAACACAGAAATGTCCTTAAGAGTCGCGTTGAAATAAGTTCTAGTTTTACAATTCCAATGATGTTGCTTCTCGTGAGAGTGTGTCCATTGACCCACTGCTTTGTTTTGGGCAACAACCCCTTATCCTGGAAAAATATAATTGCCAATTCTCAGGTCCTTGGCAAATCCCAAATCTTAATTGAAACATCCATGGTAAGACACTATTCTATCGCTATGCCTTGCAAGCTAATCGGTTATTGTCTTATTTGATCTTCGTGATCCAAATTCTCGAATGTTTCTTGTGTAATACATAAGTACCAATCCAATTTCTACTCGTTTGATATCATATGCAGAGCTATCATAAATCTGAAGGAGACTTCCGTACCCCTCAATCCACCTCTAGTTTGAAAAAAAGAGACTCGCATTCATAACCATATGGATTCAACCGTAGCAAATACAAAATTTCGAATTTTTGAAGGTCTTAAAACCCCTCAGAAATGTTAATTTTCAACAAAACTTCTAACGCTTCTGTGAGATGTTTTCCACCCTTTTTCAAGTTGGTGGACATTTTTAATTTAATATATTTGGAAACAGCAGAACAAAATTCTTCCGATGCATATTTTGTTTAAACCTCCGTTTTTAGAACTTTCAACCTTCCAGTTCAAAAGAAAACTGTTGATCTTCACTCTTTACTTAACCTTTATTACTAATGACAGTTTGATAAATAAGCTAATTTCCGGTTTATTAATTGATTTTTGTCTTTTCGTAAACACGTTCATGATGAAAATGATGACCTTTATCAAAAGCCTTATCGGTTAAGATAGAATTCGAAGATTAAGAAAAATCTTATCTGAAAAGTCTTTATTGATTTTTTTCTTCAATTCAAAGTTGTTTCGACTCATTTTTTTTCGTCATTTTCAAAAACTTGCTTCTACAATGAAGTTGGCCGGTGAACTCAAGCCACTGTGAAATCGGCAGTTAGTGTTGGTAATAAAAAAAAGTTAGCAAAACTACAGCCAAGCCATTGTGCTGAGAACACAAGATATGACGATTGCATGGTGACAGCACTGGACAATGACAAAAACGTAAATAGTGTAAAAGTCAAGGCCGTATCGATGGTTGGGGAGGGGGGTAAACGAGAAAAAACAGAAAAATGTGTTTATCTGCATTTTTGTTACTTTTTTTAGTCGGAATTTTTTTTTGGAGGGGGCCTCCACCCCTTGGTTGAGGCCTTGGTAAAAGTACCTAATTACGATTTGCGAGTCCTCAGTAAAAAATATGAATGAAATATGTGAAATATAATTTTTTCTGGGGATGGGGGTCAAGCCCTGCACCCCCCTGGATGCGACCTTGGTAAAAGTACTTAATTTTAATTTGCCGATCCCCGGTAAAAGTTATGAATGAAATATGTGCCTGGTTCCTTTCAATTCAGTTCCAAAATAAACTTTACATCCGCATTAAGAGGAGGGTTGCCATTGCTCACTACTTAGAATAAAACTCACTATGCTAACAGGTAAGAAACCATTACTATCAGAGAATTTACTTTAGCACACTAAAATTTATTTTAATGAAATAGTGTAAGCTTCGTTAAACGAAATATATTATGTAAAAAGACATGAAACATGCTAAACTGAATTGTTGTATTCAGTTAAAGCTTTATAAACATATGCTAACAACAAATGCAAAACAAAAGACTTAGTTTCTGTTAAGTTTCAAAGAATATTTGACGTTCTGTTTAGTTGTACTTTAATTTGCTAATAAATTCTCACAATACCGACTAGAATAATAGTTTCAACATAGATTATTTTCGTAAAAGATGTATTATTTCAGAATGATTCCCTATTTTTTTTTCTTTTTATTGTAGTCATACGCTTGAAAAGCCAGCACCAACTATAGTGTAAGTTAAATGCAAGTGGTAACACTGGCTTATAGCAGGTTCAGACACGAAACGTTGATTTCGAAACTGCACAGTTCCCTCTGTTATATGGAAAAGCGAGTCCGAAAATTGAATAAATTAATATTAATGCTAAAGTTTCAGATGCTTGCGTTTTAGCCAGACTTACTCAATGTAAGCATTCAGGCGCAATTCTGATATATATATATATATATATATATATATATATATATATATATATATATATATATATATATATATATATATATATATATATATATATATAATTTTTCTTATTTAACTAACTCTATTTAAATTACAGCATTTCAAAAATATTAATGTATATGCCTAAAGCACCTCGATTTGATTGATGCGTGTAATATTTTCTGTTTTAGAGGGGTCCTTCAAGGAAGTCCTAGAAGGTTAATTCAAGGATCACAATTTTCATATATATTTCTTTGACTTTTCGAGGTGTTTTGAAAGCGACTTATGCAAGAACGATGTTTAACATTGTCTGTCGTATTAAGTTTGCAACAAATGGGAGGTAGCAATTGTATGTCTACAGTTGTTTTCTTCTTGTTCGCTTTTAGTTTTTTTCCGATCTTTCTACTTTATCAATAAGTTACATTTCGCAAAAAATTATTGTCACAGGCCTAAATTCGCATGTCAGGGTCGAACTTAAAACTAAATTTAAAAAATGAAACAACAAGCATGATAAGATAGCTGAAAATGGCAGAAAAACACAGATGCATAAGCCGACAAGTCAAAAAGATTAAAAGCAATTAGAACCAGTATTTGTTGTTTTTTTCTGTTCCCGTATATTGTCGAATCATTAAAATACATTTTTTGTCCATGGCCCCTTCCTGGTTACCAGTTGCCC
The DNA here is from genome assembly GCF_032884065.1 of Artemia franciscana. Taxonomy (NCBI): domain Eukaryota; kingdom Metazoa; phylum Arthropoda; class Branchiopoda; order Anostraca; family Artemiidae; genus Artemia; species Artemia franciscana. The sequence goes on along the minus strand of NC_088864.1, from coordinate 41,956,181 downwards.
TTTCGCAGAATATATTCATAACAGCCACATGTAGTGTGTCTTTTTTTCGGGGGCTGGGGTCTAATAATAAAATTAGAAACAGGGGGTCCAATAATAAGGAGTACCCAGAAATTTAGAAAATATAGGATTCGGAGAGAGGGCTGGGGCCCTCTTGTTTACATCCCTGTCGAAGCATATTAATCTATCATTTTTTTATTTGTCTCTCTTCTCTTATTGCAGTCAATAAACTTTGTGAAGGTTTTTCTTCTTAGGTCAAATCAGTTTGAAACAAGCACTTTAGTTTGGCCCAAATAGGACCAAACCAAATTTTGTTACTCATATCCAAATTATTTTTACCAATAAATTTTGTTTACTCGAATCAGTAAAGCGTTTAGAGACTAAGGGATCTTTTGCCGCAGCTGGTTTGCTGACACTTCTAAAGCCTTTGACAATCTGGACCACTCAATGTTGTCCAGAGGACCACTTTATTGTCCTCGATGGGGCTGGAAAACTTGATGCAAGGAAATCCATCGGAAATCAAATCCATCAGAATTCTGGGCAGTTTTCCGTCTTATGTGGATCATTGTGTTCTTCCTCCAAATTGGGGTAATTGCCGTACCGATATTTCATTTGGGTGAGCGCATGGAATGGAACTAATTTAAGCCCCTTTTCTATTCTGATTGTTCTCAATATTGTGTTATGATTACCAAAACTAAACTTATCATTATAGTGTTATGAGTAATTACCAAAATCGCTTTAAGTTTGCATATGACTTAACTGCTTTTAATTTGAGAAATATTATTACACTTACAACATAATTTAGTATTGACTCCTTTGAGACACTTAACACACGATCTTGAAAAGTGAAGCTTACTTTGAAGTGAAAAAAAAGGTTACCTCCTTAAAACCAATACAGATGACTGCATTTACTCAGAACAGTATATCAAAGACTCAGTAAAGCTCTGGTGTGTTTGGTTAGACAGTGACCTTAAGTTTGATTCTTATATATCTAAAATGGTTAAATCTGCTATTTTTCTTCTACAATCCTTTTTTCAACTGAACAGATTTATTATTGCTCTTTCTTTGCTTATTATGAAGATGATAAAAATTCCGTCTCACTTCCTTGGAAACGAGACCACATAAACCTACCAAAACTTTGGACTGAAATGCCCACAGTCTGATTTTCACCCAGTGACATCAATGGAGAAACAGAGTAGTTGTTCTCTCATATTTTTTTTTTAGCTCTCTCCCCCTACATTTCTGAAAATACCCTTTTCTGGCTACTTTCATTGAAAATCTTATTTTCTTGATATTTTCACTGGAAAAGTTGAAAAAACGACAAACTTGACCCTCTTCTGGATATTGACAAATAAATTTGCCCCCCCCCCCTACATTATCATGCATTGACGCCACTGCATTTCACCGTCACCACCTTCCTCTCTACCAATACAATTTGGCAACTAATAATCATCCTAGACATATCAGAAAGAGTGCTACTAGACGTTTAGAAAGTTTTAGAAATTTCTTTTAGACATTTTTAGAAGAAGACGTTTAGAAATTACTAGACGTTTAGACGTTAGAAATTAGAAAGAGTGTTTGTAGACGTTTACTTCAAAAGAATATTACTTTTGCAATAGAAATATATCGTAGTTCCTATGTGCAGCATTTTGTCCTTCTTCTTGATACTTTGCATTTTCGTTGCTGCTGTTTTTTGTAGTTTCTTGCATTATTTAGTTCATTTTTTTACATTCTCATGCTAGGTTAAATCACTTAGCGAGTAAACATGTCCTATTCTATCTCAGTCCGTTATTTACTTTTCTTCTTTAAAAAGAAAAAAAAAATCAATTTCAGGAGAGATCTACACTAATAACTTTTTAATTGTATGTTTTATTAGCCTTTTTTCTATAGTAAAGCTAGTTTTAATGGTTCGTTTAGACACATAGGCTTATCGAGCAAGAATCTTTACAGTGTGAAAGGAAAAGTGTTTCTTACTTGCAGAAAATACATTTAAATCCACTGCTTTTTTTTCAGTGTAAAGCTTCTTGCAACGTAGTACTTTTTATGACTTCTCGTAGTACTTTGTGCATTTATACTTGTGCTTTTTTCAGTGCATTAAATTGAAAAATTAAATGGAGAAATAATAAAATAATGGCATTCCTGAAAATATGGATGCTTTGCTAGATATTAGTTTATGTATAACTGTATCTCCTTGAATTCTTAAATCATTTTTTTCTTGAAGGAAAACCTCAAAGGAATTGTTTGGAACCCTAGGGATACTGTTTTATCCTTAAGATGCGAAGCACAAGGCACATTATACTATCTCTATTGTTCTTGCAGAAGAAAACGTCAATGTTTTGAACGTTACTATTGACGTCAAGAATATCCAGGTAACAGCTGGTTCAGTGGCGCGTTGGGTTGCTGTAATCCATGCTGCGTATCCAAAGCCAGAGATCATATGGAAAAACCAGAAAGGAGAGGAGATGAAAACGGAGAAAAACTTTCGGGTTATGTCTACAGATGTGGAGTCTGTTCTGGAGATCACCAAAGTTCAGTCAAGGGACAGTGGATGCTATACTTTTTTTGCTCAAGCAGGAAACGTGACGAAAGTTGAAGGCTTAACTCTCAGAGTTCGAGGTACTTTGTTTCTTTAGATTTGGCTGATGAATTAAGGTTCTTCCCCAATGCTCAAAAATTTGTTGTATTAGTTTTATGTTGGGTAATTGTATTAGTTTCCCACCGTATTCAGTGCCCGTTCACTTAACCATTTTAGGATTACAAAGTTTTTCGATTTGTGGAGAAGTATGATTCAAGTTTTTGTTTTGGTTTAATAATAAATGTTTTCTCTCCCTCAAGAAAAAATATTTAATGAATGAAATTTCGAAAATAGAGTATAACATTTATTTTTTAGTTCTTGTAGGGTTATAAATGTTGAGCATAGCTATCTTAAGCTAATAATGGCTAAAAATTTATTTCTATTTGGACAGTTTTATTGCTGAAATATTAACTAAACATCTTCAGAATCCTGAAAAAATAATATCGAGTTTTGAAAGCTTCTTGTCTTTTGTTGAATTCAATTTATTTAAAAAAAAAATTAATGATGAAATAGTCATATAGTCTAATTGTTTTAATAAGCTTAAAAAACTATTAAACTTATAATTATTATAATTGTTTAAAAAACTAAATTTCAACATTAATTTTACAGAAATTATAAAACAACAAAATATAGGAGAGCTGAAACGTTTTGCTTCTTTGACACATGTATTTTCCAATGAAAATAAAGAGCTGTACAAAAACCTACTACGGAAAAATATTACCCTCATATAAGGGACCTGCCAGCTCTCTCAACCCCTCAATTTAGCTCTTTGTGCAGAAGTGTGACGCTGGCTTTCCTAACTGTATTCTGAAATGTAAAAAATGTACTCCTCTGGCTGTTGAGTGTGTTTTATTTACCAATTACCTTTCAAAACATTTTAAGCCTTTTCGCTCTTTAATCATCGCGATAAAAATTAATACTCTTGTCACTTTGCTATTGTGCCGAGCTTTCATTCTTAATGCATTGAGAAAAAAAAAAGAAAAGTTAAACTTTGGTGTAAAGAGCGGGGGTCTGACGGGGCTGTAGTCTCGTCATTCCTGTTAGTGTCCTCTTTACTTTCATTTGAAACATTTTTCTTTTTTATATGAAGTTCATGATTATTCTAAAAATGGGGAGAGGCCCCCCTCCCCCTACCTGCTCTAAATTTCCAACTATTTACCGTTATACTTCGACATCTGAAGCTTACTTGGTTAAGAACTATCATTCCCGAAGTAAGGAAGAAATTACAACCCCCTTAGCATCCATGTTACACGTTTAGTCCATCTTCCATAAAATTAGGGGAGACTACGGTGTAGATCCCATTCCCCTTGCAGCCCTCTGTATTGATCTGAAGGCTCTTCGTGGTAAGTCTGATCATTTAGACCTAAATGAAATGGCCATTGTTGAGCTTTAGGGATCCCTTCATCCATTCGAAAACATGCCCTTACCCCCCCCCCCCCCTAATATTTGGATTGTAACTATGCATAACTTTGTAACCATTATTATAACAACGTAAACGAACTGTTTTAACCGTCTATTTTGTATGACACCAAACCTGCACTGTTAGGGACAAATACGCCACCTCGTAGCATTATACCCTTTGAAACTGGGAAATTATGTAAATAAGTTTATGATAGTTTTTTTCAAACCGATGTATTATTTCAGAATCTGCACTTGGTAGCATCTTGGCCTATTTGGGTGAAAATTATCGTTTTGCGGCACAAAATGATATCTTCTGTGGTGCGATCTATTTTGTTACTTAAGAAAGGAATCAGAACTTAAGATTTTGGTTGAAATTATCCTTCCCTTAATATTCTATGGCCAAAGTCCTTGGGGCATTTTAGCTAGGGAGAAACCGATCATATTTAGAGCCTTTTTTTCGGCCAAGGAGCGCTGTTTTGAGAGGGTTGAGGATAACTTATGAAATTCATTAGTCATGATGCTGGCTGCAATTGCTTGATGCATGAGTTCTGATTATCATGAACAAGAATTTTATAATTTATATATCACTCACAGAAAACAAGGCAAAGGTCAACTAGGAAATATGTCATTTGAACCTAGTAAAGTATAAATCAGAGGGAATCTGGTGTTGGAATCAGTCAAACATGACATCTTAGCCCAAAAAAATCATTTTCAATAGATACATGCCTTATACCATCTTTTGTCAAAATATGTGTGTGTTACATCATTTTGTAAATAAAGATGCATTTCTTGACAAATATTGCATCATATTTTAAGTATTATCGTTTATTAATTGCAAAAGACACTAGATATAGCAACTTCTCGTTAAGTGAGCACCTAAAAAGGTCTATGTGTTGTTTCATTTCCCCGCTAGCGGTGACGAATAAAATGGAAAAAAGTAGACACATCAGTGCTACTCATGCAAAAAAAGTGATTTTCCTCGTTGTTCAAGTCAGGGAGCTGTAAGTTTCCTGCATTGGGTTGTCGACTATGATAATTCCATTAGTGTACGTTTTGTTTCCATCCGACGCCATTTCCAAGGGTTTCCAGCTTTCGAAATTCCTATAAGTTTGTTTTCAAAATAACGTTTTACTATCAGGACTAATCGGGTTTAATAGATACCATTCCTCAATCAGCAACAAATGGCATTTTCTCACTAGCCAGTTTCTTTTTAAACGTGTTTTTTTTAATTTTTTATTAGTATGGGCCGTTGTTCGTTCTTTACAAGATTGCTGCTACCGCTGCATTCTTGATTTCCCAGATTGTCAGAAGCTTTTAGACATTTTGGAATGGTTGGTTGGCATAGCTTAGGCGGATGTCCCATCTTTCAGTGAGATAATTGGCCTCGGATCTTAACGGGAAATCAGTCCGTTTCGCTTAAAATTTAATCCATTTGATTAAACATAATCCAATTACTATCTGAGAAGTCTTAGTTACTTTCGATTAATTAATTCGCTAAAAGTAACCTCATTGTCTTTAAAATAATGACCTGGTAGCCTACTGTAAGATACTGGAAAATAACATTAGTCCTTTTTTGATTAGAATTATGTTTTCCTGAAAGTTTTTGCTGCTAAAATTCACTGCCACCGAAAATTTGTCATAGTCATCAATTACGAGCTACTAGAAATAATAACCTAGAAGGCAATTAATTATTATACCGTCGAAAATGATTAAACATTTTTGACTTTTGTTAAGGTCCCAATTTCATATTTATACAATCTTCATTTTAGAAAAACCAACGACTTCAATTGAAAGCACCGGGATGTTTGTGGTACACAACGATAAGCACACCATTACATGCTCAGCTGAAGGTTTTCCATTGGCAATCATCGAGTGGAAATTCAGAAATTGTTCACTGCCAAATAGCTGTGAAGAAGAATTCAAGCCCGTGAGAACCTAGTTTTGTATCGTATGTAGTTATATGTGTGCTGAATCTTCAGATCACCCCAGAATCTTACCACATTGCTCTGCATTTCCTAACTGCTATTAAACAAAAAAACTAGTTTTTTTAAAATAAAAGTAAGGAGCGACATTAAAACTTAAAACGAACAGAAATTACTCCGTATATGAAAGGGGATGCTTCCTCATCAACGCCCCGCTCTTTACGCTAAAGTTTGACTCTTTCTCTCAACTCTTCTTTTTAAAACAGTAAACAACTTTAGCGTAAAGAGCGGGGCGTTGATGAGGAAGCAGCCCCTTTCATATACAGAGTAATTTCTGTTCGTTTTAAGTTTTAATGTCGCTCTTTACTTTTATTTAAAAAAACTTTTTTTTTGTTTAATTTCTGGACGTTTTTGAATTAATGCATGTTTTGATCTTCGCTCTCCGCACATAAATAATTAAAACGAAATTTGCATATTAAGTGGCCTATATTGCATATTAAATGCATATTAAATTTAATATGCATATTAAATTGCATATTAAGGAGAGGCCTAGTTGCCCCCATTGTGTCCCAATTCCTTAAGAATGACCCCTGAATCACAAAGGCCGTAGAATAAATAATTGGAATTGCTAAAAATACTTTAGCATAAAGAGCGAGGTATTATGAGGAGGTAAACCCCTCATATGCGTAATAATTTATGCTCGTTTTAAGCTTTAATGCTGCTCCTCACTTTCAGTAGAAAAAACTTTTCATATTTATTTTTTCATTGTTTTTTTTAAATAATGCTAGAAAATCCTGCGCCCCCTCCATTGAAAGTCTCTTCCCCTATGAGAAGTTCCTCCATGGAAAGATCCTCCCACGTACCCCCCCCCTCAACTCTCCCCAAACCAAAAAATCCCCCTGAAAACGTCTGTACACTTCCCAGTAACCATTACTATATGTAAACACAGGTCAAAGTTTGTAACTTGCAGCCCCTCCAACGGGGACCGCGGGGAAGTAAATCGTCTCCAAAGACATAGTTATTAGGTTTTCCGACTATGGTGAATAAAATGGCTATCTCATAATTTTGATCCGGTGACTTTGGGGAAAAATGAGCGTGGGAGGGGGCCTAGGTGCCCTCCAATTTTTTGGTCAATTAAAAAGGGCAATAGAACTTTTAATTTCTGTTAGAATGAGCCCTTTCGCGACATTCTAGGACCACTGAGTCGATACGATCACCCCTGGGCAAAAAAACAACAAAAAAACAAATAAACACGCATCCGTGATTTGTTTTCTGGCAAAAAATGCGAAATTCCACATTTTCTAGATAGAAGCTTGAAACTTCTACAATAAGGTTCTCTGATACGCTGAATCTGATGGTGTGATTTTCGTTAAGATCGTATGACTTTTAGGGGGTGCTTCCCCCTATTTTCTAAAATGAGGCAAATTTTCTCAGGCTCGTAACTTTCGATGGGTAAGACTAATCTTGATGAAGCTTATATATTTAAAATCAGCATTAAAATGCGATTTTTTTGATGTAACTATTGGTAGCAAAATTTTATTTTTTAGAGTTTCGGTTACTATTGAGCCGGGTCGCTCCTTACTACAGTTCGTCACCACGAACTGTTTGACAAACTGAGAGGCTTAGGCCAAAAAGGCCTTGCATTACATTGAAGGGAAAATAAAGAAAAAATAACTTATACTTATATACACAGAGAAAGAATTAACATCTTACCATTATTGCTTTGGATTTCTTAATTGTATGATTCAACCAGCCTTGGCTTATTTATAATATATTGCTAGTCTTGGCGTAAGAGGGTTTTTTCTTTATGTAATTTCATGACTACTTTATATAGGGTGTACATTATATAGCTTATTGTAGGGTTTTGATAAGGGCTATAGCTACTCTTCAGGAAGTGTAACGATATATCTCTTTGGTAAATTCAGCTTAGACCTCCCTCCAAATAGTTCGGAGTAGGTGACTAATCATAAAATAGGACACTAGTCTTTGGGTAAAACTTTTCGTCATTCTTGTTGGTTAACTCTGTAAATACCTACCCTCCCCCTAATCACTCTACCAAAAATGTCCAAATTTTCCGTGGTTTGCCTAATATTTGCCTATGTCTTATGTATAATTGGCTGGTTTTTGGATGGTTGCGACGAGCGTAAACTGGGAAAGTGGGCTTCTACCCCGTTCAGCCCCTTGATGTGCCTGAGATCATGAAGCATCTATAGAAAAAGAAATTGCCACAGAATATGTGTTTGCTTAGAGGCTCTTTCCCAGTTAAATCTAACACTTTACTACCCTAACACTTTTTTTGGGAAGGGGGGCATATAAAAAAGAACATAGGACGGGGGAAGAGGTAATCAAAGTATAATTTGATAATTTGAATAAGAAATGCCTTGAAATTTAAGGAAATTTGTTGTGTTCATTATTACAACTTTGTTTTCCACACCCTTTTCCCTTCCCGCTACATTTGTTTCGAAGCAGTTTCAAAGTGTTTTGACGTGTTATTTATGTACTTGTTTCAGTTGGAGGTGTCTAATCCTAACCAGTTGCGGAATTCAAGGACGCTTATTTCGACCAGAAATGCTGCTTGTGATCTTGTACGGGTCAGGTCAACTCTCCAGTTAGTTGGCATACAGTCGGGTGAATACCTATGCCTTGCTAGTAATGAGTTTGGTAAAAGTGAAGCTCAAACGAGGTTTTATGTTGTTCGTGAGTATTTTTGTCATCTTCCTTCTTTTTTTAAGAGCCTAATACCTTTAGGTGTTTAATCCTCAGTCTTTTACTGAAAGAATTCTCGAAAAAAAAAAACCAACTCAAGTTGTCCTGTAACGAACTTATTGAATTCATTTTATGTCTTATTTAGGATGTATTTCTCTATATATTCGGTTTATGCCTTAATCATGTTCTCTTCCTCGCTCTGTTTAATTCATTAATCATGTTCCTTCCTAGTTATTGGCTTGGAGTGAACAGGGAAAATAATTTTTTCCCCATGATCCCTCGCATAGAACAAAATGGTCATGGTAACTTGTAGGACTTGAAGGACGTGGCACTTGCTCATCATATCGCAAGTTAACAGTTACAGCGTACTTTTTGAGGACAGAAACCAAAAGGAGAGTAACATGGCACCCCTTCAATATCCCAAGTATCCCCTAGTCCCCCGTTAGAACGGATCGAAAGTTCAAGGTAGTGGTTTTACTCCAGGATAGTTGAAAGGTTCATAAAATGTGCCCAGGAAGAGGGTCTTGGAGGTTCTTCGCCATTTCACAATCTCTACACATAAAAATAAGTTTGATATTTTTAGCACCGTTACCGAGCGATTAAAAAAAACAGAAACACTACAAAAATAGTATTATTGCTTCCCAAAAACCAAACCAAAAACTTTTTAAGCCCTCACTCTGCTGCTTTTAAACAGTGCTATGGTCAGTTTTTCGCCATCAGGTGGTGCCATCTTTTTTTAGGACGGGCCTATTTTGCAACAGGCGTTAGTAATTAAAATTTTTAATATGCTAACACAGTTTCTTAATTTTGCCAAAAACTCTGTCGAAATATGACATGAATTTCAATTGGTTTATTATACTAATAAACATGAGTAAACTACTTATGTGGCTAATTTCAAAAGATCTGGTTTTGAAAAGAAAATCCCAGCTGTTGTCCTCTTCAGGCTTTCTTGACTAATGACCATCCCGATTTTGACTCAGCAAAGAAGGGGATTCTTTATTCTTTATAAGCGGGACGCATCTTTTTTCAGAGGTTGAGTAGGTCAGAAATGAAAGCTGCAATAAAAATTTCCTTTGAAAGACTTGAATGTATATGCTGTTGAAGTAAAGATAAAGTAGGAAGCAAATGAATCAAATTTTTGACACAGAAATTGCTAAACAAACGAAAATAAGAGTTCTCAGTAAAAAAAAAAAAAAAAAAAAATGCTGAAAAGAAACGATTGAATAAATATAGAAAGTTCCAGAGATTTGTGGGGGGGGGGGGGGGGCTTTTCAATATTATCTGATTTTACTTGATGGTATGTTGATATAAGTAATCTGAAAAGGAGTTTGAATTTATCTTTATGGGAAGAGATAAATCATCTTTTTTTTTCTGTTATGTTCTTCACTAAGCCCATATTATACTTTTATGTTTCTATAGTTGTAGTTTTTTACAGCCTCAAATGAGCCGGTAGATTTGTCTGCAAGAACGACCGAATTATATGAAGGAGAAAATCTGTCTTTACGATGTGCGATCAGTCTATTTAACTTTACAAGAGAAATTAAGTGGTACTACCAAGCTACCTCCACTGATCCAATTTCTGATTTGGTTGAAGGTCAAACTGGTCAGTAATATTTTTCTTGTTTTTTCTCATCAACTTATGTAGGGGATTCCAATTTAGAACTTCAAAATCGTAAAGTGAAAATTAGATTTGAGATTGTTCTATCGCTTTTTGAAAAACCTGACCGAATTTGTGCACATTTGTCTTTTTAGATAGTGAATAAATTGTAGTCTTGGAATCGAAACCATACTAAAACTTTTAAGTTCTTATTACTTGAGAATAATGCTATGCCAGCTATCAATTTCTCCAAGGTTAAAATTATTCAAAAGAACAATTATCTCTTTTATTGGTACAAAAAAAAAAAAAACACATAAAACTCTACACGGAAGCCCCTTACTCTAATCATAATAGCTAGGTAAGAAAAAAATTCTATGAAAGGACGTTAATCTAAAATACTAAAAACACTGGAGTTATTTAACAAAAATTGATGTTACCTTAAGAGAATAATGCAAGTGAAACTAACGTCAGTTCTTTGGTACCCGGGTCAGGCCTCTTTGGGCCTAAAGTCTGGGTAGCAACTTCTTAGTTTCGGTATCCTTGACATTTAAAGATATCTAAAATCAGGGAGGATCGATAAAGTAATGTAGCTTATATGATAGTACCTCTCTGTGTACAGGGCACCAGTATACCGGCTAAGAAACATAGAAGTCCATAGTATATGTTGAAGGAAATCGTGATAAACTTTTCCTTGTGTGCTACCTGCACACTCCCCCCCTTCCCCCAAAAGCTAAAAATTTAAAATCATGATATTCAAACATTTTTGTGCTAGAAATTATCGAAGGCTACCCTACCTTATCAAACAGTTCGTGGTAACGAACTGTAAGTAAGGAGCGATGTGGCTCAACAGTAACCGGAACTATTTTCCTTAAAGTCACCCTATTAAAATTTTGTGATAGCCATTTTGTTCACTATAGTTGAAAGCTGCCCCTATCATGACCCCTCATACCCCCTGCGAAAGGTCTGAGTCATAAAATTATGCGTAGCGTTTGCTATTGGGAGGTATGCAGGCATTTTTTTAGGGGGGATTTTATGATGGGTGGATCTCCCAAAGGGGGAATTTTCTATGGGGAGAGAAATTTCCAGGGAGTGGATTTTCGTGAGGAACTTTTAGGCTGGGGAATTCACCAGAATTTATATACGAAATTCTTTTTGTTTATCTTACTTTCTCTTTGCGGAGTCGATTTTGCATACGGAGGTGTTGAGGGGAATTGTCTGGGGAAAATTTTTGATGGGTTGAATTCTCAAGAGGATCTTTTCATAAGAGGGGGATTTTCCACGGGAGCAACTTTCTACTAGGGGGGGGGGGGGCTATTTGCGTAAAAAATTTTCCACACAGGGAGGATTTCCGACATGATTTAAAAAACAATCAGAAATGAAAGTCTTTTTCAAATAAAAGTGTGCTAGGAAACATTTTTCAGTCGGAATCGTCCATGAGAAATTTTCCTGGGGGAACTTTTGGTGAGAATAGAATTGTCGAGGGGATTTTCCTGGTGGGGGGGATTTTACGATCGGCATTAATTTCGCCTCTAATCTTAAACTTCTTAATGCACTTTGGAATTACTTGCACTGTATTTGTAGAGCCAAAAAGTCAATTTTGAAGATTCGATCATCCAAATGAAAGATAATCCTTTTATAGGTGACAAAGGATGGGAAGAATCAAAACATAAATATTGGTTATTGTTATTATCATTATTTAGCATTATTAATGGTTAAAGTTCCTCTACTTTTTAAGGTTTAATTTTTCTGGTCTGATCCATATTACTATGGGTTTGGGCTTAGATAGTTCGCGAAATACTAAAAATAACATGTTTACATGTTCTTCCATTAATAGGAAGATAACAATTAATTTCTATTATAATATATTCTTAGGCAATTCTAAACTTAGCTTTAAAATCAATTAAAAAATTATTGAAATATTTTCTCTAAATAATTTAAACCATGTGTGTTGTGGTTTTTCAAAACGCAGCTCATAATCCTATTTTTGCATTGTACAAGTATATTTATCAATTTGTGAGCTTTGGATATTTCAGATTTAATTTTTTTTAGTTTGAAGACTAATTGTTTCCAAAAAATGTTGCCACTTATTGTGTTCTAAAGTGGTATTATCCTGTCGGATTAATATTTTTCTTTGTCATGTCTAGTCGATTTGATCTTGCATCAAAAAATTACAGCCCCTTTGACTTTTTTGGAAATATCATTTCGGTTTGTGTTATTAGTTGGTTAATAGTTGGTGGTTTTGTTTGGCATTGACTGATTTTTAGGTATTCTCAAACCTTGAAAAGATATATAAACCTTGATTGTATTGATATAATTGAAATTTAGTATCGGAACGTAATTATACACGCAAACGCAACACAAGTGTTGAAAGAACGAACTGGCATAAAAATTCGGAAGTCGATTTTATAAAGTAGCAACTATTTATTATTTTTTTTATGTATTTTAGGGGTGTTAATATTCAAAGGAGAAGATGCTTATGGCTATTATCAAACATTAGAGAAGCCAGGAATAAGGTTATCTGACAGTGGTCAATACATATGCGAGGCTAATTCATTGAGAGGAGAACTTATTAAGCAGTCTGTGAAAATCTCCATAATGGGTAAGAACTTTAACGCTCATGAATGGGCTTTGGGTTTAGCGTTTTAGGTAGTTAAAGTGATGAAACCCATATATGCTTTTATTATTTCTGATGATACCAGTTAGAAAAGAGGTAATTTATTTCCTTTAAATTTGTTTCTGTTGTTTTACTCGAAGTTCAATTACATTTTCATTAAATAAAATATTATTCCTTGATGCTAGCTAATCATTTAAGTGTACGTATTCATTCAAGTACGTACTTTATTAACATTAAAGAAAGATAACAATATGGTTAGAAAGTTGAAGAAAGAAAAGCTGAAGAAGAAAGCTGTTCTTTCATTTTTAGATTCTTTTTCCACTGTTAAATTTGTCACTCTTTTTATATGTTCTTATTTTTATTTTCTGCTACGCGTCATTTGTTTTTGTCGGATCTTGACTAACACATTCTAATAAAAATTTTTATTTAGATATGAAGTAAAATTACGAGAAAAATATAAATTCTAATCTTATATCCCATGCATATATTCGAACTTTCACAGGGTTATTGGTAGAACACATTAGCATGTAGGGGAAAGGGGTTCCCATAAGACCCTGGCCTTTCTGCACATACGTTTTTTTTTTTCATAATTGCATAACAACTGGAAGTTCTAGGCCTTAATGCACACCGGATGTGCTGCCAACTAAATTGATTCCTTAATGCCTGTCGGCATTTACTTTGAAGAATTCGAAGGGTGTTTCTTGTGCAAACGGTAGTACAGACTTACGAAGTTTAGACCAAGTATGTAAGCGAAAACCTGTAGATCTTTTCCATGGATACGGGAGTTTTGCTTGTTGTTCAAAGTATTTCATCAGGGTGAGTATTTTTTTTGGATTCGGGGGGGGGGAGGGAGAGTGCCTTCTTTAATGCTGGGGTTGCATAAATAATATTTTGATTTGTATTTCCAACAGAGGAAAGAGGGATAAGTTATATCATAGATTCACCATCACAAGAATAAATGTTTCAAGTTATATTTATTTTTAGATCAAAGCTCGCCTCTTTTTACGTCTCATAATATGGGAAAGAAAATTGAAGTAGAAAAGGGAAAGCCACTGGTTCTCCAATGTAACTTCACTGGTAGACCACCTCCATCCGTCACATGGCTAAAAGATAGAAGAGAAATCGAAAGGTCAGAAGAATATTTGCTTAGTCACGATGGGAATTCAGCCACCCTAAAGGTTCCATTCATAAGGCAGAGTGGAGCTGGTATATATTCTTGCAGCTTAGAAAGTATAGCAGGATCTGCCTCTATAGAATCTGAAGTTGTCGTTATTGGTAAGTCATTTTCATGTCCACAGCTTAAGCTTTTCTAGATTCTCTGTAATATTCTTCTCGTGTAATTTAAAATCATCTGTGTAGTAGAAGAAAGACTAGTGTTTTTTAGTGGAGTGATGGTGACCACTAGACGCTTATTTTATTTTCTGCAATGTCAAATTTATTCTCATTGAATATTGTATACTGTTCAATCGAACTGCGCATCAGGGGATTTCTACTTGCGATTCATCCAAATGAATCAACCTTGTGAAAAAATATAATAAACTATGTCCGAAGGTGTTGTTTATTGCCTTGATGCACAAAAGTAGAAACTCCCGTTTTTACTTTTTTTCACTTAGATTTTGTAGAATTGGAACACAATCGTGAGACGTATATTTAAAGGGAAATGGTTACTAAATGTCGCTTGATATTGTGGTAATTGTGTTCATACGCGTTTTATGGAAATAAATTTACGAAAAGGGAAAAACAGGAAACCGTACAAAAAGGACAAACAACAAAAGTATATTACTAAACATTAAGACTTCTTCAAAATTCATGGCCGGGCAGGATCAACAATTCTATGCGTAAAGAATGCTGAAATTTTCGATTGATTTTCAATTTTTTTTGCGCCAATACAATATATAAAACATATCTGAGCTTGATCGGCACAAGTTTTGTAACCTTATTGCTGTGTTTTAAGAATTGCACTCAGTTCCAACAGATTTTTTTTTTTGAAAAAAGGATAATCACTTGCGTTACATTTATGAAGAGGGAAAAAAGAGGAAATTATGCCCTGTTTTGGTATTCTATTTAAAAAAAAAAAAAAACAGCAACTAAATTCCCTCCTCCTATATTTTGAGAAATACATTTTGCCTCTTGCCGTAATGTTCGTGTATTGACGACTATGCTAAAAAGCTCTTCTTACCAAAAGCTTGCAATGCTCAAAATTCCTGATGGTTACAAAAACAGTTTTTCTGAAGTAATGAGGATGAATAGAGATGGTTTCATATAGGAAAATGTTGGTTAAAGACAATTTTACAGCAATGATTTTCATGAAATGTATCTATAGATCAGACTTGAATCAGAAGATCTCTCTGGAAGCACTATATTAGGAATGTTCAGAACAACGCGACATTGTGGGCGCCTTGTTAGCAACAATGAAAAAAAATTGATGAAAAATTTATTCTTGCTGTATTGTTTTATCTGGCATGGTTTTACCATACTAAAATGTTCTCATCGCAGAATATAAATCAAAGTTGACAAAAATAAATATATATGTTTTGACAACACCGGGTCAAACCGATATATTGCCCTTTTTTTGCAATGAAAAAAAAAATTTGCAACAATGAAAAAAAAATTGATGAAAAATTTATTCTTGCTGTATTGTTTTATCTGGCATGGTTTTACCATACTAAAATGTTCTCATCGCAGAATATAAATCAAAGTTGACAAAAATAAATATATATGTTTTGACAACACCGGGTCAAACCGATATATTGCCCTTTTTTTGCAATGCTAATCGTTAACCCACATAGCCACAATGCTGTTCCTTACTTTCAGTTGAAAAATCAAAACTATAAAATTAATTTAAGTTTTACCGTCTTGCAATCCCACCCGGAAATCCCCCCCTCCTCGTATAAAATTCTTTTCAGATAGTTTCCTCCTCACGGAAAGCTTTCCTTGTGAAAAATTTAATTAGAAAAAAGTTATATGTGAAAAATTTAAATATAATTTAAATAGAAAGTGTAACAATTTTCCTTCCCCTGTTTTATTTAAATTATGCCCGTTTCTCTCTCTCTTATATTCTGTAAATGAAAAAAACAGTGTGGTCCAATAAATTATTTATGATTTTATACCTGCACCATATAATTGACTAATTGTCCCGTAAAGCATAATTGAAAAGAAATTTTGGAACCTATTCAATTTGAGTTAATCGAAACAAATAAATAGCAACTAAACTAAAATAGTTCCCCATACACCTAGCTACACACACATATCTATTAAAAAAATTGATGAGCCATAAGCAAAGGATAAAAATAAAAACAAAAAGAACAATATAATAAAAAGCTAATACTGAATTTTGTTGTTTTTCCCTAAGAGCGATAAGCGTTGTTTTTAAATTTTTATGATTTTCCCAGTTACTGTCTCTCGTAATTAGTGAACATCGGTAAATGAGCCTAAACCCTTAAACAATTAATATTTACTAGTTATTGCAAAGAAAAATATTTCCAAAGGTTTCTGACCACAGTAATATAGTTATACCGTAGCTTGTACACATAAATTTATACCTGAAACAGGCTAATACATATGTTATTAATTAGTTTATTCAAATATACAATAAAGTCATGTGTGTATACATCTATAAGCATGTAAGCATATCTATATATTTACAAATTAGTACGTTTATGGTTGCGTATATGATTGCGGTCCCCTGCCACCTCGCAGGTGTGTCCTCAATAAAATGGCGCTGAAGAATTTGGATAAAAAACAAATAAATGTTGGGAAAAAAGTTGAAAAAACGAAAAAAACGAAAAAGATTGGGAAAAACAAGTAATATTAAGCCTAAAGAGTATTATGTATATGGAATCAGCATAAACACTCAACATTCTTATTTGTATCGTTATAAAAATTCTGCATTTTAGAGCTTCGATTACTAACGGACTGAGTCGCTCTTTACCTACAGCTCGTTACCACGAACTGTTTGATGTGGGGTCGGATGTAATCTTTTGGAATTTTGTGTATTTGGTTGCTCTGGCCGAATTGGCCTCAAAAGTCGTCAGTTGGTGTTGATTGATAGAGCGATATATAGTACGTATATTAGAACATATTTATATTGCGTATCATCTTTCACGTATAAATAAAATCATACATTATATAATGCGTACAAATTATATTGATCTAGGAATCTAGATTTTTCATTTGTATCCTTGTTTTTTTTTTTCATTATTCGTATGATTTTCTTTTTTATTATATAAAATTGGGTATTCCAAAATTTTACTTTTGTTTTCCAGATCCACCATTGAGTGCATGGATTCCAATTGTAGGTGTCATTCTTGCCATAACTGTTATTATACTTTTGGCTCTGCTTTTGGTGAAAATGAAAAAAGAAAGGGTAATATTTTTCTCCTTTTTTATTGGAAAGCATCATCATAACTAAGAGAGTAGTATTTATTTATCTTTATCTTCTCCACTTGGACCATGCTCGAAAAAGCTCACTGAAGGTAGGCTCGTTTTGATGTATATATATATATATATATATATATATATATATATATATATATATATATATATATATATATATAATTGGAAACCAAAAGTGTAAACGCTGAAGCTATAAGTTATAAGCAAAAAATAGCTATAAATGAAAACTATAAGCTATAGCTGAAGTTTTTGCTCAATGGCTCTTTAAAAAAATTCCCTCTATAATATATACTGGGGTCCAGGGGCGTTTATATATTTTATGTGGAATGAAATTACACGAGTGAAAATATGTTAGTAAAACATGTTCATAAGCGTTGAATAAAAATTTAAGTTTGTTCGTTAAGTTTTCAATGGTTTATGCTTTATACGTTGAAATTGTTTATAACTTGAAATCGTGCCCATGTTTGCTGCTTTGACGTAACAATGAATGTTGTCAGTTTTAATATGCTGATGACAATGGAGAGAAAATGTTTGCCCCAAAACTTAATAACTTTGTTTTTTTGTTTTTTTTTTGAGTTGCCAAAAGTTTTAGAGAAATACATAATACATAAATGCAGCATCAAGTAGCATCTTACGGTGATAAGAACCGAAATACCCTATGTGAGCTTTTTAAATTTTTCTTGACTCAATCTGTTTAGTTAACCTTAGTTTTATTTTTTAATATTATTTATTTATTTCCATCAAAATCGAGTAGTATAATAAAGTACATAAATTAAATTGGAAAAATACAATAAAAAAGAAAGAAAAAAATGAACGAAGCTGTGATTTACAATAGACCTCAAAACATTACTGTCTAAAATACATGAAATAAAAATAAAAATAATTGATACCTCCTAACGTTCTTTAAATTCTGGAGAAAAGCAGAAAGATTATGTATAGAGAGAATTTAGACTTACGGTAAAAGTTGTCTGTCTTTGTTAACTCAAACGACTCTTTAATCTTAAATGTTGAAACTAATTTAGTCTTACTTTGAAAATTTGGTAATTCCAGTAAAAATATTCATCTTATGATATTGGCATATATTCTATAATTAAGTTTTATGCGTGAATTTTTGGTGTTAATTTCCACTGCATCTAATCTTATCCATTTTATGCAAGATAGGTCATAATAACAAGAATAGCACTTTACTCAGCGTATTTGTTGTCAGCATTTCATGTTTTAGTGTATGTTTTCCTTAAATGCTTTGTTGTTTAAACTCCTTCTTCTATATGACTGCTTGTTTCATGCAGATATAATGATTATAGTAGAAGCCAGCATTTCTCGCTGTCATTGCTATTTTGTTTATTTACTGAATGTTACTTATGGCGTTTTATTTTCTCCTCGCGCTTTTATGCTGTTCTGAGAAAATTGTTACGTTTTCTCTTTTTTACTTAACCTCTTTTTGAACTACTATTTGAAAAAGACTTTTGATTTTAAAATGTATCGTTTCTAGAGTTCGAATGAAAAAACATGGTAATTTTCTTATGTGGTTCTGTTTACTATTATTTACTGAATCCAAATTTTGATGTTTAACTATTCTGTTATTTTCTTGCTCTTCTTCTTCTTAACAAAAGAAGGTATCTTTGGCGTTTTGTAATCTGGGAAATACGAGCTCATACAAATTATTTTTTATTAATTCAATAACTTCTTATAACCGCGATTTTACTGCACTTTTCTTTTAACAAATCCTCCCCTAGAAACTCAGTGAAGAAATTTGAAACAAAGAAACTCATCTCATAAACATTGTTATAGTGTATTGCATTTATTGCATCAGGAATTAGTTCTTCGTCTTTATCTTCTTCTCATTTCTTTTTTTATTATTCTTAGCAAAGGAAGGCGTTTTTGGCACTTCATAATCTGGAAAAATTCGAAGAAGGAAACCCTGAGATTATCAACCCTGAACAGACTTTAGATGAACAAGCAGAATTGCTGCCGTACAATAAAAAGTCTTGGGAATTCCCAAAGGAAAGACTTAAATTAGGTATGAATGCATACGATATGTACGTTGAGGTTTTTAGTCATCTCCATCAAGTTATGTTGGTAACTTCAATAAAAGCACTAATACTCAGCTCTGAAAACAATTCTGTGAAGTTTTACGAAGTGTACCTGAAGCAATTATTTCCCAGTATACGCTATACAGTCCGAGTCATTAGGTTCGATCAGTGCGAATAGGTCCTCACAAGAGAGTATACGTACCGGTTTTTTTTATGCCTGTTGCCTAACGGGCTCTGCTACTACTTTTTGTAACTTAAATAATGTTTTTCAATTAATACTTAGAGAAACACAGCTATAAAGTTTTAGTAAGCTGCTATTATTGGTGGGTTGGAGGACTTAGTGAAGTGATGGTGCTTAGCGATGAGGCATGCTTCATTTTTTGGTATTGGAGATTACAGTAAAGTCTTATAGACCTACTTTAAAAAAAAGTTCAATAATAGTAGCTCAAGGTAGCTCAATAGTTTATAAAAAAAAGCTGAATAAAAATAATGCCTTTTTCTCGGGGCTCTACTCGCCTGAGATTGGAACTGTAGAACTTTAAATAGTGAAGGTTAGGAAGATTCGATTGATTAAAGCAAGGAAGTACTTTAGCTATCATCTTTTTTTAGATAGAGCATGGCAAGCTACGTTATCCCCGCCTCCCCTCTTATAAGCTGCTTTGTCGATAGAATACAAAATATAAAAAGTCCCATATCAGTCAGGCATTAATTGGACGTATTTTTATTGCCTTGGTATTGCACCTAACTACTGGTTATAAACCAACGCACTAAGTCTGTTTAACCTTGTAATGATTATAGTCTCTAATGAACCGTCCAGTAGGATCTCATACATTTGAGTGTTGGAATAAATCATTCTTGTTTTTTTAGTTTGATTCCATTCCACGATAGCTTCCAAATGTTAACACAGAGATCGAGGAACGGTTCTTAGAGATTTTGTCTCAAACATCAGAGCAAGAAGAACAATAGGGAATTCTTTTCGCAAGCCAGTGAAAATCCAATTAGAATGAATATTTTGGCCCTATGTCCAAGGGCCGTCCTCAGCAAAACATAAATATGTAGAAGAAGAAAAACTTACAGCAAGATAAGACCAATATAACTAAAAGGGATTTTTTTTTCATTTCCAAAACTACTGGTTATAAACCAATGCAAGTTGGGAGTTTTTAACCTTGGAATAATTATAGTCTCTAATGAATCGTCCAGTAGGATCTTCATTTGAGGGTTGGGACAAATTATTTTTGTTTTTTAGTTTGATTCCATTCCACTCCAGCTTCGAAATGTTAACACAAAGATCGAGCAACGGAGATTTTGTCTCAGGTTAAAAACCCTACATCAAGGGTTATTTTCAGGCGTACATTCTCTCGTATTTTAGACTCTGAAGTTTAATGCAATCTAATGATAAAATAAATTTTTTCATATACAGATAGACATCAAACGGGTAATGGATATGAATCAAAGAACAGACTAATCTGATACGCAAAGAAATAAGCGTATCTATTATAAGCGAAATAAGACCGGGTAGATTTTTAAAGAGTGAATATTTATCGGAAAGTTTCATCCTGTGATCAGCTCCTTAATGAAATGCCCTTGCAGTTGAACGAGCCCCCAATTTTTTATCCCCTTAAAAAGAAAAAAAATGAGGGAATTTCCCGGGCTGTTGCGGTTACTGTCAATCTTGCTATCAAATTTGTTGACACAAAAAGTTGGGGTTTACTTTTCTTTCTTTTCTTTTGTTACACAGAAAACTATTTGCAGTTGATTAATTTGTTTTTCTTCCAAGGTAAACAATTGGGTGTTGGAGCTTTTGGCCGAGTAGTTCAAGCCGAGGCTCTGGGGATCGTTGAAGGAGAAGCAAAAACAACAGTGGCGGTGAAAATGCTAAAGCCCTCTCCTGGGCGCGAGGCACTGGCTGCTCTTGTTAAAGAGCTTAAAATAATGACAAATCTTGGAAAACATTTAAACGTTGTCAATCTTCTTGGTGCTTGCACTCGTAACATCGACAAAGGTGAGTTATTTTAATTATTTACTTCAATCAATTTATTCAAAAGAAATACAGAAAAAATTACAGAACTTTAGACCCCACAAAGGCTCTTTGGCCTGTTTGAGTGGGAGACTAAACATAACATTAAATAATAGCACTAAGTTCAAACAGAAGGACAAAAAGAAAAAAAACAATGGAAAAAACTCCCATGCAAATCAAAATAAATGAATTAAACAAATTGGAGAGGAAAGATAGAGGTGAAAAAAGAAGGAAGGAGAGAACTAACTGTCTAGGCATAAGAGGTGGCTGTTCAGCTGTTTTTAAAATTGTCCATAAGAATGATATAGCCGAATTTTAACTGGTAAGGAATTCCATATGGAGGCACAACATAAAACTGGATTAAAATCTGATCTTGTGGTTTTATGAATGAGAATATGCATGTCATTTCTGAGGGAAAAATTGATATAATTGTTCGAAGAAATTAGGTAGGAGTCTCTGAAAATACTTAAAAATTGAAACAAGAGGAAAGAAAGATGTATGTGGATTGACCATCCAATAAATTCATGCTGAGCTGGTCTATCACCTCAGACCCTAAATTAATTGCTCTGTTATACATTTTAAAAACAAGAAAGGTAAAAGAAGAGGATGTTGATAGCCATACTGTTGGACAGCAGTACATATAAGGCTGAATGAGAGAGTGAATGAAGATTTTCATTATTGAAGCAAGGAAACAATGATGGAGCTTCCGAAAAGCTCCTAGGGTTCTGGAGATCTTAAGTTCCATGATATCACAGTGATGTTTCAAAGAAAGATTGTCGTCGAATATAATATCCAGGAATCGAACATGTCTATCAGGGGGGCGAATTATATTACCATGAGTGGTAGAAATAATTTAAACCGAAGGACAAGAAGTACCTGATATGGAAAAATAAGTAGACTAGATTTAGATAGATTTAGAGCAAGGCGATTTGCATCGAACCAAGCAAAGGTTCTTTCTAGAAAAGAACACACTTTCTTGATAAGTAAAGAATCCTTCATTTCTGAACACCCAAGAGTACTATCGTCTGCAAATGCAAATAGCACTGGATCGTGAGCTGCGTCACTAGGTGGAACATAATTGTGGTCACAATTACTGCAGCAACTTCGTTTAGTTTTTTCAGATACAGCAAAAAAAGATCATTGATGAATATAAGGAATAAATCAGGTCATAGGATAGAACCTTGAGGGACATCAAAATCAACACGGAATCGATCTTGAAGCTTAGGGTCAATGCTGATAGACTTTTCAGATAAATATGTTTCAAACGAATGCTAACTGTTCCCCCGTATTCCTATGTGTTTCATTTTGGAGAGTAGGATAACATGTAATATGCTATCAAACGCTTTTCTGGCATCAAGGAA
This sequence comes from Artemia franciscana, assembly GCF_032884065.1. Classification (NCBI taxonomy): domain Eukaryota; kingdom Metazoa; phylum Arthropoda; class Branchiopoda; order Anostraca; family Artemiidae; genus Artemia; species Artemia franciscana. Next base: position 41,933,563 of record NC_088864.1, on the reverse strand, counting down.
AATTGCAGGGGGAATTCTACCCTCATCAAGGGCCTTGTGAATAAACTTTAGCAAAACCATGCAAGCATGTTGTGTTGAGTGTTTAGGGCGAAAAACAAACTGATTATAATGGAAAGATTGTTTTTTTTTTATCAAGAAACGACAAAAGTCTAGAGTATATACTTTTTTCAAAAAATTTACTATAGGCTGATAAAGGAGAAATTGGTCGATAATTAGAAGGATCATCTCTAGAACTACCCTCATGGAGAACAACTAATTTGGCAGATTTTAGGGCACTAGGAAAAGTTCCATTAAAAAATGATAAGTTAACAAGAATGGTGAGAGGAGATAGAATAGAGGGTAAAATAAACTTTAGAGCCTTTGGTCAGATCCACAAGAGGAAGATCCTATTAGCTCAGAGACGATTCTCTGGACTTCAAACTCGGAAACCGGATCCAAAGCCATCGATTTTTGGCAAGAAGGACCGAGGTGCGCTTTAAAGTCACTGTTAGCAGAAACGCAAATTTATTTGGTAAGTTATTTCTTTTGGAATTGGATAAAGAATTGTGTTTTAAGTTGCCAAGTTTTTCTCATATTCTTTCCGAATTTAGAGAACACATGGGAGTATTAAATATACTTGGCTTTACGAATTAAAGAATTCAATAAATCACTGTTTTTTATACTTTTCAAGATGATGATAAGAGTTAGAGGACTTGAATGCCTTCCACAAGTAAGTTCTTCTTTATGTACTCTTAAGAAGGTGCAAGTTAAAAACTTCAAAGTCCTAAACAAACATATTATGACCTGAAATAAAGCGTTTGTGTCTTTTTGCATTCAAAATGCGCCTTGCTGGGTTCCTGTCCTTTATGTTTCTGTTTTTTATATCTTAAAACCAAAAACTTGGCACATAAAACATCTAATGTTGAATAACTTAATACAAACTATGATTTCTAGCGCAAAAAAATTGTATGATATCACATGAGAATGAGTAGTATGGGAAATGTTTATTCTGTCGATTATTGCTGTTGTCAATGCTCAAATAAGACTGATAAATATAGTGTAGCACGGAGGCCCTCCAAATACGAAAATCTGTCATTTCCAAAGTGAAATTTTGTGCAGCCTTGCAGTTTTTTATTTTATTCTATCGACGTATCTATAGATATATATTCTATCGATGTATCGCTTTTGCTGTTGATACTCAAATGAGACTGATAAATATAGTGTAGGACGGAAGCCCTCCAAATATAAGAATTTGTCATTTCGAAAGTGAAATTTTGTGCAGCCCTGCAGTTTTCTTTTTGTTTTTTCACTCTACTTCTGCGGCTAATGCATATATGCATCTTGGATTTCTCAGCATTTTTTTTTTAGGGGAGTTGCTGCTTATTGTTGAATATTGTAAGTATGGAAATCTTTTAAAATACGTCCAGAAGAAAAGGAACAATTTTGTTGACCAAATAGACAGAACCAATTCTAAAATTGACATCTCAGTTGGAATGGACAGGCTACTGCGCTCCACGTCAACCAGTTCTCAAAGGTTTGTTTTTAATGTTCAATATTATTATTTGAAGGGTTGCGACTAATTTAAATGAGTTCCAAAATATTTCAGTCGAAGCTTCAACTCTCGTAGTTAAATACATATAGCTAGATTAAATAAATTAGCAATAGATAAGACTGAGAACTAAGTCTAGAATATGGAAGCTATGGTAATGACAGTCTTTAATATGATTTTCAAATGCGGGTGCTTTGAAGGGATGAAGATGTTTGAAATGCTTTCCAGAGGGACTCTAAACATAGTTTTGGGTATTTTTTTACTGACCGTATATCAAACCATAAGCTCTACGAAAGGTAAGGTTATATTCCAATTTCCAGAGCTATAACGAAAGAAAGGTTATGATGGCTAAGATATGTTTTACGGACGAAGGAGACTATTGGATCCAGACAGAATCGTTTTTGGGTAAAAAAAAATTAATTAAACTTAACGCACCCTAATGGTATGGCAGACTTAATGTTTAGGGAAGGGGTCTAGGGCGTGGACCCTCCCCCTTATATATCTAGATTCTTAGGGTTTATTTTATATTTTTCATAAGTCACGTGTTTTTTTCATTTGTCTGATTCTGCCCATCTCTTCTTATTCCCTCTCCAGAAAAAAATACTGTAGATCTCTTTTCCAGTGAAAGATCCTTTTTTTTTTTACTCTGTTATCTATTATATGCTGCTTGATGCAGTCAAATGTAATGTTCAAACTACAAGAGATATAGTTAAAATTACTAATCCGAAACGGTCAATATCTGCGATCTAACCAAAATGCTACGGGAAGATCGGTGTGCTAAGGAAAAAATATTTTTAGACCTTTAGGAACTATACAGGACAAGTGTATATAATTATTGCTAAGTAACCATAATTTTGGATTATAATTGAAGTTCATCAAATTATCACCTAGATTATAATCTTTTTCCCATAAGCTAAGATATAGTTTTTCAATCTTATACTGGAAAAAAATAAAAGAAAAAAACGTGCAAAACTTTTAGTGAATAGAGTGAAAAAGTACAAATTTCTTCAAAAATTTATTCAACGGAATTAATGTAAAAAATAAAATACTTGATAATAAAACATTCTAAGAAAAATTAAGCCCAAAAGTGTTTATATTATATATCCTTATTGTATTCTTCTTCTTTATTTTGTTTTATTTTTTTCTGATATAAAACTTTTCCCTTTTCCCGTTTTTTATTCATATTTCCGTTTATCAGAGAAGTATTTCTATTTATACTATTTTATGATTCTGTCACAAACCGTTTACATTTCGGTTTATTTTTTTCTGTTTATATCAAAGTGGTATTGTTTATATCAGAACTCAAGGGTTGAAACTGAAAAAATTGGACTGCGTTTGGTTTTCCCCCTATATTAATTAAAAAAGCTACCCATATTTTTAAAAATACTGAAAGTGAAAGCCGAATAAAAAAAATTAGTTATCATTTTATGAGATTAATTTAAGACAGGTTCCTTTGTCTCAGGCTATATTGCCGACAGTAGCTTTGGGATAAAATTCACCGAAAGACGAAATTTTATTTTTGTTTCCATGACAAGATCCTACTCTGTATCTAAGAAACTGCCAAATACGCTTCGGTGTCTATTTGTTTTTTTTTTTTTTTACAAATTTATGCAAACGAGGTATGTAATTCAAGATTCTGAATCTTTAATAGTGACACTTCAAAAATAGGGTCTCCATATGTTACTAATTCCTCCTTTAATGCTACCAAAAGTCAAAAACGTACAAAAAGCCATTAAAAACGTGTTTATACTAATTTCTGTTATGTTTTTTATGAGTCGGACAAGAATTTTGGGGGGGGGGTCAAACCCCCAACTCCCCCTCCCTGGATACGGCTTTGACTGGAACTCACTATAATCGTAATAACTTTATAATCCCTTTTAACTATGTACATGTTTTTAGCTCAGTGGCTTCAATCAGTGGGGTAGGGGGGGGTTTCTACCCCCTGGATCTCTCCCCCCCCCGCTGAGATGTTGGAAAATACGTTTTTGGGCATCTTCGTTGAAGAATGCCTGTTTTGTATTTCCATTGAAAAAATTGGAAAAGTGACAAATTTGCCCTCCCCCCTTCCTAATTTTTTTGTGAATTGACGCCACTGAGTATTTGTATTGTATTATTTTGAATATTATATAAATTGGTCTAATTTTTTATCTGAGTTTATAAATTTTGTTCGGTGAATCGGAGGTTTATTTTGCCAAAGGGTTGGAATTGGCTAATTTTAACGAAGAAGGAAATACTAACATTCGGTTAATTCTGTTTGATATTGGCTTTAATTCTTAGCAATGGAAAATGGTATCAATAATCCCCTCAACACAGCATCTTAACATTTGCATGCAGCTTACTAACTAACCCCGCGTTTTCAGAAACTATGTGAATATTCGTCCCGATAGGAGTGCAAGTTCCACAGCGCCATTAATACCACCTGATTCGCCGTTTGTGCAATATACGCCTTCACCGACATCCCCTACCTCGCCAACTCGTTTCAATGGACATGAGAATGCGGCCATGACATATCTAAGAAGAATGTCAAATGGTATGTCGAACCTTTTCCTTTTTTATTTAGCAATATAGAAAATGCTCCATAGTTTAAATAAGCGGTTATTTGGTTTTGATAAACACTCAAATTTCATGTCGATTATATATACAACAAGAGATTAAGAAGGCTCTAACCACCGTTTTATGAATTCTGCTGTTTTTCCTATACATACAATAGCTTCAAAATCTTTCAGACAAGGTCATATTGAATAAAAAAAGAAAACAATCCCCCTCCCACGAAAAAAAGAATTAGCTGAGGATAATGAAATTATATTGGCAGTATATATTCAGCTCCAGCCGAGATTTGATCTATAAGTAAAATAATGTCTCTGCCGAAAATAAATTGACATTAATCTGCTTTCTACACTCCGTCCAATAGCATTTGAGGTAAAAAAGAATTAACTGTTCAAGGTATATCTTAGTTATTAATTAATCTATCAAGGCACATATCGGAGTTCAGATAGTTTTGCTTTGCTGCTTGTTTATGCAATGAAGTAGATTAGAAAACAAAGTTTCGGTTTCCTTCTGGAAAAATAAGGAATTATTTGTAAACTTTTTTTTCTCCGCTCCACCATCTCCACACTGAAAACACATGATCTTCACACTGATTCCCACTGTTTCTTGCCGTTATATAGATAGAAACAGCTCATCATAAAAAAAAAAAACATTAAAGACATCAAAAAGTGTTGCTCCGCAATACGCTAACAAAGACTAATAATAAAACAGTTAAGCAGATAGTGACGGAATTCGTATATTTCTAATTTTTTTTTTTGTCTTTAAGTTTCGGATTCTCTTCCTGTGGATTCCTGGACAAATGCTTTTGATTTTCTGAACAAAAGTAATTTTTTTCTGTCTTGTGCCATAGCCTTACTGACAGTGTGCATTCTTGCTCACTTTCTTGAAGTTAATTAAATTGGAGCATGCAAAAATAATGCAATTAAAAGCAGCTACTGATGATCTATTTTGAATTATGCTTGTAGGTGCAACTTAATATATGCTCTCTTATCTTTCCATATTTCTAGCTTTGTGAGGCATTAAAAGGCAGTGGAAATTCACTGTTATTCCACTATCTTCAATAGCTTATTAGTAAGGTTTGCTGCTGGTACTAACTCATATATCATCATACCCAAAGTATATCATCATATCACGCAAAAATTAGTGCCATCACGATCCAGCAAAGTGGAGTCCAATCTTTTGCTGCGTCCTCCTTGCGATTGGGAAAGCTGTTGCCCAGCTTAGGTCCTGGCTCAAATAAAAATAATTACGTTCTCATTAGAGTGTGTCTTAATTTGTTAAATTTAGTATATTTAGGATTTAGATGGAGTTTCCAAACGAGGTGGTAGCTTGTCTGTGCTCATGATCAATATTCAGAGTCTTTTTTGTTCATTTGATGAGTTGAAACATATAGTACGCAGTGGCCATCCGGATTTGATTAATCTTTGTGCTTGATTTGAAAACTGAATCTCTGTTGCATCTCCCTGGGTATGAGATGTGGTGTTTGAATCGAAGTAGAATGGTTAAAGGTGGCCTTGCTGTTAATGTCTCGGAATATTTTCTGCAATCTGTTAGACGTGGTCTGTCCAAAAATGAAAAAGGGATGTCTGAATCCATGTTTATTGAGATTAAAACCCAAACTAAAGCTTTGATTGTTGGTTATATATACCAATCTTCTAGTAGGGCTGTTCCATTTTTTCTTCATATTCTTGATAAGGATTTGGAAGCAATCGAACAGCATTTTTGTGAACTTCTCATTATGGGGACTTGAATATTAATTTTTATCGTTCTCGTCCTTGGATTTTCTTTCAGCTATGCTTGGTTGTGGCACATTATCTTCTGCATGTATTCCAACCCGCATAACTGACACTACTACTTATTTGCTTGATAATATTTTTTCATCGTTGACTTTGGTGCGAAGTTCTATATTGATGAGTGATCTCAGACCATTTTCATGTATAATCCTGTTTTTCTGATTCCTAGATAACTAGGAGACACCCGGGAGCTGGTCTTTCTTCTTTAAAATTTGATGATCAGGAGTTAGCTCTTTTAAGTCTCGATTGGTGGATCGTGAAGTATTCGTGAAATGTTTTTGAAAATGAATCTGATTTAGATTTTCTTTTTACTTCGTTTTATGATTCTTTGTAAGAAATTATGTTTGATGCATGTGATGCGTTCCAGTTGAAACCGGGTTAAAAAAGAACGTCCCTTTTGAATGTTTGGATGACTCTTGGGCTCCTTAACAGCTGGAGGAAGAAAAATGATCTTTGGAAGGTCTACAGGCCCTCTAAGCCATCTTTGCACGATTCTCGACTTCAACTTTCAAAGCTTACAGAAGAGTTTATAATTCGCTTTGTCGGAGGGCCAAAAATCGTCATTTGAATATAATAAATTCTCTGTGCGCGGTTAAGGTAAAGGTAAAGGATACGGCATTAGACTTTACAGTCCGTACCGGCGGTGCTGATCTCCGTTTCTTGGCCCTTCAGCCAGGAAGTGCAATGGGGGGTTGGGGGCCAGCCAACCTGTGCTTTCGCACACCCTTCCTGTTTACCTTCCCCAGATTTCTCCAGGTACCCATTTAGAGCTGGGTCGACTTTGGCTAAGCTTACAGAGTCACGCCACTGACCCCCGTCCCAAACTGAAGAATTGGGTACACTGGGATTCGAACCCGCGTCCTCTCAGACAAGGGATCCCGAATCCAGCGCACCAATCCACTCGGCCAGGACAGCTCTAAATAATTAAACGCTTCACGATTTTGCGTGTCATCCTTGCGCAGGGGCCATTCTAATCTTCTCTGTATCGTTCCAATTTTAGTATATGTCTCCCCGAAGGAAGGTTAAGACAGTAGGAAAACGCGGAAAGTAATAAATTCTATTATCAGGCCATCTCCTTGGCCTCCATCTGTCCCTTCAAGCATATTGGTTGACGGTGAAATCGTAGAGGGTGAGCTAAAAGCTAATATCGGGAAAACTACAGTCCCTTCCGTAAGTCCTTCTTTTTTAAATGATTTTAGATCTAATCTTGGACCACCTTGTCTTAAATCAATGGCTTTGAAGCCTATCTCTGAAATTGAAACAGCCAGAATTATCAATGGTTTGGAGGGTTCTTCATCTTCTGGTCTAGACCGCATTTCTACTAAGTCTGGCAAGTTTATTCCTCTTGTCATCGTTTCTGCTCTTACGAGACCTGTCAATCTTTCTTTTCAAAATGGTGTCTTTCCAAGTGCATAATTGCCTGTTCGTAGTATTATTCTTTTTAAAGGAGACTCACGGAATTACCCTGCAAGTTATCGTCCTCTATCTCTCTAATTATTGTTTAATAAAATTTTTGAAAAAAGCTATGCTTTCCGGACTTCTTGATTTTCTTAATTCTAAACACTTTTTTCATGATTCTCAGTTTGTCTTGGGGCAAGACACTGAACTGAGCATGTATATGCACTCTTTTGAAGTATTTACATACAGCTCTTGACTCTGGTCTGATACCTGCAAACAATGTGACTCAACAGCACACAAGATTCTTCTTTCGAAACCGTCCCATATTAGTATACGAGGGAATACTTATTCTTGGTTTTTATCATATTTATCTGGGTGATTCATCTCAGTTGATCCACTCCTTTCTAAGCCAAAGATCTGTGAGAGGGCTAATAATCTTTTTAATGTATGTTAATGACTTCATAAATGCGATTAAAAATCTTAAACCTGCCATTTGTTGTCGTCTTTGCCAACCTGCATCTGTCACTAATTGTGACAAGAGTTCATCTTTTTCAGATACACTAACTGCTTTTGCTGATCGGAGTACGCTTGGCACAGCCGGTAGAACCGAGTCTGATCTCTGCTCCAACATTATTGCCTTTTTGGAAGAGTTATTCAGTGGTTTGATGTTAATTACCTTGCCATAAATATTGGAAAGTCACCTAAGGATCAAAGTGTTCGATTCCTAGGTATCTTGCTTGATGACAATCTTTCTTTCATGCATCATATTGACCTGATCAAAATGAAAGTTTTCAGAAACCTCGGGATCCTTAGAGAACCCAAACACATATTTCCAGCGCCAATTCGTACTATCCTGTTCTCCAGCTTAGTTCAGTGTTATGTTTCATTCTGTTCTATTATGTGAATGTCAACTATTCCCTCTTCACTGAAGCCACTTTCAAAACTATTTGATAAAGCAAGGACTCTCATATAGGATACTAACAGTTCCCTATTTAAAGCCTTGCTTGACTTGAAGTCTCGACATTGCTTCTCTCACTTTTTTAAAGTTTCATGGCCAGCTTCATGCTGCCCTATGCAGTAATATATCTTTTACTTCTGAGAACCAATTTCCGCACTTCCAATAACATACAGATTCCTCATTCTCCATCAGTGCGGTCTGACTTCTACCCCCTGATAGCTTCCAACAAGATGTAGAAAACTCTGAGTCTGCACGGAGCTGCCACTCATTTGTTAGCTTCAAAAAGGGAATTTTTAGTCATTGAAGTGGGTTAGATGTTTAATTGAATTGGTGGAATCACGTGCTACTGCCCTGCTTAGTTTTTTTTTTTTAATTCATTGATAAATAAAAGCTGGGGGACTGGGAGTTACAGAAATAACCAATTAGATGGGTAGATTGCATCTCTCCTGGCTCGGTTTCAAATATGAGTTTTGAAATAATTGATTCATATGATACACCCCTGCCTAGGTTGTGATTTTGGGGATGATTGTTTTTTTGTGTGTGTACTGAGTCTATTCAAGGTGTGAATGTATTCTGTTGAAAATGTTTTTGGTGTATTTGCCTTATTTTTGTTTCTCCTCTGTTTGTTTCCTCGCCATAGACCCTTACAGGGGAGACTGTGTCGGAGTATTTTTCGTTATAAATTTATTAATGAATAAGTAACTCTAAACTTTTAAGTCAGTTCAAAAGTTGAAATAATATAGGAAGAAATTTTAAAAATTACAGTATGCAGCCCAAGAATGTGGCTTCAATTTTGTATATAGCACATTTACTTTGTTGTCAAAAATGATCTTTGTTTTGCCATATTACGGCTGGTTACGACCCAATACTTTGATTTGTTGCCTTTTTGCACTACTTAGGCTATTTGATTGTTAAAATGTTATTTCCACTATCTTCCACTTTGTTTCTGCTTGTTGTTTCCACTTGTTTTCACTTATTATTTTCAAATTTTAATTTCCACTGGGTCTTGTTATCAACTGGAAATTAAATTGGCCAAGTGAATAACATATCTGGGTAGCATTATTATTTAGCGGATACAGCCCAGAAGTGAAAAGTAAAATAGCTAAGAGGTAGGTTGTTTTCTCATAGCTAAAAAACGTTTAGAAGGACAAAAAAAAACAGAATGAATCCATTGTTTTTATTTACGTCATTTATATGTGATTATCAAAGCGTACTTTTATAGGCGCTACAACTGGTGGCGAAGATAGTGCTGGTCAAATGGCATCCCCTTGGGCATCTAATTATCGTGGTGACATTGATGATAGTCCTTTATTTACAAAGGATCTCCTATGCTGGAGTTATCAAATCTTGTGTGGAATGGAGTATCTTGCCTCCAGAAAGGTTTTCTTTTTTTCTAATTTCCTTCCTTTTAATTCTGTCTTTCTTTCTCAGACGTTGGTGAAGTCCCTAATGAAGTTGGGACTTTTTTCACAATTGTATCTTGTTTTTCTTTTAGAGTTTGAAAAGTACCCTGCTGTTTCTGATAATTATGCTACCAACGGCTGGATTTTTTTGTGAGACCATATTTGGATATGGGGTTAAATCTTCAGAGCCATAACTTTATGTACTTCTAAAGTTCCTCTCAGCATCAAGCCAGCTGAAGTTGACACGCTGCTGAACATTCTTTCCCCATCCCAACCCATTCAAACCTTTGATTTTAGGCATCTTCTGCAGAATATTGCCGATCTATTTAAATAATATTGCTTCGTGAAACAAAAAATACACAAGAATTACTTAAGAAAAAAAGTTTTAAACTTAAATAGCCTTCTAAACGGCTATCTTTATTGATATGTTGCACTGCATAACGACTTAAAATTTTTATCCGAGTGAATGCAATTTTTGTCAAAGTCATCTCCGCTTTTGGAAGTGTTATTCCCCTTTTTCGACAGTTATGGAAATTTTCTTCCGCTAATAAGTTTTGATGGGTAAATTAGATTAGAGTTTTGTCTTTATTCTTGTTAATATTCGGTTATTTAGGGTTTCATTTTCTATCGACACGGGATCGCTCTTTACTTACTATTTATTACCACCAAAGGTTGGACGCAAAATGATTGAAGCATGAATGCATGTTTTGAATGGTTGAATGCCTGAGATTAATTAATCTAAAAGAAATGTTAAAGAGAGGAAAAAAAAAAATCACGGATCGTTCTAATATCTCGTTTCAATGAAAGGTATTACATGAGTTAAAGATCCAAAACTTTTCTTTTCTAGGTTTGTCATGGAGATTTGGCTGCCAGAAATATTTTGTTATCAGAAAATAACATCGTGAAAATATCTGACTTTGGCTTGTCGAGGGACGTTTACAAATCAGGCTTGTATACGAAAAAAAGTAATGTTAGTATCTTTTCTTTTTATTTGATAGTCAAGACTTCAGACAAATTATTCTGTGGAATTCTAAAGTCTGTTTTTTTTACTATATTCTAGTTTAGTCGTAGGGAACCACTCATTTAGAAATTAAAAACATAAAGATAAAATGGGAAATGTTGCCCAGTGAGAAATTTGTATGAAGTGCAAATTCTTATACTCCCTTTAAGAGCTATGATTTTATTCCCTTAATCATGTGCTACATTATCCGAAACATACTTCTTGTGTAAGCTTATTATTACTCTTTAACGGCTTAAAAAAGAAATAGTAATTTTTTTCTCTGAGAATTTTTGAATTTTCGGCAACACATACAGTTTAACAAAATTTTTGCCTATCATCTCTTTTTTTCTAGCCTAATGTCCTTATGGGATAAAATATGAAAGAAAATATTACTAACGACAAAGCTCTTTGCTTGCAGCTTAAATTTGACAAGGCTAAAAGCTTAGCTTTTCTACTTTTTACCTCTTCTGACACTATCAATGGACTTGTGACTGTACTCTGAGATTTTCTTACAACAGTTGGCTTTTGGTACCTCAATAGAACATATTCAAGTTCTTTTTACATTAAGCTAAGGCTGAAAGGGCTATTACGAACTTGCACGCAGCAATTACTTATTTAAAGTCTCAATTTTTAATTATTGCCACACTCTTCTCTTGGCCTCTTTCCCTTATCAAAGGGTAATCCTACTCCATGTAATATTTCCTTGTATCGTTATTTTTGATTAAAAATCTGTTTTTCCTTCATAGTATTGAATTTATAGGATCTGTTTCTTTCAGACCAGTTTTTGTTTTTTGATTATTAAGTATCTTTAAAATCCCAGTAGCTGCACTAGCCCTGTTTGTTGTTGTTTTACGAGGCCAAAGAGCTTTGCAGAGCGTGATGATGTAATTAACCTATTTCGGTATTTTTGATAAAATATACTGAGTTTTTCTTAAAATATACTTTGAGTCTGCAGCTTACTCTAAAACATTCTTTTACGCCCTGTGGGTGGCAACACTCATAATTTTGACGACAAGGAACCCGTTAAGAAGAGGGTTCCCGTCTCAGATTGTATAAAATATTTATAGGTGCGTGTTTCGACTCTTGATTTGAACCTTAGTCTGTTCGCAAACTTGTAATGACATTTGCTTTAAGTTATCAAACCAGCTACGAAGTCCTTAGTTATACATACAAAATTAAATATGAAAAGCTGAAGACTTTGGTTAAAGTTATTTTGGGATTTTAGCTGCTAAGAAAGGCAAGTCTTTTTGGATAAGGTATAAGTAATTAATAAGAAGCAGAAGAAAATTTCAAGCTCAGTTTGAATTTATATGCTATTAAGCCATTGACTTGGAGTGTTTTTCAGACACCAATGCCTGTAAAGTGGATGGCTCCCGAGTCAATAACAACTCTTGTCTTTTCTACCCAATCAGATGTCTGGGCCTTTGGAATCACGATCTGGGAACTATTCTCTCTTGGTGAAATGCCCTACGCAGGTACATACAATTGTTTGCTTTATAGTGTAAATATGATTTCTAGAAATATTTGCGTTCAATATAAAATGACTGCTCAATCAGGCAATCAGCTACGGATTCTTTCTTTTAGGTGTTTGTGTTAAGATATTGAGAATACCTTAAAACCATGACTGCAGTATACAGATTCCAGAACTGAGGTTTTGAAACCTATATACTGCAGCTATGTTAGACCTTCTCTTGAGTATGTGTGTCCTGCTTGGGCATCCGGGTTTGACGAAAGATCAATCAGATAGACTTGAGATGATACAAAAAAGAGCTGCAAAATTATACTTGAACATAACTACTCAACATATGATGATGCACTAAAACAACTCAACTTGAATTCACTTGATAGTCGTACACATGAGTTGAGATATCGATTTGGAATAAAATTGTTTTAATTTTTCATATCATCGTGATCTACTACCCGACCTTGAGAGCCACCCTACTGAAGGACCAGTCACTAGATTCCGACAAATAAAAAATAATTGTCCACAGTTAATGACTTACCCAGCCTCTAGTACCGAGAGATATTGCAAATCATTTGTCCCTTATTTTATTCGGTATTTTAATAATATTAGCTTGACAAATATTTAATCTTCGATGCAGTTTATTTCAGCTGTTTGCCTGTGAGTGTTTTTGAATATACCAACCATTTACATACTTAATTATCCTGAAATATTCTATATAAACGGTCGCTATTTTAATCGTGAAAATAGATTCTTGACTTATATTAATTTTTTTTTTATGACTCATTTTAATTTATTGACCTTAAAGCAGCACTTGCTGCCTTAATTTTTTTTTCTGTTGCTGTTTATTTGTTTCAGGTCTTTTTTTTTTGTGCCATGACATGCTCATATTAGCCCCAGCTATTGCAGTAAATAACATATATTCTATTCTATTTGAATATTATGAAAATTCCAACTTATAACGTTACGAAGTTAAAACAACTATCGTATTGACAATCTTTTTTTTACTAATGAATTCAGACGTTCTAAAATGGACTAAACATCGGCACTGTTTCTGTTTTTCAGAAAAAAAGAAACGGAAAAAAACAGATGAAGAAAAAACATAACAGAAACAGAAACAAGTCCGTCAAAAACAGGTGACCTGTTTCTACTTTCTGTTCTTTTCCTTGTTGGAAACAGATAACTGCTGTTTTTTTCGTTTATCTTCCTCTTTTTTAGATGTTGTATCCTGGCATCTATACTGGACGGGTTATATGCTGTTAGTCTTAAGCTTGTATAAAGAAACCACCTTGAAACCATCCCAGATCCACTAATCCATCTTATTTTTAATCAACTATAGGTGCATATAATATGACCCCGACTGCACAGGCGATTCTAAAACCTATTAGTGGATCTGGGCAATGCACGATTTTGTTCTCTCCACCTCAAGATGTTGAACAACAGAATATGAAATTAAAGAAACAAACTTTTCTTTCAAATACAAAGGCATAACAGCTTTGAATAAAATGAAAGACTGAAGTTTAAACAGTGAACTTGTCATTTTGAAACATTCTTGTTTCGAGTGTTCCAACAATTGTTCTTGCACATTGGATTGCTTGCACTATCCAAGCTAAAATACGAATTTCTTTGGTTTTTGGAGTGAGGACTGTATACCTTCAGTTAGGGGTTTACAGCCATAGCTATTTCATTGGTGTACTGTTTTTTCGATTCAATGCCATTTTCGGGAGGTTTCGAGTTCTTTTTCGAAAATAAGGAAAATTTGTTTTTGCGCTAAGATTAACGTTGAAGTTCTATGGTGGTAATAATTAACATTACTGAATCAGCATCAAATATTTTTTTGCGCAAAATTGTTTTTTTTTCTAAAAACAAACTTGTTTATCTTTGATTGCTATAGGCCGAGATTTGCTCATTACTAGTCTGCTGATAGTCACGCAGCTACTGATGCATCCATTGTGTCTAAAATTCACTGAGTCTGAAAACACTGATAAATCACTTGAGCCACCTTTTCTACTGAATTGTACTATAACACGCTTTCCACTTTTTTGCAAACTACCCAATCATATTTACTTTGTTTTAAGATCTAAGGTAACAGTACTGCAAGCTTCTGGCTCTGTTTTTGACCAGTTTCAAAGTTAATGTTGAGCTACATGTTCTCATCCTTCGGAGGATGTTTTGTGTTAGACTAGACCTTCATCTTAGCTGAAAAAACATTAGTTACGAAAGCTAGCTAAATAAAATAAAGTGAAAAAACTATGTCTCTAGTGCTACCTCCAGGTCATATGTAGTTTCAGCCCACTCATCACATGCACTTTCTTCATTCAGCTTGTCAGGGTCATCCATATTAGACGCGGTGCTAGCAATATCCTCAGCTATGACATCGGGTAGATCATCTTCGTCTGCATCCATCTCTTGCTCTCTACTTGAGCCTTCTTCTAGTTCATCATCAGATTCATATTCCACAACATGCTTAGCATCATTTTCTCCCAAGAACTTGAGATCGTTGGTTACACAGAGGTGAAGGAGGTGACCAAAGCATGACTGATATATAATCCCTTTTGATACCAATGGTTTTTTGGTGTATGCCTTTATAACTGGTGTTGAGGAGAGGGAGTATGTAGAGTTTCAAGTTGAAACTTACAGGATATATTGCGAGGGATATTGAACTAATCATAAGTCTAGTTCATGTTAACATTACTAGTACTACTAGTATAACTGCTGCTAAGACTCGCAATAGACAGCTATTTTTTGAGGTTTTTTTAATAGAAAAAATTCTGGGATTAAAAAAAAAATATGTGGTCGAAGTAAAGAGCATATTTGAAGCTTAAAACGAGCATCTATAGCAAATGGATATGTGTTCTTCATCAAACACAAGCACTTGGTTAAACGAAAATAAAAGCAGAAAACATATAAAGAAAACAACAGAAACGGAACAAACAAGTTAACAAAATACAGAACAGAAACAGAAACAGGTCCGACAAAAACAGATGTCCTGTTTCTGTTTTCTGTTCTATTTTTCTGAAAATCAGAAACAGAAACAGGTTCCACAAAAACAGAAACACCAATAAAAACAGAAACAATGCCGAAGCTTAAAATGGACTTGTTGGAATTACAGAAACTCATATTCTATGGGTTGGAAACATGAAATTAGGTGATGTAGATTTTATTTACTCAGGAAAGAGGGATGGGGTGAATAGGAAGGAATTAGGGCTTATCATGAATAAGGAAGCTTCTAAGTCTTGCTTAGGTTGGGATAGTATTAATAATAGAATTTTAGTAGCTCATTTTACGATTTAAAGGTGCAAGTTATTTGTCAATATAGTATATACCCCTGTAAACAGACTGATGGAGATCGTTGTGACTCAGATGAATTTACCTATAGTTACAAAAACAAATAGGCATGATCCCATGTACGAATGTGGTATTTATTACAGGATTTTAATGTCAATATTGGTGGGGATACAGAAAGATGGTATGTTAGCCTAGGTAAATTTGGTGTAGGGAAGGGAAATATCCAATACAGTATTTGGTCATAAAATAACCTACAAGTTAATATGACACTCATTTGATCGTAAGAGAGCCAACCTTACAGATTAGGTTGTTGTAAACCGAAGGCTGGCAGGATCAGTACAAGATACTAGGGCATATAGGATGGGTGTTTATGATGTTAATTAAAAGTAAACATCGCCTTTTAGTAGTGTCTAGAGTTAATCTAAAGCTAAAAATAAGGAAGGGTAATTGCCTTCCGGAATGCTATGACGCCGGTAGACTCCAGGATGGGAATTTGACAGAAACTTTTCAGGAGCAGTTGGATATCAAACTACAGAGTCTAAAATTGTATAATGTGAAAAATGGATCGGATAATTTTAGGAAAGTGTTTAGTGAAGTAGCAGATGGTGTTTTAGGGAGGAAAGTTAAACACGTGGCTAGGAGTATTAGTAAAAACGCTTTAAGTTTGGTAGAAAAAAAGAGGGGTTTGTAAATGAAGTATTTGAGCGATAGATAAAATTAGAGGCCATAGATAAAATTGTGGAAAATCTGGAATACGCAGTAAGACGGCATAACAGTAAAATATTATATAGACATGTTAAAAAATTGAGAGGGAATAGTCAATCTGGACTTATCCCAGTTAAATATGGGAACAAGACCTCAAATATAGATGCGGTAAGAGTTAAAGAGTAATGGCCAAAACATTTCGAGAATGTTTTAAACCGTGATAAAGTTACAAGAAATGATATAGAAAAGAATAAAAAAAATTTGTGACATTTTGGAAGTCAAGGAAGATTTTTTTTTGTAAGGAGGAGCTAGAGACAGGGCTAAAAAACAATAAGGCCAAAGGTGCTGATAGTGTCATAAATAAGTTTTTCAAGTATGGGGGTTGTGAAGTTTGATGTAAATTCCTGAATATTTTGAAAATGATTTTGAAAAATAGGAAGTGCCTAGAGAATTTAGTTTAATTTAATTAAACCCCTTTTTAAGAAAGATGACAATTTCTTTGTATGATGATACTTTTTAGACTTAGAGATACTGTAGATAAAGCTTTAAGAGAAGAATTGTGTGTTCAAGCAAGGTTGTGTTTTATCCCCATACTTAAGGATTATTTTGCAGGACATGAACACTGCAAAAGCTATGAGAAGGCATGGAATTAATTGGGAAAGTAAAACTCTCCAAGACTTGGACTATGCTGATGACTTAAGTATCCTAGATGAAAATGTTAGCAAACAAATATGATATCCTGGTGGTTTTGAGAGTTCAGGTTCCAAGAAAGTCACTTAGACTAGGAATAAATGAAGGTGAAAAAGTGATGTCTGGTAACGAAAAGATTAATCAAGTGGATAGGTTTAAATACCCGGGTAATATTATTAATAAAGATGATGGATGCAGTGAAGATATTAGAAGTTGATTAGAAGAGTAGTTTACGCTCAGTTTTTTTTTTTACAATTGAAAAAAAGATTGGAGAACCAAGATTAGAATATTAGAAGTTACAATTGATGACATTGGTCATGTACGGTTCTGAGATGTGGACGCTTCGGAAGACGGATAAGGACATGTTAGATGTTTTCTATAGGAATTGTCTACGGGCGTTTTGGGTACTTAACTGACCATATTTCAAACACTAAGTTTTACGAAAAATGTGGCTCTATCCCACTGTCTAGGTCTTAGTTTAACACCACAAAATCTGAAATTAATTGATCAAATAGACCATTCGTATTGTCACCTTTTATGCTTCGCCTCACACTTACTCTGATTGTCTCTCTTTTTCAGGAATTGAACCAAACGCCAAATTTGTTGAGGGTTTAATAACTGGGGCTGGTCTTCTTCCAATGCCAAGATTTGCAACGAAAGACATGTGAGTAATGCATTCACAATCAAAAAGGCTTTATTCCAATTTTTAGAAGTAGCTTCTCGTCGCAAAACGGATAAGCTTGACGAATCTTCGACATATTGTTTTGTTTCTACTATCTATGAGCTTTGAGTTTGCTCGGTTTTAGCCTTGTCCTTGATGCGCCACTTCAAAAATAAGACGAACTTCATGACCTCAAACTATAATCTTTGTTTCCTATAGTTTCTTCTGATTCTTCTTTGGATTGAACATGAATTTTATTTTTATATCCGGTCTTAAGCCAAATTTGAGTTATTCTGACCCCCCCCTCTGTCTCTCTCCTTCCCTCTATCCCTCCCCCTCTCTCTCTTTTCTCCCTCTCTCTCTCTCTTTATTTCTTTCTACCCCCACCTATCTCACAAGAAAGAGATGAGGAGAGACCACCGTATGAAAATCTAGGTGACAGTATGATTTCATGGAAGGAAGCTTAAATTAAAGTTTTAACCTTCTTATTTGATTGTAAACTAGACCATTCAACCTAAAATTCATGTTAAGACTAAAAATTAAAAAAAAATGAAAATTGAAAACAAGAAAAAATTCAGTATAGACTGCAAGAAATTATTACAGGAAGGGATATTATTTATTACAATGAAACCAGCGATACATTTAGAGTGATAACTCTGGCAAAGATGTAAGGTTACAGCTCCAGCTCGGCAAGAAAGATGTACTTGCCAAGATATTCAGGTCATCCACCGTAAATAAATTGAAAATTTCTTTTGGTGAGCAGGTTGGTATCAACTCTTTGGGGGAACATTTAGTTGAATTACAAAATAATTCTTTAGATATTAAAAGTATAATTAATAATTCAATTGGAAGTAGAAATCAGAAGAATAATGATTCTAATTCGGTTAATAAAAGTAAGAAAGTTTTGCAATTAAATGGTTCTGCCTCCTCTAAACGAGATGATATTTTCTCTGTGCTTCACCTTAACATTCAGGGACTTTGCTCGGCTTTTGATGAGCTGAAACGGGTCGTTATATGTTATTGGATTACGTGAAACTTTCCTGAATTTAAATAAGGATATCTTTTTAGATATTACAGGATATAGGATGGAGAGGCTGAACTGGAAACAGATTGCGAGTAGTGGCTTTGCCTGAGCAGAAATGAGGAAGGAATCCTTGAACCCCTTCTTATTGAGATTTAGTCAGTGTCTGGCACTTATGCAGGGGGGTGGGTCTTCGGGCCACTCCCCCCCCCCGAAATTTTGTGGAATGTTTAATTTCCCCGTGGTTTCTTGGGATTACTGGCAAAAGTAGGACATTTATTAAGAATCTGGATACATTTGTGAAGCCTTTTTTTGGGATTTTACAGCATGCAATTATCCGGTCAAGTCACTGCCCAATTATTAGCCCATTTTCTGTCAATTAGTGATTATACTGTAATTTTTTTTGTAAAGAGAGTTTGATTTCCACATCAAAATAGAATTATCCTTGATATTAGGGCGTTTATCCCCCCCTTTTCAGGATAAAGTACAGCTTTTAATGGATTAATTTTGGAAACTATCATTTTTCATTAAAATCAATGTTTTTGCAATAGAAGAACTACCCCCCACAGCACCCTTATTGCACTGTTAACCCTAAAATTTCCCTTTCGGTGGGATACAATAGATTAAACACTGGTTCTAAATCGCTATGAACATAAGCTGAGCCTAAAACGTACTTTTGAGGCTTCAGTCTTCTTCCCCTTATCCGCTACAATACTACAGATTAAAGCTAATCTGTATTTTCCGATGTACGTGCTTTTTGCATTTATTTAGTAACTAAATAAAAAAAGTGCTACTTTATATCTAGTGTTTCGAAGGTTTTGGCCCCCCCCCCCCGAAAAGAGGTTTTGGACTCAGTCCAAAAGCATCCATGTGAACTAATCCTTATGGGCGATTTCAACCTCAACCTGCTGGATCAAATTCTGCTTCAGCTATAGATTTTTTGTCGGTGATGGTCTCTTCGGTAACTCTCAGTTTGTATACCAACCCGAGTTACTGACACGCATGCTTCTCTTATTGATAATATTCTATCATCACTAGATGTCTTAGATCATTCGGTGCTGGTTAGTGATATTTCTGATCATTTTCCCGCTATTTCCCGATATAAGAGCGGAAATAATTTTTGTATGATTTCCAGTTTGGATTCCCAGCCAATCATTCTGCAGAGCATGCTTGTGCAGCTTTCTTGAATTTCATTCACTCGGCAATTGATTCTGGTCATATCCCGGCAGCTTTATTTTTGGATGTTCATAAAGCTTTTGATTCCTTGACTCATCGAATTCTTCTTTGGAAACTATCGCGTATTGATATAAGATAAAACGCTTTTTCTTGGTTTGATTCATATCTTTCTGGTAGGCTTATTTCAATTAATCCGCTTTTCGGAGCCCTTCCGAAGTATATTATGGTGTCCCTCAGGGATATGTTCTTGGCCCCATTTTATTTCTGTTATGTTAATGACTGTTTATGTCTTGTGTTTAAGTCTGTTATTGTTATGTTATGATTTATGTTAATGATCTGATTTTGGTGGTAAAAAACACCAGGCCTCTGGCATGCTGCAAGCTTTTTCATCCTGATGCTCGATCGTGTTCCAATATTACTTCTAATGAAGATTTTCTTGTTGCTTTTGCTGGTGAAACCACTCTTAGAAACCTTGGGAAGACGGAATGTTATCTCAAATCTAACCTTGTGGCAATATTCGAGAGAGTTATTTCATGGTTTAATGCGAGTTTATTGGCCTTGAATTTTGTTAAGTCACATTTTCTTATTTTTTCTCTAATTGGTATAGCTTTCCTTGAGCTTACACACCTTCATGTGTCACAAGGCTCCTTGTGTAGACCAGAGAATCGGGTAGTCCGGTTTCTTGGTATCCTGCTTGATGAGAACCTTTTATTTAGAAACCATATAGCCATGATTAGGGTTATGGTCTCACGGAATTTGGGTATCATTCGAAACTTTCGACACAAACTTCTTGTATCTATTCTGAAGCTTCTTTTTTTCAGCCTTGTCCAGTCATATGTTTCTTATTGCCCCATTGTATGGATGTCTTCTTTTCCGTCTACAATGTGGTTACTTTCTGTCATGCATAATAAAGCACGGCGTTAGGTTAAGGACACCAACCGTTCCTCATCAATACTGCTCTTAATTCTATAGTCTATTTACATTATTTCTTGTGCTTCTTTTGTCTTTCATCAGCTTCACGGCAATCTTCCAAAATCTCTTCAAAAAACTCCTGTATTTATTTCTGATTCAGCTGCTATAGCCTTCGTTCATATAATATCTGCATTCCGCAACCCCTACTATTTGATCAGATTTTAATCCCCTCATTGCTTGTCAACAGTTCTGGAATTCACTACCTTCTTCATTAGAGAGATGCCCCTTGTTTGGGACTTTTAAAAGGATTCTTAAGGATCTTTTAGTAAAGAACCAAATAGAATATCATTTTTTTCCTTTTCCTCTGAGGAATTGATGTCCCCTGAGTGTTTGTTCATGGTGTATTGTTGTCTTCTCTGCGCTTTGACTCTCAGGCCTCAGGTATGTTCTCTCTTTCATCTTATATGCTATTTAGCTATTGGTCTCTTATTTTAGTTGTTGCTTATATTGTATTTCTTTTGTATCCCCCTTGTATCCCTGGCCATGGAGCCTTTCGAGGGGGAATAACGAGTATTGTATTTCTATTTCGTATTTATTGGTGAATAAAACTCTGAACTGAATGTACTCTGTAAATGATGAAAAAATAGTAGTCATAACCTATATATATATATATATATATATATATATATATATATATATATATATATATATATATATATATATATATATATATATATATATATATATATATATAGGCTGTATATAATGTTTGAGTAATTGAACTTTACGAAATGTGTATGCTTTCAGATCCATGGCTTTTAACAAGCCATTTCAGCTTTTGCTATTGTTGTTTTAATTTCAGTTACGATGTGATGAGGGAATGTTGGCATAAATCGCCAAAAGAGCGGCCAAGTTTTTCCGAGCTAAAAGAACATGTTGGTAACCTGTTGGACGAAACAACGAAGCAGGTAATTCAGCAATAATAATTATACGACATAGACTGATATTTAATTTATAGTTACTCTACTAAAATGATGTTATTGAAGTGTAGTCCATTATTATTATCGATTATATTTTCTCCAATAATTATCTAGTATTACTTTTTCAATTTATAAGACTTTCTGTAGCATTAGTTTTCACTGTCTTTTTTTTCACTTTTTTTTCAGTCTGCGTTTTTATTTGGTCAAGATAGAATTTCTTGCTTTTGCTTTAATACTTTGTGACTTTACAAAATAGGAAAATTTCAAATGTTTTTCCTATGGAATTTGGATTTTCAGTATTTCAGAAGAGACAAATACGTATGGCTAGAAGTTAGAGAGGAATAAAGCAAGCAAACAGTTTTTTTTTCCTACGGAGAAAACTTCCAGGGTGCTAGGGTTTTCTTAGAGTGTTTTTTTTCTTAAGAAGATTATTCTATTTTTAATATTGTAGAAAAGTGCACATTTTGGTTTTTTTATGAAGATATGACGCTCCCCACCAAATCCAGTAGGGACACCCATGTCAATGGGAATTTCTATATTATTTTACCAATAGGCTTCCAGTAAAGGATAGGCTTCATACTTCTCTTTAAAATAGGCTTCAACAATGTAAAACATATCCTAGTTTACTAGGAAAAATTACTTTATTCTTAGTACAGATAGGTTTTTATGGCACTTGGTATATACCAAGTGACATATAGCGATCGCAATTTCTGTTGGTCTGTTGGTCCCGGTTTTGCTAGTTTGGGCACTTCTAGATAAGCTAGAGTCATGAAATTTGGCAGGCGTATCAGGGACCAGACCAGATTAAATTAGAAATAGTCTTTTCCCCGATTAGACCATCTGGAGGGGCTGGGGGGTGGGGGACGGTTAACTCGGAAAAATTAGAAAAAGTGAGGTATTTTTAAACTTACGAACGGGTGATCGGATCTTAATGAAATTTTATATTTCAAGGGATATCGTGTCTCAGAGCTCTTATCTTAAATCCTGACCGGATCCGGTGACATTGGGGGGATTTGGAGGGAGAAACCTGAAAGCTTGGAAAACGCTTAGAGTGGAGAGATAGGGATGAAACTTGGTGAGAAGAATAAGCACATGTCCTAGATACGTTATTGACATAACCGGACCGGATCCGCTCTCTTTGGGCGAGTTGGTGGGATTTGCTAGTTTGGGAACTTCCAGATACGCTAGGACGAAAGTTGGTAGGCGTATCAGGGACCAAACTAGATTAAATTAGTCTGGAGGGGGAGCGAGTGAACAATATAGTGGAAAAGAATTTTATTGCCGAAAAAAACAAATGATTGTTCCTATTAAGTAAGGCTTGTGGTCTAGGGGTATGATTCTAGGGGGTGTGAGAGATCTCAGGTTCGAATCTCGGACCTCACCAATTTTTACACAAAAAAGATCCGAAACTAGATACATGGTCATATAGCGATCGCGGAAAGTTGGCAGGTGTATCAGGGACCCGGCCAGATTAAATAAGAAATATTCGCTTCCCCGCTTTGACCATCTGTGGGGGGGGGGAATGGAAGGACGGTTAATTCGAAAAAATTAGAAAAATGAGGTATTTTTAACTTACGAACGGGTTATTGGATCGTAATGAAATTTGATATTTAGAAGGATCTCGTGTCTCAGAGCTCTTTTTTTAAATCCCTACTGGATCCGGTGACATTGAGGGGGGGGGAGCTGGAGAGGGAAACCGGAAATCTTGGGAAAATGCTTAGAGTGGAGAGATCGTAATGAAACTTGGTGGGAAGAAGCTCTTAGCTCTTCCAACTTCGTCAGAAGTGCCAGATGAGCTCTTGTTTCTCAATCCTGTTCCGTCCTCCCCTGGAAAAAAATTGAAAAATTTTCACTTATGTTTTTTTTTTATAGATGTACATAGATCTCAATCAAAGTTATATGAATATGAACCGAACTCAATTCCAAGACAGAGTCGATTACCTGACACAAATGGCGAACCCTGTTTATGAAAATTTTGACCCTCAGTTGATGTCAGATCATGAATATGTCAACACCCCGTCCAAAGTTGTTCAGATTGGGGACGACGGTTATCTATCCCCAAAGCAAATTAATACTAATAGCGAAGGTAATAATATACTCTCAGTTTTGTCAATTCTTAGTGTGTCAAATGTTTTGATGTGGTATATCTTTTGTACTGTCTGTGATTTATTGTGAAGTATCATTTATTGTCTGCAAGGTTGCCAAAAAGACACTATTAGCGCTTTTATGGTATTTTTCTTTTTTACTTTGGGTAACAACAGGATACTTTAGGATTGGAAAAAGACCAATTTTTGAAAACAAAGGGGCACATTTTTTTTTCTAATCATACTCTCGTCAATTTTCTTTGCTTTTCGTAACATGGCAAATCTTTACATATTTTTAATTTCTATCGAACATGTGGATAGGCTGCTAAAAAACTTCAGTAATCAATAAAGCTATGAAAAGTTTGACTGCCAGTTTAATCACTAATTGACTTTGTAGCTAATTCTCAATTCCTATAGACAGGGTGTACACAATAAAACCCTATTTTTATTTTGTTCTGTTCACCAAAGAAAAAAATGATGGAACTTGTACTAATAAACGTAAGTTGATTAAAGAAGTATGTATTTCAGACAAAAAATCCCCCATTCAGGGCGCTCGACAGGATGGATTCGGACCATGAATTGGCTTTTACAGTCTCTCGATCTCACATTTTTGATTTTTATTGGAGGAGGGGGTGAGGTTGCTAAGTGGAGGTCGTGTAGAACATTTCAAAAATCTTAACACCGATTGTGAAAGTCACTGTTACCATCCCTCGTGGTATCTTAGAGTGAACGTAAATGGAAATGGAATGCTGGAAATCCATGGAAGTCATTTCTGTCTGTCATTACAAGGTTTGTACAGAAATACATTTTTTTCGCTCTTTCAATTACTCCTTATATTTACTTCTGGGCCGTAGGGCATTAATTGATATTTGCTTTTCTTCCTTGTGGTACGAATCCTGCCATGGGAAAATCACTACTGGGCCTTTCGAAAAATGTCCCAAGCTCTGTAAAAATAAAAGAAGGCTTTAGTTGGGGTATCAAAAAGTTAACGTTTTCTCATGAATATAAATGCTTGTATTTACCTGCATTTTTGGATGAGTTTTCATAAATGGCAGTAAAGTTTTCATAAATTGACTAGGATTGGACAGAAAATCGGTAAAATCACTAGAACGCTAATCTATTAAAGTTGCGTCTCTAGTTTGATATATTTTTTTTTTATAGCCATTAAACTTATTTTTAAATTAAATTTTTTCTTCTGAAATTATTGCAAATGTAAGTGTCCTTTTTGTTATTATTCAGTCTCCATTCAAGTTACGTTTGTGAATATAATATCCTTACGCATTTTCATCTTTTTTTCTAATAGGGAGCAAACTAAAAAGGGAATTGTTGGTGTATTCATTATGTATTTTTGGGCCTACATCCTTTTTTTACGCTTCTATTATAAATATTCGAGTTTCATAAAGACCTCTCTAGCGCATCCTGTCCTTCTCTGTGTGATGACCATACACGCTGTAGCTAAAGTTTTGAGTTTTGAAAAAAAATGACTCATTCTCTATCGGATTAAAGTTAAAAGAATTAAAATAGCCTAGAAACGCTTGTAATCATTAAAAAAAATGAGATGAAATTTCTTTTTTACATTTCAAAAACTTAAATGTTGCTGTCAGCATCATTAATAGCGGCGTTCGGGCGCATGTCTAGTTAAAATTTCATGTTTAGACACATGTATGTCCAGACAGTCAATATCAACGTAGCTTCTTTTTACGTATAAAATTTGGTGTTTGGCTGCAAAAAGTTGCAGCTCAGCATCTAGTTCTTGACTTTAGAACTCTGTGTCTATATTTAAAACTTGACAAGCCAGTAACATCTTTTGCACTTTTTTTTATCATTTACACTTAAAAGTGGCGTTCACATGTAGGCCTACGTTTTACTGAACTTCCATCCTTAAGCATATGAATGGCCAGAAATATGTGTCTAGACGTGGAAATCTTGCTATATGGAAGATGCGATATGGATTTGAAATTAAGTACGAACGAGTTTTACTTGTAACCTGGTCCTCTTGAGGTATAATCTTGTGTTCCGTAAAATTCTTACAAAACCTTACAAGGTAAATTAAAATTTATGCCAAGGTTTGAAATAATTTGATGTGCTTGTTTTACAACTGCGCTTACAGTTGTATTCTTAACTAATTATATTCTGATTATTTTTCTGAGCAGATTTCTTTTGTCAAAAACTCAATCCCAAGTCTCGTCTTTTCGTCGTACATTTACATTAATAAAATTAATTGCAAAATCTTCCAATAGCTTGAAGTTTATAAACAGCTTGCTCCTGTAAACGATTTAACTTTGGTTTGATTAAGCGCATCTTTCATTTAAAGTAAAATCTAACTGAAATGTTTGCTTATTTTGACAGCCTCGACCTAACGGCAACTAATCATAGCCTTAATAATTGTTTCTTTTCATTTAATAGGCACATTAGTTCAAAACGCTCTCTACTTCATCATGGAAAAAATCTCTAGCGGCTAGTAAATCTCAGGTGAGGGCTAGTGAGCCAGGGGCTTATAGCGGCTAAGCACTAATTTAATTTCATCGTAAAGCTATCTTATAGCTTCCTAACTAAGGAGTTTCTTTTCCAGTTATGTTTTACGCCTGAGCCTCATTATAGTCACACTTATGAATACAATATAAATTAGTATAACCCCAGCACCAATCATGTCAGCTGTGCTTAATTTGGTGGTTTGTGCAATGCTCAACTTCCAAGCACCAAGTTCACGATTAACTATCACAGCGAAGACCTAAGGCATCATTTTTTGAAACTCAGGAAGATGCAAGTTTGAACCTGGCTGTATCAATACATCTCAAGGTCATTGCAAGGACCTTAGTAGTCAAGAAACGTCGTTAACCCGATACAATGAAACATAAGGTTTCCTATATGTATGGTGAATCTCTCAAAAGATACAGAAACTTGGTATTAGTAGACAATGTTGGCAGCAATTTGTGTTGACTGGTATATATTTTTCAATCCAATTTGTTGTTTCGTTTTTTCGGTTCTGCTGTACAAGCATGACTTTATAATCAAGGAAAAACACGGATCATTTATGAATGTCGGCTTTTTTATGTGTGACTATAGTGCGGCTTGGTCATTACGCTCCTAATTTAAATAATTTTAGGAAGCCAGATCAAACCACAATTTGTTTGGTTTGATTGCTGGGATTTGATTTGAATTTTGAATTCAAGATAATTTCACGAAGCGTCAAACAGAATCGAAAAAGCTGATTTGTTCAAACTCTTATCCAGCTTTTTCTCTGACTGTTCAGTACAGTCTTTTTCTGTAAGAATATGAATGACGGGTAATATGTTGCAAAGAATGTTGCTTGTATTTACAGAAATAAAAAAAAAATGGGAAGCTAGCTCTGAGCTAAAGCGCTGAAAATCCTTGCTTATACTAACTTTACATCTCTAACAACATTAACACGTTTGCATTTCAACGTCAATTCACAATTATAATTGCTGCTTACCTTTTTGCATGTGCTCAGAATTTCTGTTTGTCAAAATTAATGTTGCAGTTTTTTACAACTAACAAAGCACTGAGTGTAATAATCCATAATAAAACCTATAACCGAAACTTTGCATTTTTATAACGATATTTTACGCTATATACTTTCGTTAAGAACCGGAAATTCACCCTGGAATGATCTTTTTCTACTCGTACCTCACGAACTTCTGGGGAAACGACCTTTGTTTTCCAAAATCACCGGCAATATCGATGGTAAATTCTCTAAAAGGTCGAAATTATCTGTGACATCTTTTTTAATTGTCCATCCTCCACAGAGATTAATGTGACAGAATCGTTTATCTTGCGGCGACTACTAGAGCAAGTAAGACAGACTATCGACAAATACCAAAATGGCGGACTGCCAAAATGTGGGACGTCTGTATACCTAGTCAGAATGTACGATCAGATCCTGAAATGGCTTGAAAAGCAAGGCTGTTCTGTCGACCTAGCAGCCATCGACTTTTGCAAAGCTTTTGATCTCCTATCACACCTAGTGGCCTGCCAAAACCTGAAACGAATAGGTGCTAAACGCCAAAAGCTAGCCATTGTGCTCGATTTTCTGTCTGAAAGACAGCAATATGTATTTGCTTTACACGAAGAGGACTGTAACTCAAAGTGGAGTAAAATAAACTGCGGTGCCCCGCAAAGGACGAAACTAGCAGGAATAACGTATCTTGTCATCATCAACTACTTGCTGGTTGAACATACCGACAAATTCAAATTTGTCCACGATTTGTTGCTCTTACTCCCCTATCTTGTTCATGGCAATGTCCCCACCAAACAATTCCCCCAAATCACTTTCGATCCACTAAGTTCACAGTGCTCTGATACGAAATTGACTATTAACTTTGTTAAAATCGAAAAGAGACTGAACCCACTAAAGAGAGAATTCGTCCCTCCTGAAGTTCCTTTCCCTGTTGTGAGTGAGGTGAAAATACTAGGTGTCATTTCCTCACGTGATTGCACCTTTGCTACCCATATTAATAATTAGACCCGTAAAGCAAACGCATCTCTGCAAACCCTTTCAAAAATGCCTCGCTTCGGGTGCAACGCCCACAGTCTTCTACGGGCATACCTCCGCTACATACACCCCATACTTGAATACGCCTATCCCGTCTGGGGCCCGTCAGTATTAAGAACCGCCTATTTAATGCAGGAACTAGATTCAGTCCAAAAACAGGCAACCATGATCATCCGGGGTAATAGAGACATTTACTACCACGATATCCTAGCAACCCTTGAACTCCAAAGTTTGGAACTCCATTTGGGTGACCTTATCCTATTTAGTCCGCTTATAAATCTGTTTATTTGTAAGCATTTGTACGTATAATTGTACATATTTTGTTTTATAAATATATATATTTGGTCGTTTTTGTACATACAAATCTACGTATCTATGTTTAAAACTATTGTATAGAAGATAGTGTCGCAGAAAGCTAGTAAAAAATATAAAGCCGAACTGGCCAGCCAAGACAAAACAAAGAGAGAAAAAATATCAAGCTGAAGAACAAAACAAACGGGACTACGGTTTAGAAGGAAGCGACAAGCTAAACGGTGGATATTTGGCCTGTATAGAACAAGACGTAAAATATGTCACTTATTATTCGTCAGTAAAATCCGTTATTTATTTATATGTACGTGTTAAACCGTATTTAAACAGGCGAAAAATCCGCAATTTAGTTTGTTTGTTCCTTCTGACAAGCAACAATGATGATCATTGTCATAGAATCATAGCCGTGCCCCCTTTTGCGTTTTTTAAAAATTGTTCCATTGTAATTTTTCAGAGCATTTCTTTTCCGAACATCTTTTTGTTTAGTTTTTTCAAATATATTTTGATTTCTTGTAAAATGTTAGAATAATTTTACCAAAAGAAGATAAGGTCTAAAAGTTATAATTTGAACCAAGAGCAAATCAAACAGTTCGTGGTCACGAACTGTAAGTAAGGAGCGACCCCGCTCAATAGTAACTGTAAATCTAAAAAACGGAATTTTGTTACCGTTAGATGCATCAAAAGTTTGGTCTTACCCGTCAAAAGATGCGAGCCCGAGAAAATTTGCCTTATTTTCGAAAAAAGGGGGAAACACCCCATCGTATGAAAATCACCCCATCAGAGTCAACGTATTAGACAACCCTACTGTAGATGTTTCAAGCTCCTATCTGCAAAAATGTGGATTTTTTTTTTGCCAAAAGAAAGATCACGGATGCGTCTTTTTTGTTTGTTTGTTTTTTTTCTAACGGAAATTAAAAGTTCTAGTTCCCTTTTTAAGTTACCAAAGAAATTGGAGGGCAAATAGCCCCCTCCCACGCTCATTTTCCCCAGAGTCACTGGATCAATGTTTTGAGATGGCCATTTTGTTCAGTATAGTCAAGATGTCTAATAACTATGTCTTTGAGGACGACTTGATCCCCCAGAGTCACCGGGGAAAGGTCTGCAAGTTACGAACTTTGCCCATTGTTTGCATACAGTATTGGTTGTTGGGAGTCATAGAGACGTTTTCAGGGGGATTTTTTTCTGGTTAGGGGTTACGTGGGAGGATCTTCTCATGGAGGAATTCATCATGAGGGAAGAGAGTTTCCATGAAGGGGGCGCTGGATTTTCCAGCATTATTTAAAAAAACATTGAGAAAAAAAAAAAATCGACTGAAAGTAAAGAGCAACATTAAAACCTATAACGAACAGAAATTATTACGTATACCAGGGGGTTCGCCTCCTCTTCAATACCTTACTCTTTACGCTACTAGAGTAAAGAGCGAGGTATTGATAAGGGGACGAAACCCCTCATATACATAATGAAAATATACGAAAATAGAAGTTCGTTACGTAAGTTAATTCGTATTTTGCGTATATTTATTACTAATAAAAACATTCATAAATAAAAATTAAAAGTTCTAGTGGGGCTTTTTAAGCAACAAAAAAAAATGAATGGCAAATAGGCCTCCTCCCCTCTCCTTTTTTCTGAAAATCGTCCGGTCAAAATTTTGAAAGTCATTTAGCCAAAAGAAGTAAATTAATGTGCAAATTTCGTTTTAATTATTCATGTAAGGTGAGCCAAATTCAAAACCTGCATTAATTCAAAAATGTTCAGAAATTAAATAAAAAAAAACAGTTTTTTCTAATTGAAAGTAAAGAGCGACATTAAAACTTTAAACGCACAGAAATTATTCCTTATATTAAAGGGGCTGTTCCCTCCTCAACGCCCCGCTCTTTGCGCTAAAATTTGACTCTTTATCACAACTCAACTTTTTAAAACAATAAAAAACTTAAGCGTAAAGAGTGGAGCGTTGAGGAGGGGACAGCCCCTTTCATATACGGAATAATTTCTGTTCGTTTGAAATGTTAATGTTGCTCCTTACTCTCAGTTAGAAAAAATTTGTTTTTTTAATTTAATAATGAAAAACATCGAAGAAGATGCTTGGTTATATTTGTATTAAGGATGTTGTAGATACACAACTTATTAGGGAAAGGTGAACAAGGATATTTTATAGCTTCTAGTAAAAATAATTCCACTTCTCAATGCTATTTGTCATGCTGTTGCCTTTATTCTTTTTTAAATAAAGATTCTGAATTTCCTTTTTTCAGGTTACGTATCCGGTAACCCTTCATATGCCTCTGGATCTGAAGTTTTTATTTTTCCTGATTCCACTGCGGGGTACAGAAGGCTGTCAAAACTTGAAGAAGAGCCTAATGAAACGCAGCCTATGCTAGAAGACTCTGATTATCTTCAACCCATAAAGCTTACAACTAATACAGATTCTTGATTGATAATTCCGGAAAAGTAGACCAGCTCCTATAAATTCGAAATATATATGTATTGCCATTACATTATGTGATTATTATTTAGTGATTAATTTTATTAATTAATTATGGTTATTTTCAGATTGACATATAGACTTTTTAACTTACAGCCAAATGTGAACTGCTGCGAGTATTAATTATGTTTTATAGTAATAGTGCATTAAATATTGTTTATAAAATTCTTTCTGTATATTAAAAGAATATATGAGATCTTTAAAGTTTGTGGCTGTTTGCGTAGTGTGTGCATCACGATCGAATTCCAATTCGGTAATATGTCACTGAAAACACTGAATTAGTTTTTTCACGACAATAAAGTGGTTGTATAA
This sequence comes from Artemia franciscana, assembly GCF_032884065.1. Classification (NCBI taxonomy): domain Eukaryota; kingdom Metazoa; phylum Arthropoda; class Branchiopoda; order Anostraca; family Artemiidae; genus Artemia; species Artemia franciscana. The sequence goes on along the minus strand of NC_088864.1, from coordinate 41,902,344 downwards.
TTAACGATTGTTGTACACAACATGAACCTAAAATATTTTCGTAGCCAGCTGCTATATTTGTTATAATATTTGTTGGGGGGAGGGGAGTGTTTTAACATGCGGAAAACCAAGTTTCAACCAATATTTTCCATTTTTCCACGCATGATTTCTCGGTTATGCTCGGAGCATAATTTGTCCGTTGATTTGTTTTTTGTAGTTGAATCTGGTTTCAATAATATAGCTTCCATTTTTGGAAAACAGAAAAATGAATTGGATACGAAGCTATGGAGTGATTTAAGACAGAAAATAACATTGAAACATACAAAGCAAGTCTTTTTAAAAGTTAGCAGGCAAAACCTTCTTTATCAAAAATATATTTTTTCAGAAGGAAAGAAATCGTTAGGCAGCATGTAAGTTGTTTTTAATGTTGTTATAGAGGAGGTTAGTTAGAGGATATTTAAATCATAGATGAGAACAAAGTTGGGACACCCCTGATTTATATATTACTAGGGAATTATCTTATTCTAAAATGAACATAAGCCATTATGATTTGTTACCAATATTACAGTGTATTTTTCTTGCCTTTTTTAAAGTAAAAACGAATGGTTTCTATGGATATATATTATTTCTAACAACCGTTTTGTGTTTTCTCTTATGCTTACACAAACGTTATTTTCAATATCTTTAACTATTAACTGATGATTATACGAGCCACAGAGAACAAATATACAAAGAACTTTAACAGTTACCATGGTCAATTCGATCCATTAAACGCTTGGGATTTAAAAAAGATGGATGTCTCAATAGATTTGGGGACAAGTGAACCCACTGTTATTTGACTAGTAAAATCCACTAATTGTTTTGGAATATATCTTGAAAAAAGCGAATTTTCAAGCTTGAATTTTAAATATTTAATGAGAAACTTTTTAGGGTAAGCAGTTGGGCACCCTTTTGATTTAGCTGTCTTTTGACAGCCGCTAAACTTTAATAAATCTAGTTTTGCCGTCTCCGCTTAATAATTTGAGCGATTTTTCCTCTAATTTTTTTTATTAGAAGTTTATCCTACTTAGCTAATGTTCACATCAAAGGCTACTACAAATTTTTTCCCATAAGCTACTTAAACTTACATGTATAAAATAAATAACAACTAAAATATTTTCAAGTTAACTATGAAAGGTCAAAATTTATGGTTACTGAAAAATATTGCGAAATTTTTTTTTTAGCGTTTATAGTTTTGTTTTTTTATGTTTGACCGATTTTTAACCTTCTAACTTGTTCATCTTCATTTTTGTTAATCTGATACGTTTTCTCAAAGAAAGAAACAGTCAATATGAATACTCCCCTATGAATATAGGGGAAACACATTTAAATAGTGTTTTCTATTGCTTTAAAAAAAAGTATTCGTTTTAGGAGACCGTAATGTCTGTGTCTGAAACTAACTCAGCACTGCGACGACTCCCAGAGCGCTACCTAATATTTTTTAACAAATCAACTTTATCGCTATAGCAAAATGAAAGATTATTGTGTTTTAGCTGAATTTTCTGAAATTCATGGTCCTTCAACATTAATTTGTGTTCCATCTGACCCACAATTTCAGTCGAAAATCAACTCTATGGTACTAAGAATTATGACTGTTGACTATCAGCCCCCTGGAAGGTAAGATAGGTATAGTTCTTCTATTTTCTCTCAATGGCCTAGGCCTGTAGCCTAATTGTGTTGTGATATTAATCCAATTCTTTAGGGACATCCACCATATGGCTAATGTGGGGGTAAAGTTCATTTGTGATGGCAAATGAATTTTATATTCAGGATTCAATTCAGGGTATATATTCACACACTAGGGGATAGGGATATACTAGCCTACTACTAATAACTCACTGCAGCACAAAGCCGCCCGAGGCCAACACAGCTATGCACGCTCCTCCTCTAATCTAATATATTCAAGGCCTCCCTCTTTTCACCCTCCCAGGGAAGTTCCCATATCCTTCAAATCTTCATTTATGACATCCTCCCAACCCAGACAAGGACAACCTGCTTTCCATGTAGCCCCAGACAGTTGGCCAAAAAGGACAATCTTTGGCAATCTGTCATCCTTCATCTGCATAATGTGGCCTAACCATCTCAACCTTTCTTTCATTATAGCCCTAGGAAGTAGGATTGAACCACATTTTTTATACAACCTACTGTTTGAAATATGGTCAGTCAGCTGGGTACCCAGAACAACCTCTAGGCAATTTTTCTGGAATACATCTAGTAAATTTTCATCTGCTTTTCAGAGCACACATGCTTCAGAGCCATATTTGACCATTATTTATTTATAGTCAATATTTGACCATCATCACTGTAGCTTCCAATATTCTAATCTTGGTTTACAGACTTATCTTTCTATTCTTCCAAACTTTTTTTAACTCTGAAAAAACACCCTGAGCCTTAGCTATTCTACTTTTAACATCTTCACTTCTCCCACTGTCTTTACTGATAATACTACCATGGTAGGTAAAGCTGCCAACCTGATCAATCTTTTCATTACCCAATGTCACCTTTTCATCTTCACTTATTCCTAGCCTAAGTGACTTAGTCTTCTTAACATTAATTTTCAAGCCTATTCTGGCACCCCCTGAACTTGCAAACCCTTTAAAAATTCATTCTTTTTGCTCACACTTTCATCTAATATGCTTAAATCATCAGCATAATCTAAGTCCAGGAGCATTTTTCCTCCCCATTTGATTCTGTGGTCTCTAATTGCCTTTCCTGTGCTCCTTAAAATGAAATCCATCAAATTGATCCATATAAAGAGGGAACACAACCATTCTTGACTATTGATTTAGGCCTAATGCAAAACCAGTTACTAACCTCATTTCCTACCTTAACTGTAGCAGTATTATTCTTGTACATAGCACAAATCACTTTAATTTATTCTTCTAGTATACCATATAAAGATAAGATCTTTGCTAAAACTCCTCTATCAACAGAATCAAAAGCTTGCTCATAATCAATAATAACTGAGGACCAAAGGTGTTTGACAACTAAGGGACTTCTCAATTATTAACCTAAGAGTGAAAACTTTGTCAACACATCCTCTACCTTTTCTAAAACAACACTGTTCTTCCCTTAAAACTTTGTCTACAACATCTCTCAGTCTAAAAAGTGTCATAATACTAAGTAATTTGCTACCTACAAGAGACCAGACTAATGCCTCAATAATTACAGCCCTCACTCTTGTCACCTTTCCTATACTTATAGTATCATATTACTAAGTAATTTGCCACCTACAGAGACCAGACTAATGCCTCAATAATTACAACACTCACTCTTGTCACCTTTCTTATACAGTGGTTTAATTAAGGTTTTCCTAAAATCATTAGGTACTTCCCCTTTTTCAAAAATCATATTCACAATCTTCAGTAGCTTATTTCTAACCTCAGAGCCACCATATTTAAGAAACTCATTTATGACACTGTCAGTACCTGGAGCCTTATTATTTTTTAATCCTTTTAGTAGTGTTGCTAATTCTTCCTCATAAAACAAATCTTCCTTCACATCCAAGGTATCACAAAATTTTTCATTTTCATCTATATCTTTTCCTGCAACTGTATCTTGGTTTAGCACATTCTCAAAATGTTCTGCCCACCTTTCTTTAACTTTTTCCTTATCACTAATTGTGGCTGCATTCCTATCTTTAACTGGGACTAGTCTGGATTGACTACTCCCTTTCAATTTATGAACATGCCAGTATAATATTTACTATTATGCCATCTAGCTGCATCTTCCAGATCCTCAGCAATTTTATCCATGGCCTCCACTTCACATCTCCTTAGTTCATATTTTAAAGCTTTCTCCACTTTCTTTATATTCCTTTTTGTTTTCATATTACCTATCACTTAGATAATTCTAGTACAAACCTCTTCTACTCTCTGTTAAACATAAAGCTTTTTCTCTAATATTCCTAGTTGCAGTCTTAGCACTCTTCCCTAAGACACCATCAGCAACTTCACAAGTTGTTTTTCTAAAATTATTCCATCCATCTTCCACGTTGTCAAATATTAATATTTAGTATTTAACTGTTCCTGGAAGGTTTTTCTCAAATTTTCATCCTGGAGTCTACCAACATCATAACTTTCTGGGAGGTAGTTACCCTTCCAAAATTTCAGCTTTAAATTAACCTTAGACACTACTAGATAGTGATCTTTACTTTTAACATCAATAACAGCACTCCTATACACCCTAGTATCTTGTATTGATCCTGCTAGTCTTTGGTTTACAATAACATAATCAATAAGGTTTGTTGTCTTACCATCATGTAAATACCATGTCAACTTATGGGCCATTTTGTGACCAAATACTGTATTGGTTATGCCTAAGTTGTTATACCTACAAAATTGCAAAACTCTGTAGCTATTACTGTTTTCTTTTCCTACACCAAATTTACCTAGGCTAGGATACCATCTATCCCTATTTCTACCAACCTGGGCATTAAAATCTCCTAGCAAAAACACCATATTTCTACCTGGTACCAGTCTATTTGCTCCTGTAACTGTAAGTAAAATTCATCTTAGTCACTAGTATCTCTGTCAGTTGGTTCAATAGGGGCATATACTTCTATGACTGATACCCTGAAGTTTTTAGTCATAAATTGAGCAATTAGTATTTTATTGTTAATACCTTCCCAGCCTAAACAAGACTTAGCAGCTTCCTTATTCATCATGAGCCCTACTCCTTGTCTATGTACCCCATCCTTCCTGCCTGAGTAAACAAATTCTACATCACCTAATTTCATGCTTCCTATCCCTGGGAAATGAGTTTCTGGAACTCCTAATAAATCCAGTTTAAACCGTCTGAATTCACCAGTAAAAATGTCAATGTGATAGTCATTTTTTAACATTTTAACATTCCAAGTTCCAATTTTCATGTTCTTTAAATCTTTGAAATTATTTTGGCCTCAGGAAAAGCAATGATCCTGGATACTAGTGCAGAACAGAGACTAACATGTCTTCTCAAGTCTACACTGAAGCGCTTAAGCCAGCTTAGAACCAGACAGCAATAAGTCCCTAGGACTTCCAATAAGTTGGAGGCTTTATGCAATCCTGGGCCCATCTTGGTCACAACATGGTTTTCAGCACTTGGTGATGCTTTTCTATCAACAAGAGTCAAAATCTTGCACAGACAGTCCCAAGCCTATTACCTCAGACTCATTATATATTCATGCCTACAAATATTATGCTACCACAGGGTGGCAACCCATAAGAGTTAAATTAGCTAGGAAGAGGTTTTTCAGCCCAAAAACGCCCATCAAAACAAACCAAGCCCAGAAAAATATCCAATAATCAGAATCCCATGCAAGTGCTGTGTTGTTTACTAGGCTATAATTTTCTCAAGGGGTGCCACTCCTCAAGTGGGAAAATTTGACTGCAAGTTTCCCAGTCTTGCAGGTACCCCAGAAGGGTCAAGGTAGCCCTTTACAGAGGCCGTGTCCATAGATCTGGATCTTATGCCCTACTGCAGTTGTCCTCCTATTGAGGATCCTCACACAATGGTGTTCAGCATCACCATGCAATTTAACCCATTACTGGGAGAAGGTTTGTAACTGATGGGATGTGTGGACATGCCAGTGGGCCCTGTTGAGTGTACTTTTGAGGGGCCTTCTTCCTCCTCCACTTGTATTTATGGCTCCAGGAGAGGGCGCCCCAGTTTGTATTATGGACCCCCAGGGACAAGGTTCTTCTTGGTCTGTGCCTCCTATGGAGGTACTCTACATATCTGTAGGGCATTCTTTTATCTGTTGTCCTCTACCAAAACCTAGCATGATTATCTCATAATTAACTAACTAATGCAACTAATAAATAGTTGCAGTAAATTGCAACTTTACTTTTAATTTAGAATGTAAAGTAAAGGATAAAGACAACACATACAAGCTCTGTTGTCCTCTGCCAAATCATTAACTAATTAATTCAGCTAATTAATAGTTGTAATAAATTGCAACTTTCCATTTAATTTATACCCTAAAATAAAGAAAAAAGAAAACAAAAAAAGCTCTATTCTGTTTCCAATTGCCAGCAATTGATCTGAAAATATTTCAGCAGAGTGACCGTTTTGCAATTGGACATGTATATTTATAGTTAATTTTAATGTCTTTACGTGTACCCATAAATTAGAATTTTTAAGGCAAGCATTCATTTCGTCTGCAGGGGTTTGTGTGCCATTTTGCACTCGTCCCAAACAATAAGTTTGCATTGCTGCAATACTTTACCCATCCCAGATGATTTGGAAATGTTGCACATGGGAGTTTCTGTAGACTGCATATTCAGAGGCAATTTCAAAGTGAAATGAGCAGCTCTTTCACCAAGCAGCAATGTTGCAGCTATTTCAGACGATGCAAGGGCCATCGAATTGAAATTCAAGGGTCCTCTGACAAAACCATAGTTGTCAAATTTATGGGCACTTTCTCAACAATGAGAGATTTCAATGGTTGTTGTTTCTAATAATATCTCATTAAAAAAAATATATGTAAAAAAAGGCTTTTTAAAAAATCATTGCTTTACCTTATATATGGTTTTACTATATAAATAAGATGCTAGATTTTTTCCATCATCTGAGGAGCTGCCACTTGACCTCAAGCCATGTTCATATTTTTAAGCTTTTGACTTAGTTGATCACAGCATCCTAATTCATTTGTTACTAAATAACTTTGAAGTATCATAACTTTCAAGGAACCTTATTTGGACTACTCATATCTAATAATGTTTAATGCAACTGGTAAGATTCCCTCAAAGATGTTAATACAGAGATGACTTGCTGATTCTTGAAGTATCTCAGAAATATCAAAAGTAGCTCCCTTGAAATCATACCCAGGTTTTGGATGAAGTTAAGAATTTACATACGAAAGTAAATTCCACAAAGTTAAATATAATGACAGTAAACTTGTTAAAATTCTTGAAATCCACTCCCGTTTTCTTAGACCTTAACCTTATCCCATCTGAAATGCTAGTGAAACATGTTAAACTCCTTGGTGCCAGAAATTTCTAATATTCTTACATAGGACACGCATATTTCAAGGATTCTGGGCTTTCCAGATAAAGGATAGTCCAAACTAAAGTTTTAAAAGACTGTGAACAACAAAGAAATCTTTGCTGGACTGTTAAAGCTCAGAGGAAGTGGGCCATTTCAGGTAGCAGATGAGATGCTATTCTTGTGTCATCTCCAAACGCTGTTGCATATATACCACACTGTTAAAAGAACGAAATGAGTCACATGACCTTGGTTACACAATTACACTCCATATGATTATCTAATTTCATTCCTGTACTTGAGACAATTTGGAAAGTTTTCTTGCTTCTACTATCTGAATAGTGTTTTATACTTTTACACATTAAACAAAGTTGAAGAGAAACAAAGAAATAAAGTTAAAAGAATAGGTGTGTCAAATGCACCAGGATCTGCTCACAATCATTCCACAAGTATTTCAACATATGTTTAATTGGGTTTCAACTTGTATTGAAAACAGGTTTTTTTGTTCTGTTGAATTTGTAGGTAAAATCGCTCCAATTTATGAAAGTTTGAGTTTGTACCCTATTCTAATAAAACTTCTAATCAAACAGTTAGATTCCAAGATGTTTTTCCTACATACTGAAACCTTTTTCAAACAAAAAGTCTTTAATTAAGCCCTCCAGAGTAGAAAAGGTGTTTTTTTTTTTTTTTTTTTTTTTTTTTTTTTTTTTTTTTTTTTTTTTTTTTTTTTACAAAACTTGTGAAATCATCAGTGCCTCTACCCTAGTAATAAATGAGTTGAAGTATTAATATGCTTCTACTCATCCACCTCCCCCCTCAAGATTCCATAAAAATTTCACCTTTATACCCATAGGTATAGTTGTAATAGTAGTCACAGTAGTAGTTGTATTCGTATTACTAACAGTATCTGTTAATAGTAATAGTAGTAGTACTAATAGTAGCAGTTGTAGCAACAGATTGCTATTCGGTCAATTGAACATCCCTCTTGTCAAGTCCTGGAAGTTTCAACTAAAATATAATTAGCTATTGCTATGATGTTGCTGACATGTCCTTTTAATAACCTGTTTCTTCATATCTTCCTGAAATTTTTATTTTAATGCTCTTAACCTTACAAGTAATTGCAATAGAAGCTGTAGTTAAAGTGCTAGTAGTAAAGTAAGCAGTGATAGTAGTTTTAGGCCTTTTGGTCAACTGAACATCCTACTTCTCAAGTCCTGGAAGTTTTAACTTAGTACAACAAGCCATTGCTGACATGTCTTTTTGATAACCTGTATGTCCATATGCTTTCTGAAAATGTCATCTCAATGCTCTTAGCCATACAATTAGTTGCAGTGAAAGTAGTTGTTGAAATAGTAGTAGTAGTAGTAGTAAATGAAGCAGCAATAGTAGTAACATACACATATTGGCTCTTGGTTAGATGATCCTCCCCTCTAAGCATTTTCTGGAAGTTCCAACTTAATACCCGAATGAATTTTTGAGATGCACTCTTTTGACAATGTACATATACATAGTATCTTTTTATTTAATTCACATTTCCCTTCAATATTGTAAATGGAGTAGTGTGGTAGTGGTGGTAGCAGCAATAGTGGTGGTAGTTGTAGGTTGCTTAAGGACCGTTGTTTTGATATTTATGACTTGATATTTATTTTTTTTATAAAAATAAAACAAGGAAGTAGTAGTGTTGTCATATTAGATCGATATAATACAGGGTCTCAAGTGGTAATTTTTTGTCTGTTTTTTTTTTTTTTTTTTTTTTTTTTTTTTTTTTTTTTTTTTTTTTTTTTTTTTTTTTTTTTTTTTTTTTTTTTAAGGAATCCATTGATGAGTGATTTGTTTTGTATTTTTGAGAATGGTCACACAATCCATAAGGCTTTTTGGCAAATTTCTCTTTTTTGTATTGTTTTTTCTGTTTTTTAAATAAATTCTCTCTTTCTCTAAGAAAATATACTCAGTAATTCCTGGGTTACGTTCTTTTGTCAATCTTAATTCATATAACATGTTTTGATTTAGTTCAACTCTCCCCTCAGTATTCTCTGGAAGGCTTACCTGAATGCCATTTGTCTTTTTAGAAAGTAAATGTGAAGCATGCATACCTTTCTCCATAATATATAGCATATGTAAACAATGAACGAATTGCTTAACTTACAGCCCTTGCCTTGAGGACTGTATGGAGGTTGACATCCCCAAAGACATAATTACTGGACCTTTCAACAATGCTGAACAGGATAGCGCTTAAAATTTTGGTTGGATGTGTTTGGGTAATGATAGGCTTGGAGAGGGAGCTGGTTGCCCTCTTTCACTCTTGACTTTCAAAAAGGGCGCTAGAACTTCCAATCAATTGAGCCCCATCCAATCTGAAGTTCATACAACCACCGTCAAAGACATAATTACTGGACCTTTCAACCACGCTTAACACTTGGATCATCTCAAATTTTGATTTGATGTATTTGGGGAAGTAATGGATGTGGGGGGGGGGGGTCTGGCTGCTTTTCAGTCACTTTTGATTATTATAAAGGGTACTAAAACTAGAAATTTCCATAATCAAATGAGCCCCTAATGAATTTTCTATGACATGTCCTTCTATAGAAATTGCCCCAGTCTAAAAAAATGAGTAAATAAATAACACATTGTTCCCATATTGCTCTTTACTTAGGTATATGTTCTATTTAGGTTAGGTTCTATTTGTTCATTTAGGTTCTATGTATACGGGTTCCAGCATACTGCATTATAACTGGAAACGAATTAGCAGATCAGGCTGCAAAACAAGCCTCCCAACTGGGCCTGATCATTCAAGTCCCTATTACTGATCCTGAATTTCTATCTTCAATCAGTTCAAAAATTTTGGAAGAAGAAGAAGCTTGGCTCCATTCTTCCCATACTCAGCTCCTCGATCTCTATGATTATAAGCAGCCATCAAAAGAAATGTACCTCACTTCTCGCATCCTTTCTACCTGCCTATTTCGCCTTAGATGTGGTCATGCAAAGACAAAATCAACAGTATTCCAGTGAAAAATTGCCCCATCCCCCAACTGCAACATATGGGGAATGTATGAAAACATACGTCACATCATCTTTAAATGTAGAAAATATGAAAAAGTGTGGGAATTACTAAGAATTTGCTGTGAGAATGCATTTAATGGATTCACATTGCGTTCTTTTCTGGGACACCATACGACTCCTCCTTGGGCTAGACGACTAAGCACAAACCTTTTAGGTAGATTTGTTAGGACTACTGTTTTGGTTCATTCCCTATAAGTTTTTTTTCTTCACCTATATAATAGTTGATTTTAGAGTTATCCTATTCGTCATTTTAGATATATTTTATCTGGTTGAGTTTTTATATTTGGTTGTATGAGACTGGTTGTAATGTGTAAAATCTCATTATTAATTATAATTGTGTTGCATATGCATTTTAATTGCCGTTTGACAATGCATAGTTGCAGTATTTTGATTCCTATTTCTCAACGCAGGCAGTTTTTGCAGGTGAATAACCCCTCTCCATTAGCAAGTTATGTAATACTGATCTAGTTCAGTGAATATTGACTTAAGTGACACCCAAGCAAGCTAGTGATTACAGAAGGCACAGGACAACTGAGTGATACGAACGCATATGACCTACTGGTCGAACGCGTCAAACCCCAAACAAAAAACAACAACGTTTATACGGCAGTATTACATGACTTTATTTATATTACTTTATAATAGAAAAAGATATTAAAAAGTCTTCTGTATGGCTTTATTTAGGCTGCTTTGTAATATTACAAGGTATAAAAACTCATCTGCAAGGCTTTCTTTTATTCTTTATAATAAAAGAAAATGTAATATCGTCTCATGTTGGGCTTTATACTACATTCTATATCATAGGCAGTGCAATAGTGCTACCTAAGTAAAGAACAATGAGAGCACAATGTATTTTTTTTTCGGTTTTAGACCAGGACATTTCGTATCAAAGGAGTTGTAGAAACTTCGAAAAGGGCTCATTCGATTGGAAATTGAAAGGGCTAGTGCCTTTTTTGATAGTCGAAAGCGATTGGAGGGCAACTAACCCCTCTCCTATGCCCACTATTTCCCCAAACACATCCAATCCAAATTTTGAGATAGCCATTTTGTTCAACGTAGTTGAAAGGTCCGGAAATTATGTCTTTGAGGATAACAGCCCTCAGAGCAAGGGCTGTAAGTTATGCCCTGGGGGCATATAAGGTTTATATAGAAAGGGTGATCGTATAAACTTCGGAGGGGGTTGTTGGATTATACTGCATTTTATATAGCAGTAAAGGACAATATTCAATTGTTAAAATATAAAGAAAAATTTCTACGTTTTCGTATGCAGGGAACCCAACACAAACAAAACCATTAAAATGAACATAAAATTAGCAATCTGAAAGTGTCTCCATTCTTGTTCTACCGTGTCTCTTGCAAAAGAACCACTATTATAGGCCTTTGTCATCATGATACTTGTGCCAATGTCTCATGGATAGTAGGCTCATAATGCCAGATAAAACCAATTAAAAAAAAGCAAACCTTTTTTCTAGTCTAGTGCTAAATATAGGTCCATTAGGAGGGAGGCGGGGTTAGGCTGCGATATAATTGCAACAGATGTGATTGTAACACCTAGAAAGACCATTCATCTTTTCTGTGTGATAATTTAAATTTACCAGATTAGGAGCAGTTTTTAAGGTTTTGACAGTTACTAGTTGGTGGTAGTATCGAGCGATATTATAATTAAACGATGTATCGATGTTTTTAGTTTTGATATTCCGTAATCGATTTCGATACTTTAATCAATTTTTTGCTGAGATTAACTTTAGGGTTTGGCAAAATTCAAGATTTGCAAATATAGAGTGGAACAAAAAGTTAACATAAGCGTAAAGAGAGAGGCATTGAGGAACGGGATCCGCCCTCATGCACGGGGTAATTTCTGTTCGTTTTAATGTAGCTTCTTACTATTAGTTGAAAAAATTAGTTTTTTTTCATCTAATTTCTGATCGTTTTTCAAATAATGCTGGAAGATCCACCTTTTCTCTCCATGGAAATTTACCCAAGAAAATTTTTCCTTTGAAAGTTTCTGCCGCGTAAAATCCACTTTTCCCCAGACAATTCCATCCCTGCTGAAAATTCCCCATAAAAAACTTCTTGCGGCAATTCCACCTGGAAAATTGTTTTTAACCAACTTTTGTTAAAAAAAAGACTTGTTTTTCTTTCCATTTTTCAATGGTTTTTCAATTTAGGCCAGAAATTCTCCCTCCGTGAAAATTTTTCCCTGGAAATTCTCCCCATCCAATGTCTCGATGGAAGGTTTCTCCTGCGTAAAACCCCCCCATAGAGAATTTCTCCTGCGGAAAATTACTACCCCGCAAAAATATCTGCCAGACAACTTTGAAAATTTTATCCGGGCTGTTTCTCCAGAATATCTTCAAATAAAAAATTGAATTGGCAAAGAGAAAGTAAGTAAAATAAAATGAGCTTCGTATAAGAATTCTTGTAAATTCCCCCGTGTATAGTTTCCCTTTGAAAATTCATCCCCGGAAACTTCCCTCCTCACGAAAAATTCTCTCCTTGGAAAAAAACTCGGAAAAAATTTACGCCCCTTATTCGGGCGGGTGAAAAATCATCCGCCCCGAAAAACGTTTATTTACTTCCCAATAACAAATACTACATGTAAATACTGGACGAATTTCATAACTTAAAACTCTTTCCCTAGTGCTGGGCCGCTTCATTCCCAGAGACATGATTACTTGACCTTTCAGCTATACTGATAAAAATGGCTATCTCAAAACGTTGATTGGATGACTTTGGGAATAAGAAGCGTGGGAGGGAGGGTAAATCTATTTGCCCTCCGATCGTTTTGATCATAAGATGGAGAATCAGAACTGTAATTTCCGTTTGAGCAAACCCTCTCGCAATTTTATATGACCATTGGTTCGATACGATCACCCTGACAAGAAAAGAAGAAAAAAACCCAACAGAACTAATAAACACGCATCTGACATCTTTCTTCTTGCAAAAATTACAAAATTTCACATTTTTGTAGATGGAAGCTTGCAGTATGATTTTCTGATAGGGAAAATCTGATGTTGCGATTTTTATTCAGATGCTTTGACTTTTCCCACTCTGTATAAAAACAATTTCTATATAAATTTTCATGCAAATTTTCTGAGGCTCGCAGCTTTTGATTGGTACATGAAACTTGATGAATTTTATATATTACATATTCATATATTTTATATATTCAGCATAAAAAGCCAATTCATTTAATGTATCTGTTGTTATCAAAATTCCGTGTTTTAGAGTTTCGGTTGTTATTGGGCCGAGTTGCTCCTTACTTACGGACGGTTAACATGAACTATTTGATCAACTGATGAGGGTAGGAATCCACTTTCAGAAAGGACATTGGTGGCGGACATGGATACTAATCTTATGAGAAGTTCGTATAGGTATTTCTGAGATCGATATTACAAAGACTTCCACGGCTTGTGTGGATCGGTTTTTACCGGAAGTAAAGACTCCCTACTGGTAATCTGAAGAGTCGTGATAGATGCAGCTGCTGACGAAGCTTGCTCTGTATTGACTATTGAATTTCCGTCATATGCTCACCACAAACTTGCTTGATTCTGTAGTGGCTGAATCACAGGGACTGTGACGGCACTTGCATCTGTTGATACAGATTTGAGTAAGGCCCAATCCATGTCTGTTGCTATTTTACTCTCAACTTGGAGACGATCGTCATAGTGTTCATACACAATTTCTACAAACGTGAATTAAGGTATGTGGCAATCATGACCTGACCTAAAGTGTGATCTGAGCAAGGCCTGTGATCTTAGAATATATTTTATGTAACCAAGACTTTAGAGGTTCTCTGCAACTTTTGAGAGTCCACCCAGACTAAACTTAGTTTAAGAACACGCATTTGTCAACTTATGGATACATTTGTGTATGCTGTGTATCAGCATATGAGTCAGTGGATTTCATACGTTATTCTTCTTCTTGGCCATTTGCGAACTAAATTTATTATATTGGATATTTTCTGCTGGACGTTCACCGGTAGATAACAGAAAAAGCAGAAATAATATCGTTTTCGATTGATATTTAGATTTAGATTTTTATATTTAGTGCAATATATCGATATAATATCGCCCAACACTAGTTGGTGGTTCTCTGACTTGATGCAATTTGAAAGTTGATAGAAATATTTTTTGTATTAGTGAACAGTTAGGCACACTCAAAAGAAAACACAACAAATTCTGGAAACATCTTCAAGAAGTTCTAGCATACTTACTTATATCATTCCTAAAAGTACTCCACTTTATTTTACCCCCACCATAATGTGCAGTTATATAGCCCAAATTTTATATTTCCCATACATTTCTTCATTATGCCACTCTTTTGTTCAAATAGATTTAATGGCAAAGAAGCAATGCTGTCAAAATGAAGAAACAGAAAAAATAAATGGAAACATTTAATTTGTACTATATATTTGCACATTAGGGGAGGGAGAGTTTTAGGAAGGGTATTGATAAGATAAAGCAAAGTACTCTTAGGATTGATATAAGTAATTATTTTACGATTTGTTAAAGTTATTTTCAGAAACATTTCAGTGGACCAAACTGTAGGCTTTAGTATTTGATTTTTTTTTTTCAGAATGCCCAGTGCCTATATTTTACAAGGGTATGTTTTTCTGGAATTTTGGTAGACTCTCAAGCCAAGTCATATTTATTTTAAGTCTAAACCTCATTTTTGGGTGCTGGTTAACTGTGGTAATCAGTGTTGTTGGTAATTCAGAGATATATAGAGACGAGCAAAATATTTTGTTTTTTAAACTAGAGGAAGGGTTATTTTTTATTTGTTTCCAATGATGCCAACAAAAAACATCGTCAGCAAAAATTCCAAAAAAGGTATTTTTTAGAAACTTGTGGGTTGGGAAGGGTTGACACTCTTGGATGGAGATGCAAATGGCCCCCTCTTCCCCAATCAATGTCTGTCGTGGTAAATGGTTATCTTATATGTAGACCTGCCAAAGGTAATAGGAGGAGCGTGCGTAGCTGTGTTGGCCTCAGGCGGCTTGGTGCTGCAGTGAGTTATTAGTAGTAGTAGTAGTAGTAAGGTAGGCTAATGTGTACATTGCTGATATGCTACTTTTTCAACAACAATATCCTATTGGGGCTCTACTTACCAGCAGAATTCTGAATTTTTCCTAACATTTCTTTTTGAAATGCTGAGTTTTACAAATAGTTTCCGTTGGTGTCAGTAAGGGGTTTGCGATAATATCCAATTTGGATCAATTAAACACTGTATGACAAGATTGTTTATATATACATAGCTAGTAAATATGAAACAAATTTATTGAGAGCATTTTATAGATGCATACCTCTTGAATTTTGGTAGACTGTGAGTAAAACTATCTTTATTATCATACATTTCCTTAGGATTAGTGAGATGCTAAATTCGTTCATTACAAGAGATCATTTCAGGCATGTTTGCTCATTGAGGATTAATGTTAACACTGCAGTGTAGAGTTTTTGTTTTATACCATCTTTGAAAGGTAGGTAAAGTAAACTTTAAGAAAGGATCTGTAACCCAAAATTGCACATAATGGGATGTAAAAAAAAATTATAAAGTATATTTTCTTCTTTGAAGTTTCTTGTTGTTTTCTTTTTGAGTTTTTTCATGGTTGTTCCTTTCAACTTTAGATCTTTCTTTGTTCTACACGTGCAAACAGAAATATATGCCATGAACAGTACATCCTGCAGTTTAGCACTGGTGCTCTGTATTTGTGATTGAACACTTACTGCAATATTCATTCCTTCATTAAATAGGAAAATAGGCCTTTTTTGGTACCTTAAAGAACTAGCATAGTTAGAATTAAACAGTCATTGAAGTCAACAATCTTAGCTGCCGACCAAACATTTATTAGAAGGTAGCAGGTCTGACCTATGAATTGTATTCTGTTAAATAAACATATGCTTGATACCATACTTGAACAAAAAAAGGATCTACCCCAGATGCTTATCTATTTGACCCCTGTTCTAGAAATTTGGAATAAAATGAACTTTTTTATACCTTTGGACCCAGGTAAGTTTGGCTCTAAATCTTTTTTTTTTTATGCACAAATAAAAGTATATGCCATGGACCATGCATGCTGATGTATACATGAAAATGGAGTCAAGTCTGTATTAACATTTGTTTCGTTAATGCATTTGTTTGTCTTTAATAATTTCAATAAAACAAGATAAAAGAATAAAATTGCAAAAAATAAGAGAAGCATGACATGCAACAATCTTGCCACGCTATCAACCATTTGCTATTGGCTAGCTTTTGTGGTGTATATACTTTGTGTTAATATATGAACAAGCATCTGCTGTCTAAAATAGATGTAATGGGAATTTTAGGACAGATTTATCCATAGGACCCCCCCTGAAAATATAGTATAACATTGCTTTGGCTTATACTCTCAAAGAGCTGTTCTGATTTTTATATCAGCTATAACTACTATCCTACAAAACTAAATACAGGTAACATTTTTCCTATAAGGCTATTCACTTTAGTCACTTACTCTTCATGAAAAATTATGCAAAGAACATGTTTATTTTATAAATTTAATTTATTCTTATTTTGAATTTGTGTTCAAAAAATACAAATTATGGTAAGTCCTTAAAGCCTTGGACTTAAATACTTTAATTAGTTTTATTTAGATTTACTATAGTGGTCCTCTTTAAGTATGATAAATGCAAAAGCATTGCTTGACAAATTGAGTAATTTTCCTCCTGCAAGTTTATTTTAGCACATTTTTTTAGATACTCTACTAATTCCTGGTTTTTCCGTTATTTGCAGATGTCCCAGCAGAACCGAATATTTTAAAACACAATGAAAAAGTAAAGTTTCAGTCCATTTACAAAGTTCTTCAAAGGATGTACCAAGGAAACTTACATTATATTGACTCTGGGAGCACCAAAAGAGTTTGTTTTTGTATTGTCTCAGGGTTTGAAAGGCTATATAAGGCAGTGTAGTAGCCTTTATGTTGCAATATGAAAATAGCTTAAAACTGATAAATGAAGTAAAAAGCTAGATTTGTTCTGTTTGGTAAATTTTATTAAATCAAATTGTTTGATTACACAGAACCAAAAAGTGAGGGCTTTAAGAATATGGCTTCTTTAGTCAAATGAAGCAATTCAGGGCTTCTCTCCAAGTTCAAGGTCTTTTCTGTACATTTCATGTGATGTTGAAAGTGTCTTTCTTTTAATTTCGATGTAGGTCTATCCTGCTGACAGCCACTTCCGCAGTTGCATGGTGCCTGGTATCTATTTGTCTAGACAATTTGTTGGGTTCAAAAGAATGTATACAAAATAGTTAAGTAGCTCTTTTCTAGAGTAATCATAGTGTTACAATTTTCTTAAGTAATTTGAGTCATGTTTTGAACCTGTCCCCCGAGTAAAGATCCTGTAACACCTCCTCTTTAAGGGTTGAATCTGTATTTACCTATGTTTATGACTATGCGTACATATAGAATGGTATGCTGACATTGAACCAGAGGCTGGAAAAATGCAGTCTAAAAATGGACTCGTTAAAATTTTCATCCCCCCCCCCTCACGGATCAGATCTGCGCATGCCCATGATTATGACAAATTTATCCCATTTTTGTGAATTTTTAGGTTGCACTCTCGTCTACTCTACAATACGTATGCTCTTTTGAATCATATCGTACCTGGGGTAAATGGATTCGTCACTTATTTTACCCTTTATGACCCGGATGCAAGAGGATTTGTTCGCCCAGCCTGTCTTCTATTTCTTTCAAAGTGCTTTGAGAAACTAAGTTTTGTTATGAAAGAACTACGTGCTGACATGGTCAAGGTCTGATTTCTTTTTTCTTTATTTGTGTACTTTGGTTTTCTACCCTATTGATCCATAGGCAAAGAATTTGACCAAGAGCAGCTACAAATCTGATTTTGTCATTATAATAAAGTTCTTATCAAGTAGCTTATTCAAACGTGATGTAATGGGTTTTCTAAATCTGTCCGATGCTTAAGTAAAAAAAGAAAGCGCAAGTGCACCACTTCCTTAGGTTTGAAAAATTAATATATTTAAATTTTACATTATTTATTTTCTAACCCTATAAAACTTTTAAAGTTAGACACCCTAAGTGTTTTACTTACAACTGTTTCTACAACCAATATAAAAAGTTTTTCTTAAAAAGAAAGAAAGAAGAAGGTTCTTAGCACCAAATAATGTATAATAAAAATATTCTTATGCTTATGTGGTTAAAACATTTGCTCTTTCAATTCGCAACGGTTGGAATTGTTGTATATGTGGCAATACAGAAGTTTACAATGAACAAAATGTTTTGACTCATGCTTCAAATACTGACTGTCATTGTGTTTCTAAATTCTTAAACCATATTCTCTTTTTTTTCTGTATGATAGAGTTGCTGTATGCAACAAAAGTGCGGAGACAGATTTGAGGGTAACATCGTTGTGCCTGATTTAAGAGGCTTTTGTGTAAGGATTCCTTGCAATATCTAGTTTATTATTAGCCTTGCTGATTGTATCCCAAACCTGTCAAAGGGTTTCTGTGGAGGGTCACTTGGACGAAACACGGCCAATGCAGATCCAGAACAGGTCGTTCCGAAACTCATGGTAACTAAGTAGAGAAAGACCAGTCAATTGGTTCTTTTGCATTTTTACTGAAACCAAAATATATTTGAATGGTCGTCCTGTTTTTGGTATATCACATAAAAATTAAATGCTGCCCAAGCTTGGGGGCATTTTATTTTCCTGCGCTACGTAGCTTTAATCTGGAACAATATACATACCCTTTTTAGTCTAATTGACAACTCATTTCCTTTTGTTGGGAATTTTTTTTTAAGTTGGTATTTTGACTATTTTTGGGGGGCATTATGGCAAAAAAAACCACTAATCAAAAATTTGGTAAATGTAGATGATACTGTTGCCTTTAGTGGTTTTGAGGTTGTAGCACTATCTTTCTTATTTGTGGTGATTTCTATTCATTATATGTTTAATATCATCTATTCATAGTTATTCTTGTTTGTCTTAAGGTTGAATATGCTTGTATTAGGTTTTAATGTTGCTCTTTACTTGGTTTTCAAATTGATGTCAATAAAATGTCACATTTGTGTAGCTACTACCCAGTACATTAAAAAAATTTCACATGTCAACATTTCCTATTGGTACAAAAAAGTTTACATTGACACCCATTTAGTAATCTCCATTAACATGATTTCTACGGGAACCATGTCAACAATAAAACATGAAGTCTATTATGCAAAACGGATTTATCAGAGGCAACGTTCAAGTAAACAGCCATGTATCTCCCGTGTATCGTAACATTTATTTTTCCCTGACCACTTTGTCGAAAATGTAACAGTCCAAAAACTTTGTATGGAAGAGTTGGTTGTAGGAGCTTGTTTGGTTGTGTTTTATTGGAAACTTAAAGTTCTAGTGCCCCTTTTTAAGGATCAAAAGGGATTGGATGGTTATCAGCTGTCCTTGCATGCCATTTCTTGCTAACCACCTGCCCTCCCATCGCCACTCATGATATCATATCTAAATTTTGAAATGTACGTTTAACAAATATTTCTAATAAATATGGTGCCAGTGTCACATGAACCTCCCAATCCCTTCCTTGGGCAAGGGTCATAAATAATACAGATTGCTAATTTTTTACAGTGTTATAAGTTTTAAAGGCTAGTGGGAAAAGGCAAAAATTTGGCCTTGGATGTCTGATTGGCTTTAAACTCCCTGATATTGTTCCCTAGCTCAAAAGGAATACATATTGTACTAGCTGTTGGGGTGGCGCAAAGCGCCACCCCAACACCTAGTTGGTGGGGGCGCTTCGCGCCCCCCAAGCCCCCCCGCGCGCATAAGTAGTTACGCGCCATTGTAGTTGTGTCCCTGTGTCCCACCTGTGAATATTTCATACAACTACAAATAAGTCTTGAACTGTCTACAAATAAGTCTTGAAACTGTGAATATAACTACAAGTTTTACGTAGTTAAAAACATATATATATATATATATATATATATATATATATATATATATATATATATATATATATATATATATATATATATATATATGTTTTTAACTACGTAAAACTTGCGAATATACAACTTGCGAATATCCCATTGTCTGTGCATATAAATAGATTGTCAGGTTTACCGACTCTTGAACATGCAACATATAATTGTCCATGGGAAAAACAATCCGTATTCAGATCTATACCTCATGATTCTAATGATTACCCTTGAGCTTTGTTGATTGTGATTGCTAATCGAACACTCCCTGTGTCGCCGTCGTCATTTATATATCCCCCTGTGCCCCCCGGCGTCCCCGTTGTAGTTGTGTCCCTGTGTCCCGGTCGTCATTTATATTCCCTGTGTCCCGGTCGTCATTTGTGTCCCGGTGTCCTAGTCTGTAATCTATATATATAAAAATAAGTTGTCTGTCTGTCTGTGGATGGATCAGGTGACGTCACCTGAAAAAACTGGATCAGGTGACGTCAAAACTGAAAAAACTAAAAAAAAGCAAAAACTACAAAAAAAACTAAAAACTAATAAAAAAAATAAAAAAGCTAAAAAACTAAAAAAACTAAAAAAAGGCAAAAACTACAAAAAAAACTAAAAACTAATAAAAAAGCTAAAAAACTAAAAAAACTAAAAAAAGGCAAAAACTACAAAAAAAACTAAAAACTAATAAAAAAAATAAAAAAGCTAAAAAACTAAAAAAACTAAAAAAACTAAAAAAAGGTAAAAAACTAAAAAAACTAAAAACTAAAAAAAACTAAAAAAAAAGGAAAAAACTGAAAAATAAGCTAAAATAAAAATAAAAACCAATAAAAACTAAACAAAAACTGAAAAAACTAAAAAAAGGCAAAAACTACAAAAAAAACTAAAAACTAATAAAAAAAGTAAAAAAGCTAAAAAACTTATATATATATATATATATACGTATATATTGTGATTCCTCGGCACGCTTTCTGTTCTTACTTTCTCTATCAGCCGCAAGTTTTTTGGCATAGACTCTTTGAGCAGCTTCCACGGCTGTTGCCATTGTAGGTTCTTCAGTCATTTTACAATTAAACATTTTTCCGTCCACGATCTTCTTACAATTAAAAATTTGTCTTTTGAGCAGCTTCCTCGGCTGTTGCCATTGTAGGTTTTTCAGTCATTTTACAATTAAACATTTTTCCGTCCACGATCTTCTTACAATTAAAAATTTGTCTTTGAACGATTTTCTTAAATACCTTTAATG
Organism: Artemia franciscana; assembly: GCF_032884065.1. NCBI lineage: Eukaryota > Metazoa > Arthropoda > Branchiopoda > Anostraca > Artemiidae > Artemia > Artemia franciscana. The sequence goes on along the minus strand of NC_088864.1, from coordinate 41,881,096 downwards.
ACGTCATCATCATAACAAACATGACGACAACTAACTTCATGACGAAATGACGACATGATGACATGGCGTCACTCGATAGACCCACAGACAACTTATTTTTATATATATAGATTGGAAGATGGAAAGACGTTACGGAACATGAAAACAGGCCAAAACACTTATTGTCTCTGATTAGTTTAAAACTTGAAGCTGTAAGTCATTGGGCCATGATCAATACACAGAAAGAGTTGTTTGGGGTCATGGACCCTTCTTTAAAAGCCAAAATTTTCGTTTTATTGAGTTGGCAAGAAACTTATGTCTTTAAGGTCTTGGACTAAGGAGATCCAGATGCAGAATGAAAGATAGAAAAAAAAGATTGGTTCTCCCCAAAACCGGTCCAAAAAGGGCCAATAAACTTTTTTTTCTGAAAACTACTACTAACAACTCTCTGCAGCATCTAGCCACCCTATATTGTTGGCCGACAATCTTTGGCAATCTGTCATCCGCTGAACGTTTCCTAGCCATATCAACCTTTCTCTTATCGTAGCCCTAGAGAGCAGGATTGAACCATATTTTTCGCACAGACTACTGTTGGAGATACGGTCAGTCTGACGTGTACCCAATACAATCCATAGGCAATTTCTCTGGAAAACATCTAGCAACTCCCCCTCAGTCTTTCGGAGTGCCCACGCTTCAGAACCGGGCTTTACCACTGCCATCACTGCAGCTTCCAATACTCTAATCTTAGTTTGCAGACTAACCATCCTATTTTGCCAAGCGTTTTTCAACTATGGAATAAACAGCCTGAGCCCTTTGCTATTCTACTTTCAACAAATTCACTACACTCACCATCTTTACTTATGATACTACCTAGGTAAGTGAAGGTGTCCGCTTAATCGATCTTTTAGTTACCTAGAATCACCTCTTCACCTTTACTTATCCCTTGTCCTAGCGACTTAGTCTTCTTAACATTAATTTCAAACCTATTCTTGCACCCTGAACTCTCAAAACCTCCAAAAAATCATTCATTGCTCCAAAATTTTCATCTGGGATGCTTAAGTAATCAACAGAGTCTAAGTCTAGGAGAGTTTTACCTCCCCAATTGGTTCTGTGTTCTCCCATTGCCTTTTCTAACTACTAACCAGCTACTAACCTCATTTCCTACCTTAACCGCAGCAATATTATTTTCATACGCAGCATTGATCACTTTAATGTATTTTTCTGGTATAACATATTAGCATAGCATTATCACAAAAGCTCTTCTATCATCTGAATCAAACCCTTGCTCACAATCTATAAAACTAAGGACTAGGGGGTTTTGATGGCTCAGGGACTTCTCAATTATTAGTCTAAGAGTGAAAACTTGGTCGACGCATCCTCTACCCTTCCTAAAACTACGCTGTTATTCTCTTAAAGCTTCGTCTTCAACATCTTCAAGTTTAAAAATTATCAACATACTAAATAATTTGCTTCCTAAAGAAACCAAGCTAATGCCTCAATAATTTCCACACTAACTCTTATTACCTTTCTTATAGATGTGTTTAATTAAAGTTTTTTTCTAAATCACTAGGTACTACCCCCTTTGGAAAAATCCTATTGATAATCTTCAGTGATTTATCTCTCCTTCACAACCACCATGTTAAAAAAGAAAAAAAAAATCATTTACAACACTATTTGCATTTAGGGCCTTATTTTTTTTAATGATTCTAGTACTATCACTAATTCTTCCTCACAAAATAAATCTTCCTTCACATCCAAAATATCATAAACTATTTTACTATTTTCTATATCGTTTTCCTATAACTCTATCATGGTTTAGCACATTAAAGTGTTCTGCCCATATCTATTTAACTCTCCCCTTTTCACTAATTGCGGGGCCTTTCCTATCTTTAACTGGGAAAAGTTCAAACTGACATCTCTGTTAATTAGTATGCCTGTACAATATTGTACTGTTATGCCGCCTGGCTGAATCTTCTAGATCTTCAGCAATTCTTGTACTACCCCCTCCTCCACTTTAAACATAAAGCATTTTCACTAATGTTCCCAGCTGCGTTTCTAACTTTCTTCCCTAAGACTCTATCAGCAACTTCACAAACTGTTTTTATAAAATTATTCCATCCATCTTCTATATTGTACAATTACAGACTCTCCAGTCTAGTATTCAACTTTTCCTGGAGATTACCTCTAAAATTCTCATCCCGGAGTCTAACAACGTCAGAGCTTCCAGAAAGGTAGTTACCCTTCCTAAATTTCAGCCTAGGATAACCCTAGACATACTAGATTGCAGTCTTTACACTTAACATCAATAACAACACTCTTATATACTGGTGTCTTGTATCGATACTAGCAGTCTTTGGTTTACAATAACATAATCAATAAGGTTAACTGTCTTACCATCATATGGCTACCATATTAATTTTTGGGCCGTTTTATGACCAAATACTGTACTGGTTATAAGTAGATTATTATACCTACAAAATTGCAGCAGTCTGTAACCATTACTGTTTTATTTTCCTACACCAAATTCACCAAGGCTAGGTTACCATCTAGGTATACTAGGGTCAATGACTAGGACCATGTGTTACCATGTTAACTTAGGGGCTATTTTATAACCGAGTATTGTATTGGTTATAACTAGATTGTTGTACCTACACTTTGAGAATGTGCTAAACCGGGAGAGAGTTACAGGAAAAGATAGAGAGGAAAATGAAAAAGTTTGCGACACCTTGGATGCGAAGGAAGAATTATTGACAGTACTAAAAGGATTAAAAATAGTAATGCCCAGGGTGCTGATGTGTGATAAATGAGTTTCGTAAATATGGTAGTTGTGAGGTTAGAAATAAATTATTGAAGATTATGATTATGCTTTTTGGAAATGGGGAAGTACCTAGTGATTTTAGGAAAACCCTAATTAAACCTCTGTATAAGAATGGTGATAAGAGTGAATGTAGTAATTATAGAGGTGTTAGCCTGGTTTCTGTAGATAGCAAATTACTTCGTATGATTATACTTTTTAGACTTGAAGATGCTGCAGATAAAGTTTTAAGAGAATAAGCAGTGTGATTTTAGGAAGGGTACAGGATGTGTCGGCCAAATTTTCACTTTTAGGTTAATAATTGAGAAGTGCCTGAGTAATCAAAAACCTTTAGTCCTCAGTTTTATAAATTATGAGTAAGCGTTTGATTTATCTGATAAAGAGTTTTAGCGAAGGTCTTATCCTTGTATGGTATACTAGACAAATGCATTAGGTAATTGGTGCTATGTACGAGAAATGTTGCTGCGATTAAGGTAGGAAATGAGGTTAGTAGCTGGTTTCGAATAAAATCTGGAGTTCAGCAGGGCAGTGCTCTATCCCCATTTATATGGATCATTTTGATGGACTTTGTCTTAAAGAGTACAGGGAAGGCAATGAGAGATCACGGGATCAAATGGGGGAGTAAAACTTTTCTGGACTTTGGTTATGCTGATGATTTAAGCATCCAAGATGAAAGTGTGAGCAAAATGAATGAACTTGTAGAGGTTTTGCGAGTTCAGGGTGCTAGAATAGGTTTGAAAATTAGTGTTAAGAAGACTAAGTCGCAAATACTAAGAATAAGTGAAAATGAAAAGGTGACGTTGGATAACGAAAAGATCGATCGAGCGGACAGCTTCGCTTACCTTGGTAGGATTATTAGTGAAGACGATGGGTGCAGCGAAGACGTTAAAAGTAGAATAGCCAAGGCGGTGTACAGGGTGTTTTTTTTACAGTTGAAAAAAGTTTGGAAGAATAGGAAGATAATTCTACGAACCAAGATTAGGATATTGGAAGCTACAGTGATGACAGTGGTCAAATATTGTTCCGAAGCATGGGCGCTCGAAAAAACGGAGGAAGATTCGCTAGACGTTTTCCAGAGAAATTGCCTACGAATTGTTTGGGTACCCGACTCACTGACCCTATTTCAAACAGTAGGCTGAGCGAAAAGTGTGGTTCAATCCCGCTTTCTAGGGATATAATGAGAGAACGATTGAGATGGCTGCGGATGAAGGAAGACAGATTGCCGAAGATTGTCCTTTTCGGTCAACCGTCTAAGGCTAAACGGAAAGCAGGTCGTCCTTAATTAGAGTGGGAGGATGTCTTAAGGAAAGATTTAAGGGGAGTGAGAAATTTTTGAGAGGGTATAAAGCGGGAGACTTTAAATAGATTGCGATGGAGGAGGAGCGTGTCTAGCTTTGCTAGAATCAGGGGAATTGGGGCTGCGGTGAGTTGTTAGTAGTAGTAGTATACCTACAAAACGGAAGCAGCCTATAACCATTACTGTTTTCTTCTCCTAGAACGAATTTACCTAGGCTACCTAGGCGTAACTGGAGTGAGTCAGGCCTGGAGGCAAGCGTTTTAAGCTCCAACCCGAATTGACTCTAGCGCCAAGTTTGATAATAAAGTTCTCCTCTGATCATACTCTTAAGCTCCAATTTTTAATATCTCAAAGTGATCACTTATCTTAAAAAAAAAATGCAAGCAAAATCAATCTGAATGCTCTGACTTTGTGATGCAGCTCTCTCCTTTGACCAGATTCAACACACGAATCAGAGAAAAAAAAACTTGTTTGCATGCTGACCTATTGTCTGCGTAGCGAAGGTACCGATCGCCCGATTCTCTGCCTTCAGCCGGGAGTTCAATGCGTAGTTGGGGGCAAATCCTCCGACTTTTTCCTTGTGTTTTCCCAGATAAATCAGAGAAAAGGTATTGGAGAAAATAAGTTTCACTCCCTGAAGAATGTCTTTATGAGAAAGTCTAAGTCAAAGGTTGGCAAACCTTTCCTTTGGAAGGTCATTTTATAAACTTCATTGCTGACAAGGGGCTGCATATATCACATACACTTCAATTATACTTTACACAAAGTATGAATTAATCATTAACATATAACTGTATTTTTGAAAATTTTGATTAGAGGCGACCTTTCAAATTGTACTTCTTAAAGGCGGCTATAGAATCTCATCACAGGAAGCAACAAATTTTTCCGTCAAACAATTGCCTTAAGATAAAACAATATTCAGCAGCCCATTCTTCATTAGACACGTGCCTTTTATCCTCATTCTCCTCGTTTTTTTTTTAGCAGCGCTCATTGTTAATTAAACGTGTATCTTATTTCATAACTATATAATACTGACACACACTTTTCAACATAAAGCTAAACCCATGCTATCCTTTGTTTTGTACTATCAGTTGATCAGAAATGCTTTCAAACTGTAAAAACTTCTTAAATAACTTGTTCGTTACTTGGTACTCCCTCCCTCCCCCCGAGGTAAATTACTGTATTGCTAGCTTTAATTGCTTAACTTAAGAATTTTGTTCTAAAATTATCTAATAAACTCACAAGCAAACACAGATTAGCTCTGAACTGATGAGGCATTATGCTGAGCTTACTTTTAATTGTAAGTATGTCAGACAGAACTGAATCCAACTAACTCCACACTAAATTCAGTTATAGGACACAAGCTTTCAAAACTTTTTTAGTTGGATGCATTTTAATATATATGCAAAAGAGATTGGCTATTGACGTATGCCAAAAAGGTTTTATCTCGCCCTGGAAAAGCAAAAAACTACTGAAACAGAATTTGAGTTTATTTTTAAATGTTTGAGTGAATTTGACGATTTTTCGGCAGCTAACACTTTTCAAAATTTTTCTCTGCCTACAAAGATTTTTGCTATCCCACATCCACAGGAAAAATTTATATGCATGCCTTTTGTCGTCTAATTTTTCCACACTTGTGCTAAGGCATATTTTTAAAAACACTAAAATAACAGGGAAATTCTTTGGGTCAAATTAAAAAAACAAAAACAAAAAAATCTGGTTGTTACGCAACGGAAAAAGTAATGTGTTAGTGATTTAAACAAAAACGTAATGTGGGCTTGTAATTTTTGAAAAAAAAATATATTAAGCGAGTCATGGTACATGTCGTTGGTTTCCTGCGAATTTTCTTTTTCATTTGGTTATCGTAAACGTAGATTTCCCCTTAGCTCAAAACAAGACATAAGTTCGACATTCATCAAGTTCTTCGATTTATCTTTACCTATTTTAGTGATGGATTGGCAAGGCTAGTTTCTCTTGTAAATCACCTGGCAAGAGCACTTATTTCTTATTTTGTTTCCACAAGAGACACAACATTTTGAGAAAAGGAATTTGCTTTTGCATTTAGTTTGGTGATTGTCCAGAATATATTTATACCAGATAAAACTCACCCGTGAGCAAAAGTCTTTCTTTTATGCATTGCTAATTACAAATCTCCGCAGGGGAAGAAGAGGGTCTTCCCTTTTAAAGATTGTTCCAAAGAATATTCAAGGATATTGTACCATAATTCCCCTTAGAGAACATGCTCTTATATCCGTAATGGTTGGACTTATGTGCAGTATATCTGACTAATTAGAATTATAGACTAATAGAAACATGTTTTCTCTTATAGATAATTGATAAGATGAAGTCGGCAAACTGTTCATTGATTCAGTGTCACCCTTTAGCTACAACAGCCTTATTTACAAGCACATCATCATTTCAGACTAGTGACCTGGGCTCAAGTTTTGTCTCTGGAACTATGCACGAAAGTACCAAATCTACGCAGCGATTAAAAAGCGTTACTGACCTGCCAACAACCAAAAGTACAAAAAATAACTGCTCAAAGCGATTTAGCCTCGACTCTTCTATAGGAGGGACACTGGATTCTTCCAATTCGATGTTTACATCAATTGGTAGTTCAGGGATTTCTTTTCAGAGTACTGATGTTGTGCAACCAGAATCTGTCAAGACTGAAAGTAGCCCCAAAAAGAAACCAATTAAAAGCTTATTTGCTACTTGTGGGATATCTAAAAATATAATTTTGCCTTATGTGATTCGTTTGCATGGAAAGTACTCGAGAGCTTTTGAAGAAATCCTCCTTGAAGCACATGTGTAAATGCGCTCTATAACTATTAGATCACGTAATTTCATATTCAGTACTATTAAAGAGAAAAAGAGAGATTATTGTCCTATACTTCTGAGTTAGAGTTTATTTTCGTAACATCAATTGTTACATTTTTCTGAACCAATCACATTATTCCTTGTAAGTATACCAGAAAACGAAGCCAAATAACCCCACATTTTTAACTATTGCTGTATTTTATTTTGACAAATTTGGAGCCAGTAAGAAGAACGAAAAGTTGTCGGGTCACAGCATTCTTACAACTAAACTATCTGTTTGTCTTTGGTACAACGCTTCACTTTGTTCGTTTTTATTTCTGATAATTTCGTTTTTCGTTCGCGTATATTGTGGATCAGTTTCTTTTGATGATAATTGCCTTGTCTTTTTTAGTGAGATATATTAGCATAAAGCATTTTGGTGTTTTGGATTTGTTATAGCTGCCATGTTTTGTGTGGTGTTCTGCCTTACTTTTATCACTCATGTTATTTGTATTAATTTTACAAGTTTTGAAATAAAGTGAAATGAAAGTTTGATCTTTTACCATAATCTGTATCAGGTCCAACCTTTATAGCAAGTAAGTAGAGAGACATAGGACGGTTTCGTGTACATGTACGAGTGTTGCTGGGGCGCGTGGCGCCACAGCAACGCGTGGCAGGGGTCAGCTAGTATATATATTATAAGTGACCTATAATTGTATATATACATATGTATGTATTTATTTTATTTTTTTCTCAAAAACGGCTCCATATTTTTGCGGGACAATTGGTATCTTGAGATATTCTAGCATAAAAGAACGATCTAGATAGATCAGAAGTTCGAGAAAATTCGTTAAGAGCCTTAATTTTGGGGGGGGGGAATCATGTCAGTGACGTCATTTTTCCATACATCATCGCAGTACTGCAATGACGTTATCACAATTATGTGGAAAAATTGAAGATTTTTGTGCATGGAAAAGTTTACGTTAAATTGATTGATTGTATAAAAAATAGTACAAGATTGTACAAAAATAGTTGTATATATTTTAACAAGGGATGACAACAATTCAAAAACCTTAAAAAAGGAAACCAAAAGTTTGAAGCTTAGTAGAAATCGTTGTTAAAAAAAAACTTCAGTGCCGAATTTCTTCTTATAAGTATTAAAGAAAAAAACAAGTTTTTTAAATGAAAGTAAGGAGCGACAATAAAACTTAAAACGAACAGAAATTACTCCGTATATGAAAGGGGCTTTTCCTTCTCAACGCCCCGCTCTTTACGCTAAAGTTTTGCTCTTTCTCTTAACTCTACATTTTAAAACAGTAAAAAACTTTAACGTAAAGAGCGGGGCGTTGAGAAGGAAAATCCCCTTTCATATACGGAGTAATTTCTGTTCGTTTTAAGTTTTATTGTCGCTCCTTACTTTCATTTAAAAAACTTGTTTTTTTTTATTTAATTTCTGAACGTTTTTGAATCGATGCATGTTTTGATTTTGGCTCTCCGCAGAGGAATAATTAAAACGAAATTTGTATATATTTTTTTTTGGCTAAATGGCTTTCTCGTAATTTTGATTGAATGGTTTTGAGAAAGAAAGAGCGGGGGAGGAAGCCTAGTTGCCCTCCGATTTTCGGTTAATTAAAAAGGCAACTAGAACTTTTAATTTTTTACGAATCTTTTTATAAGTAAAAGATATACGTAACTTATAAATTAGCTTACGTAAAGAACTTTTGTATTCTTATGTTTTTATTACATATATGAGGGGGTTCGCCCCCTCGTCAGTACCTCGCTCTTTAAACTAAAGCTTAAATTTTGTCCCAATTCATTAAGAATGACCCATGAATCACAAAAGCCGCAGAATAAATAGTTGAAATTGCTAAAAATACTTTGGCGTAAAGAGCAAGGTATTAGGAGGAGGTGAGCCCCTCATATAGGTAATAATTTCTGTTCGTTTTAAGTTTTAATGCTGCTGCTTACTTCCAGCTGAAAAAAAACTTTTCATTGTTTTTTTTTAAGTAGTGCTAGTAAATCCTGCGCTCCCCTTATGGAAATTTTCTTCCCCCATGACAAATTCCTCGATGGAAAGTTCCCCCAGCATATTCCCCTCTTCTCAACCGCTGCCTCCAACCAAAAAATCCTCCTGAAAACGCCTGTACACTTCCCAATAACCATTACTATATGTAAGCACTGGTCAAAGTTTTGAACTTGTAACCCCTCCCACGGGGACTGTGGGGGAGTAAGTCGTCCCCAAAGACATAGTTATAAGGTTTTTCGACTACGTTGAATAAAATGGCTATCTCAGAATTTTGATCCGTTGACTTTGGGAAAATAATTAGCGTGGGAGGGGGCCTAGGTGCCCTCCAATTTTTTTGGTCACTTAAAAAGGGCACTAGAACTTTTCATTTCCATTAGAATGAGCCCTCTCGCAACATTCTAGGACAACTGGGTCGATACGATCACCCCTGGAAAAAAAAATAAACACGCATCCGTGATCTGCCTTCTGGCAAAAAATATAAAATTCCACATTCTATAGTAGGGTTCTCTGATACACTGAATCTGATGATGTGATTTTCGTTAAGATTCTATGACTTTTAGAGGGTGTTTTCCCCTATTTTCTAAAATAACGCAAATTTTCTCAGGCTCGTAACTTTTGATGGGTAAGACTAAACTTGATGAAACTTATATATTTAAAATCAGCATTAAAATGCGATTCTTCTGATGTAGCTATTGGTACCAAAATTCCATTTTTTAGACTTTTGGTTACTATTGAGCCGGGTCGCTCCTTACTACAGTTCGTTACCACGAACTGTTTGACAAGTAATGTCTTTTTAAGACATGAAAAAAGTAAAAAAAAAAAAAAAAAAATCAGTTTAGAATTGCTAAAATTATTAAGTAAACTGCAAAATGTTTACGGTGCCTGAGCAATAACTTTAATGTTTTAATTCAAGCTAGAAAAATACCTGAAAGTTTTGAAAACAAGTTGTTTTTTTTTGTTCGATAAATCAAATTTCTACGTGATTAAGCTTACAGGTTTGAACGCAATCAGTTATATAATGTCAGTAGGAAGGCCTAAATTTGCAATGATGGTTCAATGATACAAATGATGATTCTCTATTTTTACAAGGGATTACAACAATTTAAAAACCTTAAAAAATTAAACCAAAAGTTTGAAGCTAAGGTGAAATCGTTGTTAGAAATTGGTCTTGCTTTAATAATCAAATATTTTTGAAAATATACAGTATGAAAAGACATTAAGTAGCTTAAAGAGGAAAAAAAGTGGTAATTGCAAAAACTTTTGTATATATTTTTACAGGGGATTACAACAATTCAAAAACCTTAAATAAATAAATTGGCAAAACACAAAAATAATGACAGTCGAACCACCCGGCCCAGTTCGGTCCCAGGAATTCATCACAGTTTGTGGAGTCCACGTTTAAGTTGTTACTATCTTCACCTATCTTGGCTTCGTGATTTCGAATGATGGCTCCGTGGACGCAGAACTGGGCAGCCGAATGGCGAAAGTTTCCTTTGTCGTCGGAAGAATCGACGAACAAAAGGAGTGTTCTCAAATAAGTAATGTGAAATTTCTACCATCAAAAAATACACTGGGAATGGTATTCTCACGCATTCTCCTACTACTCCATATCTGGTCAATGTATGATTAATTTTTTTATTCCGACCCTCTCCCCCTTTGAACTCCCCCCCCTCCAAAAAAATGGTTTTTGATGGCTAAAAACCATTTTTATTTAAAATTTAACGGTTTGCAAGGCAATAAGCTTAAAAATCAGTTTTAAAGAAGCCTAATCCGTTATCAACTTCAATTTTAACATAAAAATAAATTACAAAATATCAAATTATAATCATCAAAAACAGTTCTATGGCCTAAAGGAAAAAAACAAAAGTTTTCTCACAAAAGAAAAACGAAGTTGAAAGCATCAAATAAAAATACCTTAAGTACGAGGGGGTTTGCCCGCCTCAACCTTCCGTTTTGTACGCTGAGGTATAGCTCCTTTCACTTTAACGCTCCAAGAATCTGCGTACTCATTGGGGTACTTTAAGCAAAGGCAAGAGATAAATATAACTATTGCCATCACTAATCGGCCATATTTAATACATTCTAATAAGCTCTGAAGAACATCTGATGAATTGAGAGGGCAGTAATTATCATCATATTGAAGGTAATTTCTGTTAATTTCAGGCTTTAGCGTCACAGTCTTATCGGAAAAAAATTATTCTTTTACAATTTGATTTTTGTCTGTTTTTAATTTGTTTAATGGCAAGTACATTATAGACTGGCAAGATATGCTTGATAGTACGCTTTTGGAAACCGGTAGATCTTTATAAGCCTCTTACAATACTAACACGAAAATGAAAAAGAACTGCTAAAAAAGATTCTTTCAACCATTACTAAAAATTTTTATTGACAGAAGTTGAATTATGTGACAGAACTAAAAAAAATGAATAAAACACTTGAAAATACTTAACATTATAAAAACAGAACACATAAACTAAATCTTTTTTTGTTGCTTCTCATCGTGGAATAAACTGTATATGTATTCCTATAGGAGAACAGTTTTACAACGAAATAAAATTAGCTTATTAGAAAAATCTTGGTAACTAAAAAAACTATCATTCAAATCGATCAATAATATTCGCCTAAAGCTCTTACACATACAAACAACAGAAAAAAGAGCAAAAAGCGAATACATCGTCAAGTAATAAAACAACTTTTTTATTAATGGCATGGCATTTTGTTTATCTATTTATTTGCTGTTTATATTGAAAGCAGCTTACAAAAAGGCCCGACACTAACCAAAATATGGGGAGGGGGGTGAGATCTGACATATTTTAAAGCCTGTTTTACCACTTCTACCATCTGTCTTACTGACGTACGGGATTTCGGTAAATCGTAACGCATAATTACAACACATTGAAGGACAAAACTTCTCTATTTCGCTTAGTATTTCCTGATATGTATCTCCAAGTATTTGGTATTTCCAAGTATCCTGATAGCATTTCCAAGACCATATCCAGGTTAGGAATAAGTTACCATGATTTTAATCCCTACTCCGAAAGTTATCTTTACAACGAGATTCGACCCCCTGACATTTTTTGAAAACTTTGAAGGTCAGACTAATAGCAAACTTAGCAACCCAGTTTGAAAAAGAACAGTAAAAACAAATGTTCAATAAAATTCATTTACCAAAAACCATTAAAGGCATGGTGCAAATTGCTCTTTTTATCAGTACGATAAAACACAAGGAAGAGAAAATTATACAATTCTCCTATAATCAACAAAGAAACAACAGAATCTGTACTTAATAGATCAAATATCCTATATTTGTATATTTAATCTATCCAACAGGAGTATTTCTGGTAAATACCTGGGAAAGAATAGCTGCTAATGCATTAAAGTAAGCATAAACCAAATGAATACTATGAGAGGTAGAGAAGCGTACCATTTAGATACAACCTAACCACAGTTAATAGCAGGTTTTCTTTTCCGAGATCGGGAAACAGATAAGAAAAATTTACATATCTGCTTATAACGGGGCACTGACTATGATTCCCTGTATGGTTCAGTGCGGCATCAAAATTAACGAGTTCTAAAGCAGCATTACAGGATGTTTTTTATTGGTTCAATCGATTGTCAGCCAGCAAGAAACGAATCTTATGCTAGCCCTATAGTTTGGGCTAAGCTGGCTCTTCATGTACATACAACTGTGGTAAAGTGCTGATTAAAATAATTGTTTTCAAGTCAGCCTCTGTGGCTTCCGTTCTTCTACTGGAATGTATTAAGGACTCCTTTCCTAATCAAAAATAGGAGCTTAAATTAAAGATTCGCATCGTGTAAAACAAAACCCGAAAGAGAAGAAGAAACGACAGAAAAAGTGATCACAAAATTCTATAAGCAATTTCCCACTTTTATTAAAAACTTAATATATGATTCGCTATCGAAACTTGAGCACTGATTACTGCAGCAAAATTAATCACAGTATTAACTAATTCAACTAACCGTAACTCTGACACTATACAGTGCTTTCCTTTCAGGACGAGTGGAAAATAACTGTACCAAGAAAATAGGAATTATGTTTCGAATTGAAAAAACCCAATTTTTTATAACAAAATTTTGCTTATAATAGACTAACTAGTTAGCTTCAGGAATAACGCTATCAAAAAGTAACGCAGGAATTAGGTGTCTTGTCACACATCAAAATTCATCGGCCATTAACCTAATGCCTACTGCCTACAAAAGAAGAAAAGTCCTTCGATTTAAACATCAACTCGGAGAGCATACTTCAACAGCTTGGCTACATCTTTCCTATTTTGTACTACATTTGAACTTTCATCGCTGCTAATATCTTTTTCTAGTCGGAGTTTATCTTCAGCTACTTGTAACATACCTTCTTCAATTGTTTCTTTACTGATTAGCCGAATCACCTTGACTTCCCTGTAAAATAGAATATTCATTTAGCAAACATTACCAATTTTCACATAGGAAAACTAAGAAACAGTTGATATGACACTATGCTAAACCACTTTTAGGTGTTGCAATATCCACCTTAAAGTGTTAGTCAGTTGCAACTCTTTATGAAAGAAATGGATCCATATCTCTTGGTATATTTATCATGAAAAAGCAGCGTAGAAAGCATGGGCATTTCATCATTGACAAAGGCCAGACAAATAGACAAATTTGACTGAGCAGCACACCAAGGGGTAGGGAAATGGCTGGGTGAGATGGACAATCCCACCTCACCCTAGATTAGCCTTCTAGGGAAGCCATTAACCATCTAGATAACCATTATACTAGATTAACAATGACCATCTTGAAATATGGTCAAACATTCCTAAACCAGACGAGATGAGGGGAGTTTGGGTCTCAAGGGAACGAGTTTGTAGTAGAAATAGCTTAGATTGACTTTCTAACAAGACTCATGTCACATACCTGTTCAAATATGCAGATCAAAAGCCTTGTCATTGAGGTCAATCAACAGGTATACTAGAAAGGGTAATATGAGCGTATCTCAGCATAATATACTTGACATCAATAAGGCACATTTCAAAGATGGAAAAAGATCGTAGCGCTAAAAAGCCGCAAGCCTATTTCTAGCCATCATTGAACCTGCGACATATTAGGAAACAGGATTTTCAGTGCTGAATAACTTACACACCTCTTTTAGGACATTTTTTCACTGTTGGCACATTCTCATATACTACTCAAGATGAACTTTATGATATACTTTTAAGATTTTCCTTTATTCGATTTCGTAACGAGAATATGCTAATGCCTATTTACCTTGATCACTTTTTTTTCAATAGTTTCTTTTCCATTATTGAAACTGGTGCATATGATGCGATGCTATTCACATGACTGATTCAGTCATACCGTAAGACCGATTTATATGAGGATTATGCATGTTGATTAACATTATTGACACTTAATCTAAAAGCAATGCCAAGTTCCATAAATAAACTCTCTTGGTTTTGCTGAATGAAGGAAAAGGCTATATCGCATAGCATTAGTAAGATAGCTCCCTAGGAATGTTAATTAAGTCAAAATAAAAAGAAATAAATTAATAAAATAACAAAATGACCCACAAATTAGTTAGGTTGTCACAGGATAAAGAATGATGCACAAAAAACGTAATTAAGTGAAAAATTAATAAATAAAGTGGAGCATTGGGTACTTGTTTATTAAATGAAACACACTCAAGAATTACGTTTCGGCTAGATCTGAGAAAACCGGTTTCATAGCCACAAAGAAAAGTGACAGAATAGATGTGTAAACTAAACATAATTCTTGAGTGTCTTTCGTTTAATCAACAAGTACCAAAAATTGTTATGAAAGACCACACACATGTTCAAAAAGGGCAGCAAAACTGAACAATTCAAGCTGCTTGAAATGTTCAAATCAAGTGCTTGAAATAGGCCTTTAAAGCATTATAAAAGGACGACAAAAAGAGATTGATCCTATCTAGCCCTTAGCAGGAAAATAAAAAAGAAGCTAACCTTGTCTGTCCAAGACGGTGACAGCGGTCTTCGGCTTGTTTATCATTATGCGGGTTGAAGTCAATGTCGTGAATAATTACCGTATTGGCTGCTGTAAGATTGATTCCAAGTCCCCCAGCTTTGGTTGACAGCAGAAAGATGAATATGCTAGGATCATTTGTATACTTATCTATCAGGGTTAGTCTGAAAGTATAGATACACAAATAGGCATAGAAAAATAGGCAGCACTAAGATAGGAACAAAATTATCTGGAAGCTTGAAGCCCATAATGGATCATTGATATGCTAGGCACACGCAACCCCAGCATAAAATAAGAAATAACGCAAAAGGTCATACAGGTCGAGATCTCGGAAGTTGAGTACAAGTCAAAAGTCACAATACATAACTTCACACATTTAATCCAGCAAAAATACGGCTTTAACCCAGATTTTTAGCAACTGAAATGTTTTGCCACCAAAATGTTCAGGAAAATTTTGAATTGACCAAAATCGCGGGTTCAGAAATTTTTTTAGGGAGAAGAGGTGAAAATCTCGAATCAAACTTGTGCAATATTTTCTGGATTGAAAGGTCGTTTCCTATTAATCCAAGTCCAGAAGACCGATAAAACACATTGGCATTTGAAAATTCCATCACTTAGTAATCCATTTCTACCCTAAACGAGGTCAGAGGGGGATGAAATATCAGATTTTTTAACTCTGACGTTATTTTCGACCTCCCCGGAATTCAATTAACAGAAAACAATTTTTGAATCCGGGAAATGTTGCAGAAATTAAAATTAGAGATTCCCCTCCATCTTTTCCCTCAAATAGGGATTTCTGCAGAGACGATTTCGACCGGTTTTGTATATGCTACATTATGGTGCCAAAAACAATCTGTTAATCAAATGCCGAGGATTAGTCTTTTTTTCGTAGTTTTACTGGACTAGTTCAATGGTTCCATTCTGAATGAAGAAAATCACAAAAAAGGCAGAGATTGATGAAAAGTAAAGAGGGTAGAAGGAGATACAGAGAATGATGAAATAGGAGGAAGAAGGTAGAGTATATTGGGAGAGGAGATAGAAACAGGGAAAGAGAGAAATAAATAGAAAGGGGGGGGGGAAGAAGAGAGTTAAGAAATACTTAGGAATACAATACGATTTCAGTGGACATAATTTTAGTTTTGATCAAAACATGCGATTATTATGACATGGCATCAAACACGTGTACAAATTATATGATTTTAAGTGCAAAGGATTCTATTGTCCTTGTCATGCAGGCAATACTTTGATAGTTGATCAATTAACTACTCTTCCAATTTTATTTTTCAGCGTTAAAATACTTGACCGGCGTTTATCTTCAAGCTTACATAAAGAAATCCTGTCAAATCAAGTTGTTTTTAAATTTTGAATAATAAATAATTGTATTTCAGCAGCTATAATCTGGTTAGGTTCATGTATTTTCTTCTTCTTTTTTACCTATTCGGCCAAGTCGGGTTTATTGTGAGAAAGTGTCGAGGGTATAACCCTGTGATTCTTCCCAGCGTGGGGCGCATGCCCCAACGTTGGGGCATGGAAATATTTCGGTGGGTCATGGACAGGACGAGTACCCTTCGGCTGACTATCCTTTAGAGTCTTAATTTTGAAAACAAAAACACAGTTTAATGTGAATAACGTCACATTCAAACGCATTTAAAGAACGAAAAATATACAAGATAGTATTGCAAAGGCGTTATTCATTGTATAAAAGATGTTATATTTAGAAAATATTTTTCGTTAGCATAAAATATGCCTAGAGGACGAACCAAAAAAGAATTCCAAGTTAATGGTCTTTTAAAATTTTGAATAACAAAGTTTAAATATCACGAGGGGCCATCACGATTTTAGAACTGCCTAGATGTGGCATTGCCCAAAATCATTTGGGAACAACTGGTTTAACCTCTGTAGTTTGTACTGAAAATGTGGACCCCGAGCCGGGTTGATAAATGGCACATTACATTTTGGACAGCTATGTACAATTCTTTCCTAGGGCTAAAGAGGACTATCTAAAGTGATTTTTATAAGCTTTCGTTCCTTCAAGTCATTTGTCTCCCTCTGGGCGGAAACCTCCACGCTAGCAGGCGAGCAAGGAGGTACTAGTAATTGAAGCAGCTCTAGATCTTTGTGTACTTAACTTGTGCGACAGTTCACTCACCCATCGCCAACAGTTTTTTTTACACTGATCAGTGACGGGTTACACTGAGAAAGACAGAAAGGTAAGGAAATAAACAATACCATATCACTTTTTTTTTGTAAAAAAAAAAAAAGTCGTTCACGTAATACATAATTTCAAAATTTGGAAACATTCGTACACACCAGGAAAAAAGATCACATGACGATTCCTGAATTGAAGAATCGAAACGGACTATGTCTTAGACCCCCCTCCTCCTCACTTCACCAAAAGATTTTGACTAAACAAGTAGGTACGTAGCAACACATTACGCTGGACAACATAAATATAGTCATTGCTCAGAAACCAATTTTACCAACTTCACACAAAGATGTAAATAATATATTTTCTATTCTCAAACACACATGCAAACACACACAAAAAGAAAAATAGGCCTTGAATATTTTTTTTACACTAGACGATAATAAAATTCCACTAGATATCCACTTGTTATTTTGATCATGATCGAAGACAGGGTTGTATACTCTTTGACAGTATTCTCCATGTTTTTTTTTTTATTTTTTATTTTTATTGAATTATTCTATTTTATTCTAATTATTCTATTTAGATGCTGAGCCAACAAAGGCACCTTAGAGTCCAAATCTCCTTGAAAAGGTTCTCTATAATCTTCAATAAAGAAAAACCTCCAAAATTCCAAGCTAGAAAAAAAGATAAAGATGAGAACAATGTAAATGAGTACTTACCTTTCGGAGACTGGCGTTGAGCCATCTAAACGCAGGTATTTATATTTTCTGGACTTCAAATATACTTCTAGGATGTCAAGCATAATAACAAACTGCGAGAAAAGAAGGACTCTAGATTCTTCTTCCTTCATGATCGGTAGCAAAACATCCAATTGTGCAAATTTCCCAGAGATAGTAATATCTTCGGTTGATAGGATGAAATTTTTGATAGTCTAAAAAGTCAAAGTTGCAGCAAAATATGTTATTGGTGATAAAAAAAAAAAGCCATTGAAAACACAAAATTTACTTTTTAATAATAGTAAAAAATAGCAAAAACCCCATGAAGCCATATATTGGGGTTTGAATTTACTCGAGTCTGACAATACCAGACGACACTTAATCAGATCCATGAATAGTTTGCGGGTATGGAGGATATTCACCGCGGAGTCACAACCTGAGATCTGCCACTTAGTACAATTTTTTTCTGTTCTTCAAATGGTCTATTTGGGGACTCCGTACCACTCTCTGTTGCTTGTTAATGAAAAATCCAGTTGTATCCTAATCGACACATTAGTACTTTTCCTGACAGCGAAATTATCTATTGAGCAAAATTATCCCATCCTGCTGAAGAAAAAATGAAGCTGATACAACTTCATCAAATGGACTATGGAGTGATCCAAAAAAAGTGTTCAAATCTTTAATAGCGTGAAGCGATCTAACCTTTGTCTTATGGATTAAATGCCCTTAATTGTTTATACTTTTCTTATAGGAGGCGCTCCAAACCTTTAGAAAATAGGTTCTTGACATAATTTCAAAAAAATAAAAAGACTATCACTGTCACTTTCATCTTCCAAGAGATTCCTACATGAGTACAAAACATCAGAAAGGTCAAATAGTTCGTTGTAATAATTTATAAGTAGAGGACTATCTCGTCAATTGAAACTAAAACTCCGTAAAAAGAGATTTTTACAGCAAAATATACATAAAAGGATATACTTTTCATGCTGATTCCAAATATGTAAAATTCATTAATCTTAAATTTACCTATAGAAATATAGAATATAAAATTACAATTTTCGTGAATTTACAGAAAAGGTAAAACAGTTGGTCCAATCTTGATGAAGCTTGTACCATAAAATTCATAGTTTTAAGACATCGGAACAGAGCTTTGAAGCCCCAACCTACAACAAGAGCTAAGAGCTCATATGGCACTTGTGACGAGGCAAGAAGAGCTAAGAGCCAAGAGCTCATATGGTATGAGCTCTAACGAAATTCTAAGAATCAATAGATTGATTTAAAAGAAACATCAGGGGCTTAATGCCAGTCAGAATTTAAAATAAGAGCTCTGAGTCACGATGTCCTTCTAAATATCAAAATTCATTAAGATCCGATCACTCACTCGTAAGTTATAAATAGCTATTTTTTTCTAATTTTTCCTCTCCCTTTAGCCCCACGGATGGTCGAATCTGGGAAAACGACTTTATCAAGTCAATTTGTGCAGCTTCCTGACACGCCTACCAATTTCATCGCCCTAGCACGTCCACAAGCACCAAACTCGCCAAATCACGGAACCCCTCCCCCAAACAGAGCAAATCCGGTACGGTTACGTCAATCACGTATCAAGGACATTTGATTATTCT
This sequence comes from Artemia franciscana, assembly GCF_032884065.1. Lineage (NCBI taxonomy): Eukaryota > Metazoa > Arthropoda > Branchiopoda > Anostraca > Artemiidae > Artemia > Artemia franciscana. Next base: position 41,861,699 of record NC_088864.1, on the reverse strand, counting down.
ATCCACTAAGCTTCATCCCGATTTCTCCACTCCAAGTGTTTTCCAAGATTTCCCCCTCCAACTCCCCCAATGTCAAAAGATCTGGTCGGGGTTTGAAATAAGAGCTCTGAGACAGGAATTCCTTCTAAATATCAAATTTCATTATGATCCGATCACCTATTCGTAAGATGAAAATACCCCAATTTTCACGTTTTCCAAGAATTCCGGTTTCCCCCTACAACTCCCCCCAACGTCATAGGATCTGATCGGAATCTAAAATTAGAGCTTTAAAGCACAAGATCCTTCTAAATATCAAATTTCATTAAGATCTGGTTACCCTTTCGTAAGTTACAAATACTTCATTTTCCAAATTACCCTCCAACTCCACCAAAGAGAGAAGATCTGGTCCGGTTATGTCAGTCACGTATCTTAGACAGGTTTTTATTCTTCCCATCCAGTTTCATCCTGATCTCTCCGCTTTAAGTATTTTCTAAAATTTCCGGTCTCCCTCCAAAACTGCCTCCCCCAATGACACTGGATCCGCTTGAGATTTAAAATAAGAGATCTGAGTTACGAGATCCTTCTAAATATGAAGTTTCATGAAGATCCGATCACTCCTTCGTAAGTTAAAAATACGTCATTTTTTCTAATTTTTCAGAATTAACCCCCCGCCCCCCCACCAATAGAGCAGATCCGTTCCAATTATGTAAATCACGTATCTAAGACTTCTGCTTATTTTTCTCACCAAGTTTCATCCCGATCCCTCCAATCTAAGTGTTTTCCATGATTTTAGGTTCCCCCACCCCAATGTCACCAGATCCGGTCGGGATTTAAAATAAGAGCTTTGAGACACGATATCCTTCTAAAAATCAAATTTCATTGAGATCTGATTACTCATTCGTAAGTTAAAAACACCTCATTTTTTCTAATTTTTCAGAATTAACCTCCCCCCCCCCAACTACCCCAAAGAGAGCGAATCCGTTCCGGTTATTTCAATAATGTATCTAGGACTTGTGATTATTTTTCCCACCAAGTTTCATCCCGATCCCTCCGCTCTAAGTGGTTTTCCCGATGTCAAATCGGAAAAACGACTATTTCTAATTTAATCTGGTCCGGTCCCTGATACGCCTGCCAAATTTCATCGTTCTAGCTTACCTGGAAGTGCCTAAAGTAGCAAAACCGGGACCGACAGACCGACAGAATTTGCGATTGCTAATTACTCACTATTAATCACTTAGTTAATACCAAGTGCAATAAAAAGACGAAATTTCGTATTTTCCCCTGAGAGAACGATCACAGATACATCTTTTTTTTCCAGGGGTGATGCAGCTAATCAGTTGTCATATAATATCTGAAGAGGGAATAGAAGCTTCCAGTGACCTTTTTAAGTATTACAAGAGATTGCACCACACCAAAATGGCAATTTTTCCATTTTGTGCTTCAATATAATGATTTGGATCAACGACAACCAAAATTTTGTCCAATAAAAATTCTGATACATAAAATAAAATCAAGAATTATCAAAAAGAGTTTATTCAGCTTCCCAATTTCAAAGACCGTACTACCATACAGAGGCGAACCCGTCCCGAAACATATTGAAAGTCTGCACAAATGACTAGTTATTATCAAATCTTAGACGGTAATACTAATGGTTATGCAGAGTTGCATACTTAAATTCCAGCTATTAGGAAGATGATTATTGGATCTTTTTGCGAGGAGGAGGGGATACCCGACGCCTCAAAATACCCAGTTTTTATAGAGCCCAATTTTACAACTTTTGATTTAAGGTCCCAGTTTTTAGGCCCTAATTTTTAATCTTCGGTTTGAGATCCTTTGACAGTGGAGTTTACCCTAATTTATATTTATTTGGGGTAATATATTAGAAAAACTGTTTAATATGAATGATGATGGTGCAAAAGCTCTCATCTTATTACAAAATATTTTGAGCATAAAAAAGAGGATTATTTTGATATAGTTTTTTTCCACAGACGTAGAAACGGAGAGGAGTATTTACTCCACAAATAACATTTTTTCAATAGCTCTTCATCACAAAATTTAAAACAGCCTAGAGGATCGTCCTTTGCATTTTTACCCTAAAAATCCATCCCAGAAATGTTTTAGAGGTTGCACTTTTTAAGGGATGGTAATGGTTTCCAGACTACTGCTATGCAAAATTTAAACTTCAGCGTAAATAGCAGAGAATTGAGGGGGAGGGGGGCAGAAACCCCCTAATATGGGATAAACTTGGATATAAAATTAAAAAGAACATGAATTAAACGTAAAAATAAATTTTTTTCAAAGAAAGCAGGAGCGACGTAATAGTGGAGTTTAACCAATGCGTATAAATATTATCTATAATTTATCAAAAGTTTTGTGAAAAGTGAAAGCTTAGAGAGGCGGCAGCGGCCACCTCATATATCGGATAGTTTCTGTTTGTTTTAAGTTTAAGCAACATCTTAAATTTTAGTTTAGAAGATATTGTCTTCTTTTAATTTATTCGCCAGTATGAGTCAAGTTTTGTTTCAAGCATATTTTGAATTGTAGTTGGATTGTAGGTATAAGAAAAGAAGAAGTTGAAATAGTTCAACTTTAACTATTTTCCCCTAGGTTGTATCTGTTTATGGCAGAACATAAACTGCCATTGTGAAACAAAATCTGTATATGAGAATCATACACTCTACCGAAAAACTAAATTGAACAAAGGACAAAGTCATTGTTTACATTTATTTCTGATTTCAAACTCTGATAACAAGCATTGACCTACCGAGTGTTTGATACCGAAGATACCAGGTGTTTTTTTCTACTATGTCAGGTGTACGCTAATACCCCCCCCCCCTTATTGAAAATAAAAACCTCGTTTTTATTATTGAAAATAAAAACCGCATTGAAAATAAAACCTCGTTGGTATCTCCATTACATGAAAGCAAAAAAATTCCCCCTCTCCCTCCCTTATTTTGAAAGACATGAGTTTTTTATTTCTACGCTAAAAAATCGTTGTCTCCCCTCTATGTTTTTTGTTTCAAATTTTAAGTGCTTCGATATCTGATTCCGAATTTTTCGCTTTAACATCGAAGAAGCAGACGAATAAATTTCGAAATGAAATAAAACCAACTAAGTGTAAGGAGAATACAAATAAAGATGAAATAGAGTGAAGTCCCGCTCTTATTCCTCTTTATTGTTTCTTTCAAATCTATTCATAGATTTCCTTCTGAGATAAAGTTTTCCTCTCTTTTTCTCTAATTTAAATTCTAGAATACAGGAAAACGAAGATAAAAAAGGGGAGGAAAAATCAATTTGGGCTCCATTCCAATTAGGATGGAGAACAAGTCTGGACAAGTCTGAGAACAGGAGGAACAAGTCTCAATTTTGATTATAATTTTAGACTTCAGTCGAAATTGCAGATCTTGGAATTCTATTGAACAGGGTGGGTTGAGTTGAAGAATATTTGCTTTACTCAGAGGAAACTTATCAAGGACAATGTATCTACTTACAAAGTTTCATAGGATAACCAAAAGATAATGATACTGCAAAGATGAAGTTTCTGCTGAATCACGAAATCAATGACTTAAACATGAACAATGTTTTTTTTGCTTAGGAAAATCTACTCGGAACAATAGACTTAAAAGGATAGAAAAGCGGTATTTAAAAAAAGTTCAAGACACTACGTCATAAAAAGGGTAATTCAGGAAAATAGAAAGTCGAGTTTAGGGAAACTGAACAAACAAAAGATTCATGTATTACAGTTCTACACAATAAATATATGAATGGGTTTTCCTTATAGGGTGGATGGGTGGGTGGACATGCTCTCAGAATTTGCAGGGTATCGCTAAAGTCTCACAAGAAGCAAGTGAAAAACGATTTCAATAAGACTACAAACAAAGGACGATTTTAGCCTGTCCAGATTATCATGTATTAATTTCAATTATACCTAATCAGGTTTGTTTATTCCTCCAAAAAATGTTAATAAATATGAAGTAAAATTGTACTTACTGGATACATATAGCAGGTATTGTGCAATTCAAAGTCTGACATGCTTTTTAAGTCTTCCAAAATATAATCTTCACGTGCCTCAGCATGTATAGGCTCCTTCATTAATTCCCGTGCCATCTTCTTCAAGATGGTGTCTGTGTATCTAAAAAAAAAAGATAGGAAAACATTGTCTTTGGTGGCTTTGACACAATGACAATATAGAACACAATATAGAACGCAATGCCATTCTAGTAAAATACTATATGCTTGAAAAAGAGAAAATAAACACGTAGGCTACAAACACCTAAGGTAACTTTTCACCTTAAAAACATCACCATTTCCAATAGAAAGCCATGTCTCACTTTTTTGACATCCTAGACAAGAGCAAAAACGGGAGTTTAAAGCTTATTGGGGGAAAGGCTGATTTTTGGTCGTTTAACCAAGAATCAAATCTAGAAAATATACAATATCGTTTGATTTTCTAATCAAAATTTTGACATTTTGACAAGTAATATTAACAATGATATCAGATAATTTTTTAGGTAGAATTTACGGAGCACATTCAGTATTTAAACTTGACAAACGAATAAGGATCCCCTAGAGGAGTCTAAAGAACTTAATGGCTCGTTTCTTAAGTATTTAGGTTTTGAAGAGACTGCATGATCTCTTTTAAACAAAGTCTAAATCATAATGAACTTATTAAATATAAATTGAAGAATTAAAATGTAAGTATTTACTATAGTTTTTTCATTTCCAATGTTCTATTTGTTTCCTGTTTTGAGAAGTCCACAATAACGAATCTGTTTTCGAAAAAAAGATGTTTTATTTGTTGCATTTTGAGAAGCAATGGGAGAAGTAAAAGAAAATATTTACTTGTCTTAAATAATCAGATAATAGAAAAAAACTCATGGAAAATTCACTTCTCTTCCATTACCACACACCTGGTACAAAGCAGCCCACGTCCCATGGTTAGCAGAATCAATGAATTTAGATAAAAGAACAAATATTCTCTAAATCCAGTGATGGCGCATAGGCCGTCGAACCAACGTTCCACTGCCCATGATATTTTCTACCGGGACAAAGAGCAAGACTGCCACTCAATGTTGGGGTAGCTGGAATCGCACCCCAGACCGCGTATTGCCAATCAGAGAATCAATCCACTGTGATACAACAGGGTTAATAAAATGAGAACTTGAGGAAAATATTTAGTTAAACTTATATTGTTTTTAGCACCGATTAAAAACATTCGACCAAAGTAAAACAGTTCAAAATAGGGATGATACCTTTTTATTGACAGTGAATAGATATAAAATTATTTAACTGGATATTTCGAACACATATACAGTGTTCATCATCAGCAGTAAAACTCAGTAAACCAGTAAAACCAGTTTTACTGCTGATGATGAATAGTGTATATGTAATCGAAATATCCAGTTAAATAATTTTATATCTATTCACTGTCAATAAAAAGGTATCATCCCTATTTTGAACTGTTTTACTTTCGTCATGGAAAGGCAGTGCGGTCTTCGAAGTTATCTAAAATATTTGACCATTTGCAAGTTAGTGTTACACGCGAAAAAAGTAATTAGGATAAGAAAGCTATTTCAGAAAACATGGCTTGACTTGCAAAACACCCGAGAAAGTCACCAGATTTCGTAAAAATCTTGCTACTTATCAGAGAACGCAATACCCGACATTTTAACACCTTTTTTCAAGTATTAATGTTGTTCTCAAACCTATTTTAGGGTATGATTATATTAAAACAAAATCATAATATCCAACGCCTTGTTAAGTAGCTATAAACATCATACAGCAACAAAAAAGAGTTTTCCACAATTTTCTGCCACAATTCGACAATTTTGGCCCTTAAGTCCTATACGGGCATCAGGTAGAATTTAGAAGAACCAAGCAGGTCTTATGACATCTATATATATTTCAGCACACAAGATACTACACGGGGACACACGATGTACACAGGTATCTGAGTTTAATCCATCAAAATGAACGGTTTGCTTGGGCTGTAATTTGAGGTTCCACTTTCGTTTCTGGAGACCAGTGTTAAACATTTTAAGGCTTGATCAAATCAGTCACAGATTTAAAGGCGATTTCGTACAAACTAGTCCGTGGTTGGAGAAAACACAGAACAGACTGGATGAAAATCCTGACTGAGCGGAATGATCTGAACAAAGCACAAGAAAGCAAGCCCTAATGACACAAACTAAAAATGTGAAGCGTCCTCCTCCATCCAAGGTAAATTAAGAAGACCTAGTTGTAAAAAATGTTTTGTATACATTGAAGACCATCCTCTAGGAATATTTATCTAATAAAGAAAATAAAAAGGTCAATCGAGTATGGAGCAATGTACATAGCTTTTTAGATCGAGGTATGTATAAAGTGCAAGTTTAGAGCCAGAAGATAGGCTACGCAAGAACCTATTTCGGAGAGTTTTGGCAGGGGATGGGAACAACCAGGCAGATTATACGAAAAATACAATGAAAACTGGTAAAAAATTGTAAAAACATAGAGATGTCATCAAGTTTGATCCCAATGCCACCTCCCCTCAAAAGTGCCTGCCTGAGTTAGGGTCCAGACGCTTTAATGTAGTTGATTTGGACGGATTAGATACAGGAAATATTTGTAACCATACATAAGTGTATTTATTTTGGATTTAGACATAAACGCAGTGAAAATAAACGAAAAATTAAGACTTTCTATTTACGAGAGTTACGGCCACTTAAAACTCAAAATTAGCAAACATCGTAACGCATAACCGGGTTCTCACCTCCTTAACCCCCCACTAAGCGAGCTAGAATATAGTTTGCCCTTAACTTAAAACGACACATACAAAATAAATAAAATATGGTACACATTCAAGAAATGAATCAAAATAGGATTCTTACATTTTAAAAATCCATTCTTGTTTTAAATAAAGTACAAATAATATTTTGGCACATTTAGCGCGGATCGATAAGACAGAGGTCCGTCCAATTTGTGGTAATTTTTGACCTTCAAAAGTTAACCTATATTTTGTTTGTTTAATGTAAATTAGACTTTTAGTCCATCATCAATAAGCAAGTCATGATAAACATTGCAATCTCTAATTTATTATATTTTTCGTTACTTTCTCTACGTTAGTTGTCGTTTTTGACAATAATAGAGACGTGGTAGAAACCTCAGTATTAAGAGAAAAGAGCTGATATTGCTCTTTCTTAATATTGATATTGCTCGAAAGCCACTGCTAGTCAAGACATGTTACCTCCGTCATTCTAGCGACAATATTCAAATCAAATCAAATATGAAATATTACATTAAACTGTACTCATAGACCTCTTTCGTCCCTGCATTTGTGAGGAAATAAATTCCATATATCTGTGTCTCGTCAAAAAACCTTATTAAAAAAAAGAAAAAAAAAGCTGAAAATATATAAAGAACTAAGATAGATGCCAGTTTTTTTTTGTTTTTTTTTTTTTTTTATGATGATATTCTATTTTTGTAGCCTATTTTCAATGATAGCTATTGGATTCGAATGGACATTTAACAATGCATTTAACAATGGGCCTCAATTTCACGGTTGGCACAAGAGGATCTTAATAAATGAACGTTCCGTAGCAGCCTCTCGAAATTTTGGAATGGAGACTCAAGTAAAAAAAAAAGAAAAAAAAGAAAGCCGATTTTGTCCAAAAATTGATTAGCAGTTGTAGTAGCAGCAGCAATAACAGGCGGTGCATATCTCCTGCTTTGTTTCCATATTCGTACTAAAGGTTACAAAAAGGGCCCCTTTTCTACTGTTTACAAGTGGGGCGGAAAATTAAAAATCTCATAAGAAGAATAATTCAACTGAATTCCAGAAAATGCAAACGACAAACACAGTCTGACATTAGGCGTTTTCATCAAATCAAAAAAAAAATTCGGATTTCTAAAATTCATCAGCCCCAAAAGTTTTATCTTTATTCTATAATTCTTAAAAAATTTCAATTCCGTAATAAAATAGGCTTCAGAGGGAGTTGTCTTTCAAAAAAAAAGGAGTTGTCTTGCCGCATTCTTTCAAAAATAGGAAATGTAACAAAGATTTGAAAATAATAAGAGACTAATAAAGAGGGCACATTTTACTTTTTTGAACAGCAATTTTAAAGAAAACATAAACAACAAAAGGAATTGCAAAGTACAAGGTAGCATTCAGGTAACACAAGAGCTATCAAAGAATTTTATTTATTCTACTAACTTGTATCGGAGCAATAAAGGGTGATTAGCGAGCTTCCTGAGGTCCATTAGCATATGGCCACCAGACGACATCCCCTTTTTGGGCTTTCCCTCTTCAACACATTGCAAATCCGCAATTTCTTCGTCGATAACAGTACCACCTCTTTCTTTCACCTGCTTCGAAAATTTGTTTACCAATTCACAATAATGTTTCTGTTGATCCTCCGCCATTGGAACTCGAATCACTTTTTCCGTTTTCTTTGGTAGGTCTAAAAAAATTACAGTTCGTTAATGATTACAGCTTAGATGTAAATAAAGCAGGTGCCTTTGGATCTCGCCAATTTTGCGTTTATCGTACAAAAAAAACTAAAAAATAAATCAAAAATTTAATAGACTAAAATTAAAAGATTATTGGTAAATTCTGACAAAAATCAGAAATATACAATGATTATAAAGAAACGAAAAACCATACTAAAATTAAGAGAGTATATGGAACTAAAACGCGGTAAGCAATTTATTATGGAGTTCATGTAAATCATGGCTGCACCAGTAGGGGCAACCTAGTAAAGAGCGAACCATGGTCTATATTACATACAAAAGTGGATACAACACTTCTCTAACGCCAATTGCAATGAATTGGAGTGATATTAGGGACCTTTTAGCGTTTCATCTTTGGAAGGTGACTCCTGATTGGATTGTGGGCGGGGGCAATATTGCCTGGGCTCGTGGAACTTGAATTGCTTCATTTCAACGTTTACTTCCCTTAGTTAAAAGATAGTGAATTATTGAGGTGAGAACTGAGAATTCACTTTTAATAAATTAGAAGTAAGAACCAAGGATCTTTTATCGTTAATTTTCATATTGCTAGTATAAGATGTACCGGAAACATCATCAGAAACATCAAATACACAGCCTTTTATACTTTTCTTTCAAAATTAAGAAACAAGACACGCCATCAACGTGTTTCTATATTCAGCGTTGACTTTTATAACTACCACTAATCATAAAAAAGGAACAGTAAAGGGTCAACCACAAAAACTGGTAGAAAGCTGACCCTGTTCAACTGTTTCACTTCATTGTTTCAATTCAAACTATTTAAATAGCTTAATTTCTCCCTGCATCACACTCTTCAGTTTCAGAGTTACATCAGGCTTCTTAAAGTATATATTTCTTCTGGGAGCCAATTTCAAAAATTCTTCAATAGTTTCGCTTGAAAAATTCAACCTTAGTATCAGGGGAATCCGTATTCAGTACTCCAATATAAAATTCCTTAATATCCAATTCTCAAAAGATAGTAATCGGTCTGTCAGTAAAACTACATCTTGATTACAAGATGTAGTTTGATCTGTTTGGCTTCAGTTTTAGGTTACATTTTTACATATAAAATAGGTTACAGTTTTAGGTTACAGTTTTAATATAAAATAAAAGCCCCACCACAATGAAGACAGAGTAGTGGATAAATAACGGTAAGTATTCATACTGTTGCATCAAGGGGCGTTTCACGTTTCGAAGCAGGGAAGTTATTCTTATTTTTAAGATGAAAAATCTTAGAAAAGTAATGGATTTAAGTAATTAAAGTTACGCAAAAGATGCACGAGAAAGAATATTTGATTTGGACAAGGTCCACGCTAGACTGTGGCATTTCTGCAATTTTTTTTGGACTTTTTTAATATGGGCAAAATAAACACAGCCAATTGAAATTAAGAAAAAACATCTGTTTACTATTAACCCGTAGGACCTCATCGCGACTACTAGTGTCAGGTATACAAATTAAACTGGGAAGAAAGTGGTCACATGAACGGAGCGAAGCCCCCCTCTCCTGTTTTACCATAAGAGTAGTTTTTGGATCTAAGTTAAATTAAATTTTGTATCCAGCAATTTCTAGGAAATCCGGTTTCTTGTAACGAACTTTTATTACGGCGAGAGTCTATGGGATTTTGAAGTTTCTCAAGGCAGTGTGTTTTTATGGAAGGTTTAAAAGATGCCAACTTTTGAATTTGTTATTTTATGGTTTGGTGAAATGTCACAGTACAGTCAATCTACCGTTTAACCAAAAAAAAAAAAAAAAAAAAAAAAAAATTGCGATAGTTTTGATTTTGGTACCATTCAAACCGGAAAAAAAAATCTACAACCAATAAAAAATCGGTCAATATCGGACAAGGCGAAATTGACCGTTTTTCAGATAGGGTACAGCTGCTGTTAAGTCAAAGAACAGCATACTTAAGCATACTTAAGAACAGCATGCTGTTCTTAAGTCTCCATCCCCAATTTTCAGGACTAAGGGCAGAGCTCTGCAAGCCCACTCCATTCTTGTAATTGAAGATATCGAAATTTCAAGACAGTGAAATTTCACTGCTGCTGAAGCAAGAGGTAGATCTTGGGGATGGAAGAAAGTTGTGCACTTTGCTACTTTCTATTGAAAGACTCGGTGTCGGTAATCGTCAATATTGTCAGTAGATTGTCGGTAACCGTCAATATTGTCAGTAGATTTTTCACCGTACAATATAGAAAGTGTAGCCTCTCCCGCTGCTTTAATCTCTTCTTTCGAAGCATAGTTACTTACTTGTACTTGTTGCTCGTTGGAGCCGCATCCAGGCTCATCGCGGCGCCCAGCAGACGACGACATGTTTCTTTTCAGAGATTTCGCTCGAGAGTGGCAGGCTCCATAATTTCAAGTCAGTGACGATCCCAGTGTCGCCCAAATTTTCGGAAACCTCCAATATGCTCTAGGTTAGCCTTGACTGTCGCAAGCTATGTTTTCTTCTTCCACTGCTTTGCTGGCGTTCACGTTTTCTGCAGCAGTCATGCAAGTGGCAAGGCTTCGAAGCGATACCGGATCACCCTCGAAAGGAGACGACTGCTTAAGAAAGTCGAATACTATTTTTGTGTCTTTACAGTCCATCTGCTGCCTTGAAATACCAGACTCTTTGTGTTGATCACTTGTGTCCGGTTCAACCCCGACCTCCCCTATGTAAAACCGGGTTTCACGTGCAATAGAAGCTGATTGCTTTAGAGTAGGAATAACACCAATCTCTTAATATGCTTTTGACAGCTTCACAGGTCATTCTTGTCATACCGTACGTATAATTATAAAATTACGGTTAGCGTACGTGTAAGCGTACAGCTTACACGTTCTTTCAAACTCAAATGTCGGCAAAATGAGTCAGTTTGTTCTTGCACATTCCCGCAACTATTGAATACTTTTTCACCAAGAGCGCTGAAGAACATTGCAGATACGGGATAATTTTTAGGTGTGTCATAAACCATTTATTGGAATGGGTGTGCGTTAGGGGGGGGGGGGGCAAAATATGCAAGATACTAGAACACGACTTTTTCCTAGCATCACGGTATAGGAAGTGTACAGTTTCTCTGCGTGGATTCGACTTCGTGTAATATCCGACGCACATTAATGCATGCTTTATCTCACGCGTGTGTGGGGGGGAGGGGGATAAACGACTCAGGGATGGTCAAAACACAGAAATGAGTCAATATTCGTGATTTATGTATCAAATTTTCCTATCAAAGGTTTTTTAAAAGTGCAAGTTATTTTTTTAAAGTCGACAAAAGACGACAAAACGTCGATTTCACCTCGACCTATTTTGCCGATGTTTTATATGTTTTAGAGAATTTTTCGTTTTTGGTTCGAATGATTCCACGATCAAAACTATTGCAAATTGTTTGAGATAACCCATAAAATTAACTTAAATTGCCTGTACTATCCGTGGGATTAGGATTATAGGATTTATCATAGGATTAGAGAATTTGCTGAACGTGACACACACACAAAAAAGGGAAGTACCTAACGATTTTAGGAAAACCTTAATTAAGCCACTGTATAAGACAGCTGACAAGAGTGAGTGTCGTAATTATCGAGGCATTAGTCTGGTCTCTGTAGGTAGCAAATTACTTAGTAATGGGATACTTTTTAGACTGAGAGATGCTGTAGACAAAGTTTTAAGGGAAGAACAGTACGGTTTAGAAAAGGTAGAGGATGTGTCGGCCAAGTTTTCACTCTTAGGTTAATAACTGAGAAGTCCCTTCGTTGTCAAACACCTTTGGTCCTCAGTTTTATCGATTATGAGCAAGCTTTCGATTCCGTTGATAGAAGAGCGTTAGCAAAGGTATATCCTTATACGGCATACTAGGAAAATACATTAAAGCGATTTGTGCTATGTACGAGAATAATACTGCAGCGGTTAAGGTAGGAAATGAGGTTAGCAACTGGTTTTGTATTAAATCAGGAGTTAAGCCAGGTTGTGTTCTATCCCCCTTTATATGGATCATTTTGATGGACTTCGTCTTAAGGAGCACAAGAAAGGCAATTGGAGACCACGGAATCAAATGGGAAGGAGAAACGCTCCTGGACTTAGATTATGCTGATGATTTAAGCATATTAGATGAAAGTGTGAGCAAGATGAATGAATTTTTAGAGGTTTTGCGAGTTCAGGGTGCTAGAATAGGCTTGAAAATTAATGTTAAGAAGACTAAGTCACTAAGGCTAGGAATATGTGAAGATGAAAACGTGATGTTGGGTAACGAAAAGATTTACTGACATAACTGGACCGGATCCGCTCTCTTTGGTGGAGTTGGGGGGGGGGAGTAATACGGAAAATTAGAAAAAATGAGGTATTTGTAACTTACGAACGGGAGATCAGATCTTAATGAAATTTGATATTTAGAAGGATCTTGTGCTTTAAAGCTTTAATTTTAAACCCAACCAGATCCGGTGACACTGGGGGGAGTTGGAGGGACAAACCGGGATTCTTGGAAAACGTGAAAATTGAGGTATCTTTTTCTTACGAATGGGGGGATTGGATCTTAATGAAACTTGATATATAGAAGGATCTTATGTCTCAGATGCTCCATTTTTAATTTGAATCCGATCCGAGGACATGGGGGTTGGAGGGGGGATACAGAAATATTGGAAACCGGAAATCTCGGAAAACACTTAGAGTGGAGAGATCAGGATGAAACTTGATAGAAAAAATATGCACAAGTTATAGATACATGATTGACATAATTGGAACAAATCCGTTCTCTTTGGGGGAGCCTGGGGGTGTTAATTTGAAAAAAAATAGAAAAATTGAGATATTTTTAACTGAAGAACGAGCGACCGGATCTTAATGAAATTTGATATTTAGAAGGAACATATGCCTCAGGGCTCTTATTTCAAATCTCGACCAGATTTGTTGACATTGAAAGGAGTTGGAGGGGGAAACCGGAAATCTTGCAAAACGCTTAGAGTGGAGAAATCGGGATGAAACTTGGTGGGTAGAATAAGCAAATGTCGTAGATACGTGATTGAGGTAACCGTACTCGATCCATTCTCTTTGGGGGAGTTAGGGGGCGGGGTTCAGTGCTTTGGCGAGTTTGGTGCTTCTGGACGTGCTAGGACGATGAAAATTGGTAGGCGTGTCATGGAGCTGCACAAATTGACCATCTAGGGGGCTGAAGGGAGAGGTAAAATTAGAAAAAATGAGGTATTTATGACTTTCGAGTGGGTGATCGGATCTTAATGAATTTTGGTATTTAGAAGGACATCGTGACTCAGAGCTCTTATCTTAAATCCCGACCGGCATTAAGCCTCTGATTTTCCATCTAAATCAATCTATTGATTCTTAGAATTTTGCTAGAGCTCATACCATATGAGCTATTGGCTATTATGGCCTAGTCACAGGTGCCATATGAGCTTTTAGCTCTTGTTTTATTTTGCTCTTTTTGGCGTTTGGTAATGCTTTAAAGACAAGAAAATGAATCTTTTGTTAGTTTGTTATGTTTCTTTTGTCATACCTACAAAAGTTGAGTGTAAAAAAAAGTCGAAAGTGTAAAAAAAGAGATAATAAGTAAAGAAGTGCGATAGTCAGCAACCCCGAAAGGTCCGCATTTTATACTAACAAATCTTCTATGTTAGGTTTTGAAAAATAACTTTTGTATTTTCTCAAAAGAAAAAGAAAAAAAACACCAAAATTCAAGATTTTAACTATTTTTTCTGAATTTTTAAACTCTCACACTTCCGTGAATTGGCGCAGCTATACTTCATCCATGTTTTATAGTTTAATAACACAAAGTGTAATAGTAAGTTTGTTAAGGTATATCGTTACAGCAACAATGGGCCAGACAGAAGGTGACTTAAAGAAGACAAAGATTCAACTAATACAGTTAAGTAAAAGAATATATAGAGAATAAGGAACGAATCAAAGAAGTGAAAAATGATTACGATAGTTACATAAGGCAAGGACAAACAATGAATTAAAAAAAAAAAAGAATGAAAAAAGTAAAATTGAATAATTAGCTGAGTGATAAAGATTAAAAAGGATAAAAAGTGAATTAAGAAAGATGAATACGAAACTATGTCCATTATGTTTGAACTGGTGGCGAACTGTGTCTATTAATTTCCATAGCTGAGAAAAAGCACAAAAGCCAAAAACATATCACAAATAGGTAGGAATAATAGATAAAAAATGGAGAATAATAAAATATAAATTTTAACCAAACTCTATATAATTGGTAATGTTGTTAAATCCCAACCAATGACACCAAAGGGTAACTAAGACTTATCGGAAGATGTATCACCTTACCTGAAGCGTCAGTTTGTTTCTGATAATCATCAGAGAGCATTCAACGGTTTCTCTTCTTTTTTATGTTTGAAGGAAAGAAAAATTTTTGTATTACACAGATAGCAAATAGCTAGGGTTCATTAAAGGTTACAAATTTTGCATTTTTGTAATTCTATGTTGTCTGGTGGATCGACTAACAACTTTCAGGATTTTTTGGCGGGAGGGCGACGTAAGGGGCTCAAGGGCTTCAAATTTAGTGTTTGGAGGAAGAAGACAAAATTTTTGCTCCTTAGCCTCCACATATAAGTGTATGCTCCATTTTTTTTTATGCCAGTGGTCTGACAGGCTCTTCGACTTAAATAGAAAAGAAAACATAAATAAACAAAAAAAGTAAAGAGACACACCTTGAAGTACTTCACTTTTCAATCTCCTTAAGAAAAAGGGCTTCATAATGTTTTTGGCTTGTGCTATTCGTTCACTTTCAAACTTGGTCTTCTCTCTCTGCTCCACGCCTTTTGGGAACATACTAAAAACGTTTTTGAGAGTTTGCATTTTGTTATGAAACATTTCAGGCATCACAAACACGAGCAGAGACATCAGCTCTACTAAACTATTCTGTAGTGGAGTACCTTGAATAAAGGAATAAAACTAAAAACATAAACAACAAACGTCAAAACGTAAATATTACTTCGCGGCTTGTCAGCACAACTAATATGAAAATGGTGAACAGAACTGTATACAAGATAGGAGTATACACGTATCAACGTGTATTCCTGTTGGAATGCATATACAGAGTGGCATGCAAGATAAGGTCCTGAGGTAATCCCTAAAAAAGACATTGCTACATACATCTGAGCTAAACCATACAGCTCCAATATGTTTGATAAATTTTTATGGTCTTAAAAATGAGAAATTATGCATAATGTTATAACAACGAACTAAAGATCCTGGAATATTCCTGATTCTAACTTTCAAATATCTACTTCCAGAAGTTCCAGAGCTCACAGTTATTTCTCGAATTAACGAATTCAAATAGTTTTTCATACTGTTCTGAGGGCATCACTAATGAGGTTGAATTTGGAGCTGATGAATAACCATTATTAGTTGATTTATAGTTTTGTTTTATTTACCTTTGGGAGCACTGGCAGCCAATCTGTGCCTGCTTTTTCACTTATTTCCTCTACTTAGACAATTTTCTGTGTCTAAACCTTCATTCTTTCACTATATTCTTTTTTTTGTTTTGTGTTTATGATTTTTTTTTGTCAGCTTCTCTCAACTATACAGACTGGTATCACATTGGGAAGATTAGAGCACTTTCATAGCTTCATTTTGTGGTAACCTATAAAACTATAGATAAAAATAGTACTGAATACCACAGTTGCACACTTTTACCCTTGGACGGATAATTAGGAAAATAATACAAGATCTTAAAACAAAGCGCCTTTGGTCCGAGTTCTGTCACTTATTACAAGGACTTTTAGATAAAACACAGTGGTTTGGATTTGAGCTGAAATAAGTTTAAATAAATCAATAAATTCATAGAATTTTAGCATGAAACCTGAAGGATAATCTCTTTGATGCAAGTAGGGATCCCATCAGAATAGATTAATTCTTCCTTCCAAAGTTCAAAAACATAGTAAAATATATGTAAATGGACAAAATTAAGCACATTGGAAAAGACATTTCTAGACATTCCGAAAAATTAGGCCAATGACCGAAAAAACATCATAAATGTTCCTTCCTTGTCAGAATTAAATTGTTTAAAGGCCACGCTCAAATTTTGGTCATCTTTCATATATTTTTATCTTTCGTCTTTCATATATATGAGCTCAAAATATGAATCACGTAATAACAAGTCTTAGATATTTGACATAATGTTTACTTTTTTCTACTCCGGTTTTTTACGCTGATTACAAATATGAAGACTGTTTTGCTTTATCACGTCAGATATTCAAGACTTCATCAAAAAAATAATTTTGATCCCTTTTGACAGATTTTGTTGGATAAAATATTACAAAGAGATGTTTAAACGCTCATTTGCACACTAATTTCTAAATGCAAATCTTTTTCTGGTGCACTTTTTTATGCTGATTAAAAACCTGAAGGCTTTTTTGCTCTATCCCTTCAAGTTTTCAAGAAATCAACAAAAACGGTTATTTGAATAATTGGAACAACTTTGATGAGTGTGAATATGTATAAATGATTAATTTCATATATCTAAAAAATGGTGGGTAATTGAGACCAACGGTTTGCATATTTTTAACCAGTGTGTCTCGATTACCTTAAAATAAGTTAGGGATACAAAGATATCTGCCAAAGCTCTTTTTTCCTAACCGGCTATCTTATTAATTTCAAAAGGTTAATTTGAACAAAACACAAAATATTGTGACTAATAGAAAAAAGCCTTTGAAATTGCGACAAGATCCAGAAACGGAAAGGGGGATGTTAGGCACCTTTTCAATCGATTAGTTTTTCTATATACCTAAGGATTTATAGTACAGTTCTTTATTTTGCCTAGTATTATCATATATAGAAAAAATCTAACTTGCATTTGGGCTAAATCCAGTACAGGATACTAACTAAACATTTTCAGGAATGTGTTTAGAATTGGCGGATTTCCAAAACTGGGGATCATATTGACTTTTGCTAAGCTTCATTTTATCCACAAATAAGTATGAAATACGACTAAATTTATTAACAAATAACTGGGAGTTCGTACAAGAAAGCTGCAGTGAAATGGACTAAGTTATTATAAATCCGGATTCTCCCCAAATATTCATCTCGGTCTAACCTCATTACCATAAAGTAACCTGAGGTCAAAGTAGCTTGAGGGGATTCCAATTTCTTATGTTCGAATGAAAGCCTGGATAAAAAACAGTGCCCCCCCCTTCTTCTGTTCAGGTATGAGTATGAGCATTACGATTTTTTAAATTGAACTTATTTAAAAATGAACAATCAAACCTGTCAATAAAACTCGGCGAGGAGCACTGACACGCATAAGCTGCTCATAGCGTTGAGTTCCCATATTTTTTAGCATGTGAGCCTCATCGTAAATAACATATTCAAATCCCATTTTTTTAAAAAGAGCGCGGTCATCAGAACTGGATATAACCATGTTATACGTTGACAAAACCAACTGAACGTTATCCAGATGTCCGTGCATGTAATCGACGCGGATTAATCTTCTTTCCTCCTGAAAAATGAATGACTTTTTAGTTTAGAAAATAAAATTAAAAAAGAACAAGTTTTTAAATTTGAAGTAACAAGGAACGTTAAAACTTAAAACAAAATGAAGATATCCTATATATGAGGGGACCTGTCCCTTTCTCCTTAACCCTCCCCTTCTTCACAATAAGGTTTTTCTAGTGCTTTATCGAAAGAAGTTTTGAATGCAACAAAGGAGAGTATTAAACAATTTTATGAAGCTTTGTATTAAGCAACAAGTGACTATGTTATGGATAGGAAAACCCAAAGTGTTTTAATTACCGATTTCCTTTCGAAACATCTGAACCGAAGCAGTATTGCGTAAAGTAAATGCACATCAACAAGCCCTTCCATTCTTGAAGCACTTTTGAAATTCTTTTGCACCATCCCCACTTGCTCTTGAGGTCGAGGATTCACTCATGAAGTGCTTGGGAAAGCAGTCAAAATTTAGCGTAAAGAGCAGCGGTTGAGGGGTGGGGAAACAGCATCCCTCATGCAACAGATAATTTCTAAAGTTCTAATTTCATTTTTACGTTCATTTGAAAAAAAAAAAACACAAAAAGTTTTTGAATGAAATTTCTGCTCGCTTTTCATACTGTTTCTAGAGTTATCCTAGACAGGGCAACCCAAACCCTTTAAATTTCTGTTTAATTTTCCCAAATTCTTCAAAGAAAAAGCACGACTTATTGCACTTGCTTTTCAAAATATAACGTAATTTTCAATAAATAAATGGTAGTCCGGATTCTTTTGGGTACCCGTTCAACTTACCGTATTTTAAACCGTAAACTGTATAAAAAAAATATAGTCCGATTCCACTTTCTAGGCCTACGACAGGAGAAAGTTTTGAGATGGCTAAGACACATTCTGCGGATGAAGGTTGACAAATTATCGTAAGGAAGGACTGAATAGAAATTTGAGCATCTTGGGAGGGTGTAAACAGGGAGGCTTGAAACAGATTGGGATGGAGGAGGAGTATGTATAGCTGCGTTGTTCTTCGGTACTGCAGAAAATTTTTAGACCCAGTTTGGGATCAAACTGCTATTTTGTAGGATCAGTTCTAGAAATTAGAACTTAACTGTGCCGTGATCTCTTTTATTTACTTAAAAAAGGCAGGAGATCTTCGAATTTTTCGTTCGAATGAGCCTTATCTCGACAATCTAAGACTAGCAGGTAAACACGATTACCCAGTTAAACAGTTTTGTTTTTCATTTTTGGTTTCTATTCACAGGGGTCACTTTGTGCTTAAAGTTTCTCACATAAAACTATTTGATCCAGGGCTCTCACAAATGTGAAGGAGCCTACCAAACTCCTCGTCTCCCAATTTTAAATTTAAGTTTAATATTCGTACAAACATAATTCGATCATCCCTAAAAAATTAGACCTACTAAAAAACGAGGAATTTACAATGAGACAAGTTGGTCTGAAATATCACAAAATCTTCATCTGAATTGTTTCCACAGCATTCTTCGTAGAAATCCATTTAATACTGAATCCTACTCCCCCCTACAATTTCTTTCTGTACAGATATGCATATGCACGATATGCACGATTCTGCACTAAGAGGGGAGGTGTCACTCTGCAGCATCCAATTAAGCACTTAGTTCAAACATATTCTTCGGAATGAAGGAAGATTAGAGGTAAAATTTTCCCACCTCTTTCTCAATCTATATTTAATTGAAAATTCACTTCAAAGCAAGAAAATTTGTACATAGAAACAAATATTTTGAGACTTCATCCCCACTACATGCTATAGAAAGATCCACTGAGTTTCCTCCCTTCCTCCAATAGCTGATACACAACTATACACCATTGTACATAATTCTATGAAGCCCCAACCGAAAAGACACATTTAGATGAAGCTTAAAATAACTGTCTATATTAACTGTTTATTTGTATGGACTACATGCTACAGCCAATGCGCCATCTGCGGCATTACGGTCTCTAAAACTGGTAAACTGAACATATAGCTTTACAACAATTATAAATCAATTGTTTTTTTTTAGATTCTATCATAAGTTAAACAAATCGTTTTTTTACTCCACAAAGTGACAGAAAACGCCACTTTGTAGTTGCGCCATCTTTTCTTCTACTAAAAAGGGCACTAGAATTTTGAGTTTCAGTTTGAATCAACCCCTTCCTGATATTTTAGTAACTATGATTGGATAAGGCTGACTCTTGTAAAAAGAAGAAAAAAATTACACGCATCCGTGACCATCCTTCTAAAAAATCTACTGTTTTTGTAGATGGTTGCTTGGAACCTCTTTAAGGCTCAGAAACTTCTAAGTCTCATCAGTATACCGAATATCTGGATGTAAGTTTCATGAAGACCACTAGTTTTTAGGGTGCTTTCCCCCTTCTCTATAAGGCCATTTTTTATGCACATACTGTTATCAAAATACCATTTTTCAGAGTTAGGGTTACTATCGGTGCAATTTGCCATTTATTTTCAGATCGTTAAGACGAACTGTCTGGTTTATTATAAGAAGTCCAGACTATTCCAGTTAAACACGAAAGCCATCATTATAACCGTGCACATTTTTTTTTTCTAAGGTAGATGGTAAAAAAAAAATCACGAAACGAAAGTTAAAGGAACAGTGGGGAAAAAAAGAAAGAGAGTGAGTGAGAAAGAGAGAGAGCTATCTACAACTACATATTCCTACGAAGGGGGGGGGGCATTGTTTGGATAAGACAGAGAATATAAAATTTAATATATGTTAGGAGCCTAATATTGATCAGAGAGTTATGTGCAATCAATCTCAAAACCTAAGTTACTTTCAAGAAAAAAATACCGATCGAAATTATAATTGATATTATAAGCAAATATATTAAAGACAAGAAAAAGACAAGAAAACAATATAATATTCAAAGCAAAACTCGTTAGATTTTAAAACTGGGTTTCGAAATTTACTAACCTGACTGCCATGATAAACAAGAAGTTCTACTGATGGTATCCATTTTCGAATTTCTCGTTCCCAATTATCAAGAGTACTAGAAGGAACAACTATAAGATGAGGTCCTTGGTGACCAGCCTCTAATAAGTATGCCAAAAACGAAATAGCTTGAATTGTTTTTCCTAGACCCATTTCGTCAGCTAATACCCCATTTAAACCTTGTTTGTGCATCAAAACAAGCCAATTGAGGCCAATAACCTGATAGCCAGACAATTTCATTTCTTTGGGTATAAGGGCTGGCTGCTCAACAAACTGACTCTTCTTCCGACCTTAAATGTGTAGAAGGTAAGTAAGAATAGAACAGATTAATAAGATATTTATCTATTCAAGGAAAACTGCAGTAAGCCCAAGGCCAGTTGCGAAAAAAGAAAATATGCATGAAACACAAAATGATAAAAACAAATTTATTTAGCCATCCTAAAAAAAAGAAAGCAGACATATACTAACATAATTACTATATTGAATAGAAAACTTTCTCATTAAGTGAAAGTTGCACCAATTCACACTTAAATCATTCAATATTATTGACAGAACTGCCAACATGGACAAGTAACGTTTTTCTAAAAAGAAAGTATTGATTGGTGATCTACGCTGGAGTTACTGAAAAGCGTATTGGTGAATTTTCTACTGAATGCCAAGAGCCTTCCCATCTTTGGTCGTTTCTGTTTGTCCCGTCTTCTTAGTGGCCGAAGTGTATCTTTCTTTTGTCTGCTTTTTGTTTTTCTTGTTTTTACTCTGTCTTTTATAAGATGCGTTATAAATAACAGAATGATGATAAAGACGACAGAAAGCATCAATAATAGTTGAAGAAAGTTAAGTCCAATTCTCATACACTCAACTAACAAAAGAATATTGACCAATTATTTTGTACGATATATGAAACACAGAAGCTGAGACCAACAGAGTCATTTGGATAAAACACGTCATTGCGAAAAAGTAGACGGCTCAAAAATGACATGTCAGCATTATTTCTTAACCATTATCAAGAAGCGTGCAAACGTATTCTCGTGAAGACATGAATGTTCAATGGCTATTGTTTTCAATATCTGGACTGCAATAACCATTGTCTAGAAACTTATATTCAGGTATCGTGGACCATCGCATTACCAACCCGTGACAGTTTAAAACAGGGGCAAACCTTTAAAGAATAGTAAGCTAAAAAAAAACTAAATGTCATAAAGAGTGTCTTTATGGCATTCCCTGTCAGGACGACACATTGTCGATGTTTTAAGCAATCTTTTATTTTCACATCACTCTAAGAAGAATGTAACAACAGGACAAAACTTATAACATCAGCTATAATAATTTATTAATATATTTTTTTTTATCTAACTGAGCAATATTGTACAAACAAATGCAATGCCACTAGATTAGTTTTTTTTTCAAATTCGGCAACCATGCTGTGATAGAATTTTTTAAAATAAAATTCTATTCTATTCTAGATGAGTAGTTCGCATGTGCCTTATTATCCAACAGAAAACGTTATGTCTGACGGGTGTATTAGGACAATATCTTGCACAAGTAGCAATAGGTATTTTTTCTTTGCTACTGAAAAACCTCAGAAGAAGACGAAGCTTAAGTTAATAACAGCCCTGTGACTGAAGACGCTCTGTCTATTCTAACAAGAAAAAAAATTTATCGCTGGCATCCTTCGAAGCCTGATTTACCAAAGTATAAATCCGAAAAATCCAACTATTCACACCTCTTGACCGAGCGTCTGTTAAATTCTTTATTGAAATACTGAGGGCCTGCAAAGTCCATTCTTATTAGATGGGTAACATTTATTCGCAGAATTTTTTTTAACACAATACGGGAAGGAGAGTCATAAATTTTACAACACAAAAGAAGCAAAATCCATTTTACTCTATTTAAAGTGTAAGCTTCAAAATCTTTTAATATTTGTCTTTGACAAACAGAAGGCAATACTAAAATAATTCAATTATCAAAAGAGCAACAGAACAGGGATTTAAACTCAAAGCTCTTTGAGAGCCATTATAAGATACGGGAGAGTAGTTTGAATCATGCGATCGAGCCTGCTCAATTTAAAACCATTCAATACCTAAAAAATCATTTTACAAACCTCGTTGGCGGCATACCTCCTCAAAGTCATAGAGTACATTAGCAAATTTCCTCAGCACTACGGGGAACTCCCAAAGCTATCAAATTACTCAAACGATATTTCCTTAAGACCTTGGTAAAAAATGATAGGGGATTTTAAATGTGCCAATAGTTCGACAAGCTAAAGAGAAGCTAATTAAAATAAAGAAAAGACATAATTTCTAACTAATTCTTAAGTAAAGCGCTGTCTATTCAAGGTACCTACAGCATAAAAAATACTTCTCCTCTGATGGCAATGTTTTCAATCAAATTGGGTAGTACCAAAGGGAACTTCCAAAGCTTTGAAATTATTCAAATGATGATTTTTATTGTTTTCCAAGCGGGTATGTAAAGATATTTTTAGGCCCTACCCTAAACTTTAAAAAGAAAATTCTTTTCCGTTTAATCAAAAAAAAACGAAGCTTATCCGTTCTAGTGATGCAGATTTCATTAAATCTGAATATCTCTATCTCAGGCCAAGAAGGGGGAATTTACATAGTTTTCCTGAGATTTCTGTGAAAGTAGGTATCGGCTTTTAGGCCATTTAAAAAAAGTAATTTTGGCCATACAAACTAAGAAAGTCTATAATCAACGAGAAAGGGTGGCTTTTTAAGTTGCTATATTAGACAGGTGGACAACAAAGTTTTTGGCCAAATAACAAATCAGTGAACTTCTAATTAGCCTGAAGCCACTATATGAAACATTAAATCAAACTGTTTGGCATACAAGTGATACAGCAAAGGAAAAAATGCGTGAACTTTTCTAGTTTATTAAAAAAACTTGGCACTTTAATATAGACAATAAAGTGCTTACCAGAAGTGACGTCTTCAACCCTTTCGAGCAAATTCGCAGAAATTTTTTCGCATCTTTTCATCAACTTATCCACATCATTATGCATCATAATCACCTCAATCGCTGCATTTAACATATCTGTGGTTAGTGTCTTTGACTTCTTGAATTTCTTTACGAGTTCATTCCAAGTTGCAAAAGGCCTCATTTCAATTATCGTTTCAGCCTTCTTCTTCGAACACCTTGGCACCGCAGCCAACATATTTAATGTGGCTTCATTGTAAAATTCTTAAAAGATATAGTAATGTATTAGACAAAAATATGCAAGTTTTAATAGAGTAAAAAGCACAAATATCATTTCCGGGATCGTCATTTTAGAATATTGACCACGTCTACTCTTACTCGCCTCAGGCTTTTTGATCTGCTTAGACTAGTATGATTTTCACTCGAGTGGTGGAACTGGCTATTCAGGTGAAATATTTCACAAAATAAGGTGGTTTAAATAGTGACAAAATAAAAGGACTTTATCAAGTTAAAAAAAAAGTCATTGCGCGCCAAAAGAAGCAGGGGATGATACGTACAAAGCTGAATTTACAATTTTGACTAAAATTCCACTGATTAATTTTGACTAAAAATCGGACTGATTAAACGGGTTTTTCTTCAAACACCAACAATTCAAGGATCAGATAACACAAGATGGGAGGAGGGAATTGACAGGATTTACCGATGGCTAAACTCTACACATAACAAGATGATATGACAAAGGCGCGAATTCCAGGAAAAAATAACCCCTTGATCCCACAGTATTGTTTCGGGCACATGGAATTAATATTACCCGCAAGGGCTTTATGTCCCCAATCCCAGGGGGAATAACGGAAATGTAACCCCCTATTAACCACCAACTTACTGAAAAGGGTGCTTAAATTCGAGAAACTGGCGGGTCCGATATTCAGTTACGCGTTACACAATGTGTCCAAATCATCTGCGCCTTCTGCTCTTGACGATAACGTCAACTACTCTGCAACATGTCAAGATCCCTACTTTCTCAAAGCGAGTTCTTTTGTAAACGAAAAAAAGACTAGAAAATGTAAAGATATACATTGGGAGTCTTTTGTCTATTAATAAACCCCTTTCTTTAAAGTATTTGAAATTTTTCTAAAGCTTGTTGAGCTTTATGAAAGTCATTTGCCTGAAATCCAATTGAGCTGTTTAACAGTAGAATAGGAGCTTTGGCAGTTTGGCATAACAACTTCCAAATTAGAGCCGAATTAAGCCCGAGCAATAAGGAACTACTTTTAAAAACTTTTTTCTACTTTAAAAAAGTTTAAAACAAAACCTTAGAAATTCTTTAGCAGAGATTTGCAAATCTAAATACTCAGATGTTTCCAGTCAGGCAACAAAAGAGATGGATATTCTAACAGAAAGTGGACCGAGGAACTAAATTTTCTTTTGCGCAATTAATTCATTAGATGCAATGTCTGAACTTAATACATTTCTATAACGACATAAAATCCTGAAAGTGTTTATTTCTCATTTAATGGCTGAATGTGCAGATTTGATATCACTCGGATACTTGTAAATTGAAGTCGACAAAATTACCTCTAAGACCACCAAGACTACATTTGTTACCAATGACATCTTTTCCCCGGTTTATACTATTCTGACCAGGGCCAGAGTTAGAGATAATTACTGCCTTGGCTTATTGGTTTATAGCGTGGGACCAACCAATATAATCTTGTCTATCTTTGACGAGAAACTTTTTGCTGTTAAGCCACAGTTCCTGCTCAGGTTCTTTTTCCGGGTGATGGGGATAGCAAAAAGTCAAATAGAGGAGGTCATATAATAAAAAACAAACTAATTTTACTTGATAATTTAACTAAGAATTGCCCAGAAATTCAAGAAAATCTAGGATCACGGGGGAGGGGCAACCCTCAAAGCCTCCTTTGGGTACGCCCATAATTAGGACCACTCTCCTCCCCTCCCCTGACCAAACATTTGGGTATACGCCCCTAGTTAGTCATATTGTTTTTTGTTTTTTTTTTATAAATTTAACTTTTGGTCTTCAATACTTAGAGGATAGATTTTGAGTAAACTGATTTGGTGCAACAGTTAGTTCAAAATCAGAGCCACTGAAAGAAGTTCTATGCCCTGAGCTAGACATTCTCATTGGCTCTCTTCATTCAGTCGGTAAAACGATTTGTCTTTGCTTTTTCATTGTCTGAATAATTTCCAACAAAAAGTATTTATCCAAATACGCTGCAATTACGTTCCTCACTATTCTTCCTTCTTTTCAAGCCTCCATAAAGCAGTAGCATTCAAAATATATCGTAATTCTTACCTTCTCATTAAAGTTATCAATTTCTTAATTTACTGAAGTTGCCTCTTTTCTACTTTACATAAGAGGTAACAGCGAATTGAAAAATAGGGGGTTTAAATATACATATATATATATATATATATATATATATAGACTATACAAAATTAGCACGAGGTTTTTCTGGAAATAAAGGGAGGTATCCCAGTTCAAGATTATTAATTTGGATCTTCTCAAAAAATTCAACTGCTACTTGAACGAAAATTGCAGGAGTGGATGCGAAGCCTAAATTAAAAGTAACTTGTAAGAGTTCAAACATTCTGTGAAGACACGTCCAGTACATGCCTAAACTTTGAAACAAAAAAAGATTCAGCTTGGGCTTCGATTTGCTCTTCTTTACCTGTTGACTACAGTAAAATGGTTCCACGAACTTGAGTCAGATTCCAAGCCAATTCTGTCTTAATTACAACCAGAACCTTCCTAGCCCTACCTGTAGAGCAAAAAGCAGCTTCCCTTAAAAGGAATTTGCTCTGCAGTTGTAATTTTTAGAATTTTCCATTCTGGAAGGGAAAGGAAGGCGATAGGAACTCTAACACTTTCCCTCTCCTTAATTTTGGCTGAAGATCCATTCTTGGAGATCTGCTTTCTGAATTAGGGAAAAGCCACTTTGCTTTAGCTTCGTCGAATAAAACGGTATTACAAAAATTTGGCAGATATTTTAAACTTTCTTCTTTTTTTTACTACTGAATGACAAATGGGATGAAAAGGAATACACAATTTACTATTTAGATAGATTTACACTGCCAAAATTAAACTGGAATAATATTAATGAAATGTTTGTGGCGCTATACTTAAACATTGCTTTGTTCCTCATCTACCGCAACAGAAGTGCTAGGATTAAAATTAACTACTAAGGCTTAAAAAGCATTATTTCTCTTACATGAGAAATGTAGGCATACACAATCGAAATATCTAGGATATAATCGAAATTTGTTCTTATATAGAAAACTAGCACGTCCAGAAGCACCGAACTCGCCAAATCACTGAACCCCTCCCCCCAACTCCCCCAAAGAGAGCGAATCCAGTACGATTCTGTAAATCACGTATCAAGGACATTTGTTTATTCTATCCACCAAGCTTCATCACGATTCCTACACTCCAAGTGTTTTTCCAAGATTTCCCCCTCCAAATCCCCACAATGTCAAAAGATCTGGTCGGGATTTGAAATAAGAGCTCTGAGACATGAATTCCTTCTAAAAATCAAATTTCATTACGATCCGATCATCTATTCGTAAGATATAAATACTCCAATTTTCATGTTTTCTAAGAATTCCGGTTCCCCCCTCCAACTCCCCCAAATGTCACAGGATCTGGTCGGAATTTGAAATTAGAACTTTAAGCACAAGATCCTTCTAAATATCAAATTTCATTAAGATCTGGTCACCCTTTCGTAAGTTACAAATACCTCAATTTTCAAAATTACCCCCCCCCCAATTCCACCAAAGAGAGCAGATCCGGTCCAGTTATGTCAGTCACGTATCTTAGACAGGTTTCTATTCTTCCCATCCAGTTTCATCCTGATCTCACCGCTTTAAGTATTTTCTAAGATTTCTGGTCCCCCCAACTGCCCCCCCCCCAATTACGCTTGATCCGGTTGAGATTTTAAATAAGATATCGGAGTTACGAGATCCTTCTAAATATGAAGTTTCATGAAGATCCGATCACTCCTTCGTAAGTTAAAAATACGTTATTTTTCTTATTTTTCAGAATTGCCCCCCCCCCCCCCCCCCGCAATTAAGCGGATCAGTTCCAATTATGTAAATCACGTATGCAAGACTTCTGCTTATTTTTCCAACCAAGTTTCATCCCAATCCCTCCAATTTAAGCGTTTCCCATCATTCTAGGTATCCCCACCCCAAACTTCCCCCAATGTCACCAGATCCGGTCAGGATTTAAAATAAGAGCTTTGAGACACGATATCCTTCTAAAAATCAAATTTCATGGAGATCCGATCACCCGTTCGTAAGTTAAAAATACCTCATTTTTTTTATTTTTTCAGAAATACCCCCCCCCCCCCCCCAACTACCCAAAAGAGAGCGGATCCGTTCCGTTTATGTCAATCATCTATCTAGGACTTGTGTTTATTTTTCCCACCATGTTTCATCCCGATCCCTCCACTCTAAGTGTTTTCCAAGTTTTAGGTTTCCCCCTCCCAACTCCCCGCCCCCATAACTAGATCCGGTCGGGATTTAAAATAAGAGCTCTAAGACACGATATCCTTCTAAACATCAAATTTCATTGAGATCCGACCACCCGTTCGTAAGTTAAAAATACCTCATTTTTCTAATTTTTAAAAATTACTCTTCCCCCCCCCCCCAACTACCCCAAAGAGAGCAAACCAGTTCCGATTATGTCAATCATATATCTGGGACTTGCGCTTATTTTTCCCATCAAGTTTCATCCCGATCCCTCTACTCTAAGTGTTTTCCAAGATTTTAGGTTTCCCCCCTCCAACTCCCCCCAATGTCATCAGACCCAGTCGGGATTTAAAATAAGAGCTCTGAGACACAATATCATTCCAGACATCAAATTTCATTAAGATCCAATCACCCGCTCATAAGTTAAAAATACTTCATTTTTTCTATTTGTTCCGAATTAACCGGCCCCTACTCCCCCCCCCCCAGATGGTCAAATCGGGAAAACGACTATTTCTAATTTAATCTGGTCCGGTCCCTGATACGCTTGCCAAATTTCATCGTCCTAACTTACCTGGAAGTGCCTAAAGTAGCAAAACCGGGACTTTAGGTTTTCCCCCTCCAACTCCCCCCAATGTCATCAGATCCGGTCGGGATTTAAAATAAGAGCTCTGAGACACAATATCATTCCAAACATCAAATTTCATTAAGATCCAATCACCTGCTGATAAGTTAAAAATACTTCATTTTTTCCATTCTTTGCGAATTAACCGGGCCCCCACTCCCCCCCAGATGGTCAAATCGGGAAAACGACTATTTCTAATTTAATCTGGTCCGGTCCCTGATACGCTTGCCAAATTTCATCGTCCTAGCTTACCTGGAAGTGCCTAAAGTAGCAAAACCGGGACCGACAGACGGACAGACCGACAGACCGACAGAATTGGCGACTGCTATATGTCACTTGGTTAATACCAAGTGCCATAAAAAAACAAAAAAACATGCATTACATAACAGATCTAAAATAAATCCCAAACATCATTTTCGTACGATACATCCTTTAGAACAAGTAGGGCAGAATAGAGAAGTTGTAAATTGAGAATTTACCAAGAACAGTTTTCCTGTGACTATCTGTTTGGGTGGGGTTGTGATTCTTCTTCGAGACATTATTGTCCTCATCTTCGTCACTGTTTTCAGAAAAATACACTTTTATTTTGGCATCAAAGGCTTCAACTTCCTCTTCATCAGATTCCATGTCCACTTTCACACGTTTACATTGGAGCTTTTCATTTTGATACATGGGGCGATATCTTTTCTAATAAAATACAACAAATTAATCATTATCAAAATGATCAAAATCGTCAGGACCATACTCTCAACACACCACACAAAGGATACATCTTAACTTGTCAATATGCATTTCTAATAAAACTTTTCATACGACGAAATTATGTTAAAATCATCAAAAAAAGAAAATGTCTCTAGTCTGCAAACAAGAAAGAATCGCTTGAAACATCTTCTGCCCATCACCCGTTAGATCATGGTTTTACCAACACAAAATCCAGTTTCACAAGGGTCATACAAAACCATACTTGTCATTTTTTCGCATTTGGAAAGCGATTAGCCCCTAACAAAACATAAATTGAAACCAAACTATTTAGAAGCATCCTACAGTCTCTTATGTCAAAATTCCATATTCTGCCTCGCGTATTTATTGAATTTTATGTGTACATCCAAATAAATTTTGAATTTCTAGCTTTGCTCGAGAAATATTATGGCGTTGTCCTGTGGTGGCGCAGTGGGTTTGACCTTAGCTTGGTAATACGGGACCCAGAGATCGAATCAAGCTGCAGGAATGCACTGCAGGGCCGACGCAGGGACCATAGTAGTCAAGAAGCGTCGTTAATTCTTAAATAATAATAAATAGTATGGCGTCATTCCTATGTTTATTTTCTAAGCTTTTTATTTTTATTATAGGATTTCACATTCAAAAAATTGTCTCAGTTCATTTCGTACAATCACAGGCATTCTAAGAGATTTCCGAAGAGTCCAGTTTGAGCCGATAAGGAATTTATCAGTGGAAGGAACAGAAAACAGGACGACCAAATGCGAAGGAAGTGTTGATATATAGCATTCTTCAAATCAGGGAAAATTAGTTCGAGAAGATGAGGACCCCTTGCAAAGAATGCCAGAGTTCTATTTTAATTAGAAAACGGAATCACTCAAATCCTCACTATGACTCTGTTGACAAGTATAAGTCCAAAAGCAGTCACTTTACTTTGTACATATTGTTAGATTTATCTCAGCAATTGCAAGCAAAATATTGCCCTTTCCCCCCCCCCCCCAAAAAAAAGTATAATCAGGTGAAATTACATGATTTTGGAAAACATGATTTTCTCTGCTTCTGACATGTGACCTCTTCTTCATGGAAAGTATTCACATATGCCAACACACCACTTCATTTTGGCAACAAAAAATCACTTAATCTTTAATTTCACTGCTCTATTGTTCACAACTCTAGCATTTTCAGCATTATCTTTGAAGGATTACCACCCTAAATGTTCAAAATAATCAAGATTCAGATTGGACACTGACCTCGGAGGGGTGAAGAGACCATATATAAATTAAATGACGGTTTCCATCATCCCTGATACGAAAATTTTACTACCAGCGAATCCAAAATAAACCAATTTCACAGAAGTCAAGACACCTTAACTTATTAATTGCCATCATATTAGCTAAATATGCTGAGCTTCACTTAATATTCTACAATTTCTAGAGGATTCTCAAGAAACAGAAAACCATAAAAATAAATGAGATTGTTTTTTTATTAAGAAGGTGTGGTATTTGGAAAAACTCCTTTTAAAATCAAGACTGAGAACACAAATCATAAATAAATATTTAATCTCTAATAAAGATTCTTACTTCTTTTCTCTCTCGACATATTACCTTTGAACCGATGGATGGACTTGAAGACGAAGAGGTACTGGTTTTGGATCCGATAGAAGCTGAATCAAAACTTGCTTGCGTCTTATTGTTTATCTTTCCTTTGCTCAACAGCATATCTGAGGCTTCATTCAAGTCCCACTTGCTCTTGCACAAAACATCCTAAAATTAATTTACAAAGATGCAGCAAAATACAAGACAAAGCACAAATAAAAACATAAAATTTCATCAAGAAAAAGGCTAAAATGATAAAGAGAAATTTTCACAGCACTTGTAATGCCCATATCACTTGTAATTTGTTTGAAAATACCACTTTGGATGGCTATACAGGATAAGCCTTACAAATAATCTTCAATACCAAAATTGGTATTTGACATACAATTTTTCCTCTTCTCAGTAAATGACTCAGAGATATCCCAACCCAGAAAAGTAGTTATAGCTTAAAACCCACAAACTTTCCCCCTGGGATCCCTGGGAGAATTCTCTGACTATCCTCCCTAAGGTTAAAACAGTGTGTGCCTGCTATGTCCTATATGACATACAATTAAATAACAATGCTGTTAAGAATAACATTTGAATATTCAAGATGAGACAGGAACTGTTTTATTAGAATTTGTATTTTATCCGTCGTCAGCTAATACAATCAAAAACATCTACTATCAAGTACAATTGAAGAACTGAAATTCTAAAAAAGGAATTTTAAAAAACATTTTCCACATAGAGTATCACAT
Organism: Artemia franciscana; assembly: GCF_032884065.1. Classification (NCBI taxonomy): domain Eukaryota; kingdom Metazoa; phylum Arthropoda; class Branchiopoda; order Anostraca; family Artemiidae; genus Artemia; species Artemia franciscana. Next base: position 41,829,770 of record NC_088864.1, on the reverse strand, counting down.
TGCAAATATTCAAGTAAAGTCTATTCAATAAAAAAAAAAACAGACATTTAATGATTAAGCAACAACCTATTGTTGGCCTTTCTCCCTCCATGTTTGGCCAAGCACTTCAATTAAATTTCATGAAATTACTGCTAAAATAGTAATTTCGAAAGAAAAGCAAATAGTTTAGTTACATAAAACGATTAGCTTAACTCAAATATCCTATTTCCCTATTAGTTGAAATCTTCTGCTAGCATGACTAAAACACAAGACTACTTAAAGAAGGCCAGAGGTTTAAAACAAAACTAACCATTCGGAGATAGTTTCAATATTGGCATTTTAAAAGTGTTCACGGAAATCGGGTAGGCTACAAGTTGTTGGCTGGTCCCATGTGAAATTCCATAACTAAGCTCAATTGCCCCTCCCAAAACCTCCCTTCCATTGATGCTAGAGTTGAATTTGGTTTAAAAAAAAACTAATATTTGAAGACAGTTTCTATATTGGCATTTTAAAAGCGTCCATGGAAATCAGGTAGGCTACAAGTTGTTGGGTGGTCCCACGTGAAAGTCCATAACTGAGCTCAATTGCCCCTCCAAGAACCTCCCTTCCACTGATGCCAGAGTTAAAATTGATTAAAAAAAACTAACGATTTGAAGACAGTTTCTTTATTGGCATTTTAAAAGTGTCCTTGGAAATCGGGTAGGCTACAAGTTGTAGGGTGGTCCCAAATGAAAGTCCGTAACTAAGCTCAATTGCCCCTCCAAGAACCTCCCTTCCATTGACGCTAAAATTGAAATTGGTTAAAAAAAAACCTATCTAACTATTTGAACAGTTTCTATATTGGCATTTTAAAATTGTCCATGGAAATTGGGTAGACTACAAGTTGTTGGGTGGTCCCACGTGAAAGTCCATGACTAAGCTCAACTGCCTCTCCAAGAGCCTCCCTTCCATTGATGCTAGAGTTGAAATTGCAATTTGACAGCAAATCAAAAATAAAATTTAACCAAAGTGAACCTGTGTTCAAATCAACTGAAAAAACAAGCCATAGAGAAACCAAATCTACCACTTCTGATTTAATGTCAAAAACTTTACAGTTTTTTAGTTAAAGAATATTTTATTCTTATTTTACTATGTTTAAGGTTTATTTTTCATCCTAGCAATTCACATGTATATTTTATACAAACAGCTCGTAAAAGCTTCTTATAAAACAGCTTCTTGCTTGTAAAAGATCATGCTACAACCACGCCTACGTATCATTAAAAACAATAGCCTTAGCTGCATGTACATACGTGATGATTGCAATGTCTACAAGCAAATATTGGAATTTTTAAGACTTAATCCTCTAAACATAAAGGGTTACATAAAAGCAAAAAAGGCACTGTCTCCTAAGGCTATTAGCCTACATTCTGCCTACCATTAGGATTCTCAGCTTACCATAACTGGGTAAAAAGGAATGCAATATACCTGAATGTCTAGTTCGTCTTTGCCAGGAAATATTGATTTCAGCTGATTGATTTTCTCTTGGCATTCTTCAGCATTTTGGCTAGATAAGGAAACCAGTTCTTTGGTAGGACTTCCACTCTCAGACTCACTTGGAAATTTTTGAATGCCTCTGGTCTACACAAAAAAAAAATGGAAGCTTATTTTTAGTATTTTATTGTCACATCAATTGCATAAACTTTATTATTTTGAAATTGCACCATGTGCATAAACTTTATTATTTTGAAATTGCACCATGTATACATAAATCTTTTTTTTTTTTTTTTTTTTTTTTTTTTTTTTTTTTTTTTTTTTTTTTTTTTTTTTTTTTTTTTTTTTTTTTTTTTTTTTAATAGAACAACCAGATGAGAGCTGGCATTCTATATGACAATATGGCAAATGACAACTTTTTGGGGCATGTACATCATAAGAACATTATTTTCTTTATAGAAAAATGTCAGCTAGTAAGTCTCCAAAAATGCTGAATAGACTTTAAACCCAAGGTGGTTATAGGTCTTATCAGGCACAAGGGGGAGATACCCCCCCACCAGTTTTCTGACATTAAATTCCTTTTGTTTTATATTTTTACGCTCCTATGGAATACCTTGCCCCCCCCCCCTCCCCAAGATTTTGAGGCCTAAAACCACTACTACTTAAACCCTAAATGTTCGAAGTGTATATTTCCTCTTTAAATTTGATTGAATATTATTTTCATAAGGAGGTAAACAATTTACCATTAAAGTGGACAAAGTTAATTTTTTGGGCTTTCCCAGCAAATGCTACCCAAAATGGATCAATGCTGGTATTTTTCAGCAGACAGTTGTCTTTTTCTAGAACAAAGTTTTATTTTGTGCATTAGCCAGAGTACTTTAGAAGTTGACAAAATGTTCTAAATATTCAATTCCATTTTATAGCAACAATTGAAAGTAAATACAAACAACAAAAGGTAAACCAATTGTATGCCCCATTGTTTTATCAGTTCTTGTTTGTATGATGAAATGATAGTGTGATCTTTGTTTTTATTTCTGAAAGTCAATGATAGAATTTAAACAAATTGGCTTCAACAGACCATATATATTTGTTTTGACTTGATCCGCTTTATTAATGAAACATCAGAATACTGCTCAAAACTGAAGATTTATTAGTCACTTTAAATCAGTCTACAATATACCTTCTTGAGCCCATCAAAACTAGCATTTTCATTCCCAAGACTTTCTGAACTGGGACTGGTTTGGTAATTCTCTTTATTTGATTTCAAACTTGAATCTTCCTCTTCATCTGAATCAATGAATGGCTTTATAGATGATGGCTTTATTCTTGAAAACCTCTTCAGTTTCGCAGAAATGTCAGACATCTAGAAGAAAGGGAGTGCAATTTCCAATTTTATTTACCAAGCAAGAAAACCACATGTTATTTGACTCACCATCGCAGCATCAACAGGTACCTCATATAAGCAAAGCAATCAACATCATCTGATCTAGTTTTTATTTACTTTGCTGTTTTTGGACTAGGTTAGAAAACAGACATATTAATGGTGCAGTGATAGGATAAAAAGAAGAATAAACAAAGTTTAAGGTTTTTATTTTATTTTCGTTTTCCTTTTCTGCATTAAAAAAAAATATGAAAGAACAGAATACACTTTGTATGCAAGAGGATATGCAACATGTACAGTTCCTTTCCAGAGGAAAAGTTGTGGCAAACACAAGTTAAAACATTTTTCATTACAATGATAATAATATCTAACTGTTTTTAAATTGAGTTTTCATCTTAGAAAACCTATCTAAAAAGTAAATAAAATAAAAATACTTAGACACAAGATTAATGGGTAAAACCTTCACATAGTATAGTTAAAAACTATCCAAATCAAATTTTACTTGTCATTTATATATCTATATATTTTCCTTTTATTTACAAATAGGAAGGCAACGTGATCTAAGGAATAATTCACCTTGGAATTAGATAGAGAAATTTCTTAATTTTAGTGACATAAACTTAATGCTACTAAATTTGTATTTATTAACATACTGCCATGCAATCAAAAATCAACAATATTTCTGAGAAAGCAGTAAATTGACAATAGCTCTACTTCCCAGCATTGTCAGAGTAGAATATAATAGAAAGAATGTTTTTGTGTTCACTATGTGGAATAATGCAGAGAACTTCTTTTTGGCCAATTTACAAGAAATCCAAAACAGCAAATTTCCCTATAGAGATCTAAGTCATAGGAGGGGGGGATAAAAGTGGATTTAGAGGGGACAATAATGTATACTTTGTGATTCATGTGAAATTTGAAGCATTTTTATCCAATATTTAATCAATCACTCAGGCTAAAATGAATATCTTTATTCTACACAGCAACTAAGCTACATGTTGCACAGTACATGTTAAATTGATGTATACTCACATAATTTAGCTAGGAAGAAAGTTCATACATCCAGGGCTGTCCCAAGCGTCTTTTCATAGGGGGGGGGGGACTTTGTAGATTTTACTGAATTGCTTCCTGATTTCCACTAAATTGAAAAACAAAGTTGGCCTTTAAATATACTTTAATATATAGAGATTGCATAATATGTATATGATCATAATAAGAGAGAGATTTGCTTAATTTTCATTCTTTTCCACTTTTGAACTATCCAAGACAAGTCACAATGGTAAATAAAAAATGAAAATCAAATGAAAAAAAAATATAAAAACTTGTCAAAAATCCATAGCAAGGGGTTTTTGTTGGAGGGAGGGGGGTAAAAAACTTTCAAACGATTTTACATGGGGGGAGAGTATTTTCCACAGTTGGGTATTTTCCATATTGGGGTATTTTCTGCAGGGGTATTTTCCAGGAGGGTAGACACCAGCCACCAATAGATCATTTACAATAGCTTTAACTTTCTATGATGCATAGATATTCTAAAAAATTGTAATATACATGGACAAGAGTATTCTCCAAATTGATAGCTAAAATCATAGCAACAGATACTTTTTACCTGATACTGATGAATGTAATAATGCAAAATAAATTGATATCAGCAGTATTTGTTTGTCACTTCTCAATATGAGAAGTGACAAACAGATTGAAAGAACAAGGAATGGTAACAATGAATAGAGATGGTGAAAGCACTGTGATATTACTACTAGTACTATTAATAACTCACCACAGCACCAAGCCACCTGAGGACAACACAACAACGCACGCTCCTCCTTCAACCCAATCTATTCAAGGCCTCCCTCTTTACACCCTCCTGGGAAGTTCACATTTCCTTCAAATCTTTATTTATGACATCCTCCCATCCAAGACAAGGATGACCTGCTTTCTGTTTAGCCCAGATGGTTGGTCAAAAAGGACAATCTTTGACAATCTGTCATCCTTCATCTGCAGAATGTGGTCTAGCCATTGCAACATTTCATTCATTATAGCCCTATAAAGTGGGATTGAACAGGATTTTTTGTACAATCTACTGCTTGAAATATGGTCAGTCAGCCAGCTACCCATAACAATCTGTAGGCAATTTCTCTGGAAAACATCTAGTAAATTTTCATCTGCTTTTTAGAGCACCCATGCTTCAGAGCCATATTTAACTACTGTCATCACTGTTCCAATATTCTAATCTTGGTTTGCAAACTTGTCTTCCTATTCTTCCAAACTTTTTTCAACTGTGAAAAAACACTTTGAGCCTTGGCTATTTTAATTTTAACATCTTCATTACTCTCACCATCTTTACTCATAATACTACTAAAGTAAGTGAAGCTGCCTACCTAATCAATCTTTTTGTTACCTAATGTCACCTTTTCATCTTCACTTATTCCTAGCCTTTGTGAAACATTGATTTTCAAACCTATTCTAGCACCCTGAACTTGCAAAACTTCTAAAAATTCATTCATTTTACTCACACTTTCATCTAATATGCTTAAACCATCAGTATAATCTAAGTCCAGGGGAGTTTTTCCTCCTTATTTGATCCTATGGTCTCCAATTGCCTTTCCTGTGCTCCTTGAGACAAAGTCTATCAAAATGATCAATACAAAGGGGGATAGATTACAACCCTGATTAACTCCTGATTTAATACAAAACCAGTTGCTAACCTCATTTCCTACCTTAATGGCAGAAGCATTATTCTCATACATAGCACAAATAGCTTCAATGTATTTGTTTGGTAAACCATATAAGGATTGAGACCTTTACTAAAGCTCTTATATCAACTGAATCTAATACTTGATCATCATCTATAAAACTGAGCACCAAAGGTGTTTGACAACAAAGGCACTTCTCAATTATTAACCTAAGTGTGAAAACTTGGTCAACACACCCTCTACCTTTTCTAAAACCACACTGTTCTTCCCTTAAAACTTTGTCTACAGCATCTCTCAGTCTAAAAAGTATCATATTACTAAGTAATTTGTTACCTATGGAGACCAGACTAATACCTCCATTAATACAACACTCACTCTTGTCACCTTTCTTATATATTGGCTTAATTAAGGTTTTCCTGAAATCATTAGGTACTTCTCCTTTTTCAAAAATCATATTCATAATGTTTGCTAGTTTATTTCTAACCTCAGAGCCACCATATTTTAATGCTCTTTTACACACAAATTAATTCCAAAGATTCAAGATGATGCCCCTCCACCCTTACCCAGAAATGACAGACTTATTTAAGTCTTTAAAAATATCCAGAAAAAAAAATTTGGTTAATACGTATTAAGATAAAAAGAGATTTTGTGCCTGAAAGTATTGATTGTAAGGTGGCATCTCCACTCACTATGACATCATCAGGTAGTGGGAGGGCCTTAAGAATTGGTGAGGCAGTTATTACAACAGAAATACTTTCACTGACAAAAGCTGTAATGACCAAAATGTTGTCATCTTGCTTTTGCTTCTTTGATGCCATAAATGGGTCTTTAAACAACAGGACAATCACATATTTCAGTGCTTCTTCAAGGTTGTTGTGAATATGACAAACATGATCTTTAAAATAGTCATTATTCATTTTAGCATCACTTTCGCAGCATTTGACAGTTATTTTTATTGGCACTTGAAATTTCAAAGCAAATGTTGGAACACCTACCATCCAAGCCAATTTCATAAAACTATGAGTACATTTCTCAAAAGAAATATAACTATTCAATGAATTCTACTTTGCCTTTTTTTTAATCCATTTCAAACTGGCCAATTGACTGACAAAAATACTGTCCAATAAAAAAAAAATGTTTCTTTTTTTCCAAAGGCACTGAACACCTAACTTTAGTAAGATAAAGGGATGACAACTTCAACTCATAAAAAGCTAAAAAGGGGAGTGGAAAAATTTATAGAACATATAAAATGGGAGATGAAATAATAGTTATACAGAATGGTAAAAATTCCCAACAAAGGAGTTGCTTTCAACTTGAAAGTTGCTTTCGATTTGTATTTCTTGTAAACTGAATGTATAATAAGAGTTAATATTTATAGTTTGATTTATATTTACAAGTGTAGTTTGATTTTGTATATGTTGTAAAAAAACAAAAATCAGTGATGGCTGTCAAGTTTTTGCTATTAAACCTATCTACTACTACTACTAAAAAAGTACTCAATGTGACAAGTTGTTTGTCAGTCAAATGAAAAGTTATAAGTACTTGTCTTTTGAACAGAATATATCCAATTAGTGGAGTTAGGCTATTTCTAATTAAATATAGCCTACCAGAACATGATGATAATATAATACTTTTGAAACAAAATAATGGAAGCTACAACTGAGTATTATGGAAAGCTGGGGGTGTACTTCTACTCTCAAAAACAATACTCTATGCCAAAAAATCTTGATGAACCTTCAAATGTCTGTACAAGAAGATATCTGGTTATATGAAGAAGATACTTAGATATCTGCTCAAAATGTCTGGTCATGTATGTTTAAAATAATAAAATGACTCTAAGAAATGAAGACTTCTAGCTGAAAAGGCTCAAGCTCAGTATGATTGACTTATTTGTTTCTTCTTTAAAAATATGGCCTTTGTTCTATGTTGGAAAACAGACATCATTGAAAGGCCTTTTGTTCTAGGCCTATAGCCTGATGACTTTCATGAAAGATCAATTACTTAATTGGTTAAAGCATTTGGGAAAAATGCAAGAATGTGAACCAGCTGAAATTATTGAATCTTGTAAGGGGAAGTACTAAATCAATACAATTCAAAACTAGAATGGGCCTAATGCTTAAATTCTACAAGTATAGAAACAGATCAGATAGGAACCAAGAAAAAACTTTGATAAATTTAGTGGAAGACCAGGACAAGTAGAACAACAAATTAGGTTGTTTTTTAACTGCTTACAACAGCAAAAATTTGCAAATGTTTACTGAATTACAATAGGAGTCCGATGGATTGTAATGAACATGTCAAAGTGTAGGTTTCCCTCCCTACCCCCTCTTCCCATTTTTTTCACTAAAAAAACTTACATGCTGGTATTTGGCGTTAGGTCTAGATAGTAGCCTAGGCCTATGAAAAGAGTTGTGGCAGCAGATTCACTAGGCTTTTGGGTCCAGACTTTCTCTAGCTTCAGAAAATAGCCAAATGTTGGTTCTTTCAAGGAGCAAACTTACAAATATATGTTGTTTTTCACTTTACTCAGAATAATTATTATTTAGCCTAAGTCAAAATTGAAAAAACTAGGCTACATCAACTTTCATAAGCTATCGAGATCCACAGAAACGACGATTTCAAATTTTTCTATATGTAAAATCCCATGAATTTCTTTCATTAGCCTATAAGTTTCTATTGAATAATATGTTAAAGATGGCAATCACAACGTGACGGGTTTCTGGTAGTATTAAATAAAAAACAAGAAGTTTTTTTTTAACTGAAAGTAAGGAGCGACATTAAAACTTAAAACGAGTAGAAATTACTCCGTACATGAAAGGGGGTTTTCCTCCTCAACGCCCCCTCTTTACGCTAAAGTTTGACTCCTTCTCTTAAATCAACTTTTTAAAACAGTAAAAAACTTTAGCGTAAAGAGCGGGGCGTAAAGGAGGAAAAATTCCTTTCACATGCGGAATAATTTCTGTTCGTTCTAAGTTTTAATGTCGCTCCTTACTTTCAGTTAAAAAAACTTTTTTTTTTGTTTAATTTCTGAACGTTTTTGAATTAATGCATGTTTTGATTTTGGCTCTCTGCACATAAATAATTAAAACGAAATTTGTATATTGATTTTTTTTTTGGCTGAATGGCGTTCTCATAGTTTCAATCGGAAGATCTCGAGAAAAAGGAGCGGGGGAGGAGGCCTAGTTGCCCTCCAATTTTTTGATTACTTAAAAATGCAACTAGAACTTTTAAGTTTTTACGAACGTTTTCATTAGTAAAAATATGCGTAACTTAGGAATTAGCTTACGTAACGAACTTCTATATTCGTATATTTTTATTACGAACATGAGGGGATTCAATCCCTCGTCAATACCTCGCTCTTTACACTAAAACTTGAATTTTGTCCCAATTCCTTAAAAATGACCCTTGAATCACGAAGGCCGTAGAATAAATGGTTGAAATTACTAAAAAATACTTTAGCGTAAAGAGCGAGGTATTATGAGGTGGTGAACCCCTCTTACGCGTAATAATTTCTGTTCGTTTTAAGTTTTCATGCTGCTCCTTACTTTCAGTTGAAAAAACTTTTTTATATTTATTTTTTCATTGTTTTGTAAATAATGTTAGAAAGTCCTGCCCCCCTTCATTGAAATTCTCTTCCTTCATGACGAATTCCTCCATGAAAAGTTCCTTCAACGTACCCTAGCTTCTCCCCCCCCCCCCAAAAAAAAAAAAATTCCCCTGAAACGTCTATACACTTCCCAATAGCCATTAGTATATGTAAACAACGGTCAAAGCTTATAACTTGCAGCCCCTCCCACGGGGACTGTGGGGAAGTAAGTCGTCCCCAAAGACATAGTTATTAGGTTTTCGACTATAGTGATTAAAATAGCTATCTTAGAATTTTGATCCGGTGACTTTGGGAAAAAATGAGTGTGGGAGGGGGCCTAAGTGCCCTCCATTTTTTTGGTCACTTTAAAAGAGCACTAGAACTCTTAATTTCCGTTAAAATTAGCCCTCTCGTGACATTCTAGGACCACTGAGTCGGTACGATCACCCCTGGAAAAAAAACAGCAAAAAAACAAATGAACACGCATTCATGATCTGTTTTCTGGCAAGAAATATGAAATTCCACATTTTTGTAGATATGAGCTTGAAACTTCTACAATAGGGCTCCCTCATACGCTGAATCCGATGATGTGATTTTCGTTAAGATTGTATTGCTTTTAGGGGGTCTTTCCCCCTATTTTCTAAAATACGGCAAATTTTTTCAGGCTTGTAACTTTTGATGGGTATGACTAAATTTGATGAATCTTATATATTTAAAATAAGTATTAAAATACGATTCTTTTGCTGTAACTATTGGTATCAAAATCCGTTTTTTAGAGTTTCGGCTACTATTGAGCCAGGTTGACGAACTGTATTACCACGAACTGTTTGATTAGTTGCTGAACTGGCCTAGTCAGACCTGTCAAAAGGAATGTCAGAACCTTTCAAGACTTCCCTCTCGGTAGAAACCGGAACACTTTAGAAATAAATACATTTTGATAAAAGAGCATTAATGGCATTTTTTCACCGCGATCCTTTCTTAGGGTTCATTTTCGCTCTTTCCTTGGGATTAAATAAAATTTTTTTTATCTAAACTGAAAGTAAGAAGCAGCATTAAAACTTAAAACAGACAAAAGATTTTCCTTTGATGAGGGGGCTACCCCTTCCTCTAGTCATTTTCTTTATGCCAAAGTTTGACTTTTTTCGAATCCTTTAAGAACGACACCTGAAACTCAAGGGTAGTTTGATTGAAAAGCCTTTTGAAAGCAATAAAGAACTTTAGCATAACGAGTGAGGGTTGAGGAAAGGGCAACCCTCTTCATACATAGAATAATTTCTGTTCATTTTAAGTTTTTATGTTGCTCCTTACTTTCATTTGAAAAGGCCCCTCTTTTTGTATTTGATCAAACAGTTGACGAACTGTAACGAACTGTAGAAAGGAGCGATCCGGCTCAATAGTGAACGAAATTTTAAAAAAAACGGGATTTTGATACTAAAAGATACATCAAAAGAATCGAATTTTTATGCTGATTTAAAATATATAAATTTCATCAAATTTATCAAAAGTAACGAGCCTGAGAAAATCTGCCATATTTTGGGAAATAGAGGGAGAAACCCTTTATAAGTCATATAATCTTAAAAAAAATCACACCATCGCATTCAGAGTATTATAGAACCCCACTGTAGAATTTTCAAGCTCCTATCTATAAAAATGTGGAATTTCGTATTTTTGCCAGAAGACCGATCATGGGTACGTTTTTATTTGATCGTGTTTTTTTTTTTTTTTTTTTTAGGTTTTTTTCCTCGGGGTGATCACATCAACCCAGTGGTCCTAGAATGTTGCAAGAAGGCTCATTATAACGGAAATTACAAGTTCTAGTGCCCTTTTTAACTGACCAAAAATATTGGAGGGCACCTAGACCCCCTCCCACGCTCTTTTTTCCCAAAGTCAACGGGTCAATATTCTGAGATAGCCATTTTGTTCAGCTTAGTCAAAAAACCTAATAACTATGTCTTTGGGGAGGACTTACTCTCTCACAGTCCCCGGAGGAGGGGCTACAAGTTACAAACTTTGACCTGTCTTTACATATAGTAATGGTTTCTGAGAAGTGAACAGACGTTTTCAGGGGAATTTTTTCTTGGATAGGGAAGGGGTTGAGGGGAGGGGGTTACATGGGGGGATCTTTCCATGGAGGAGTTTGCCATGGGAGGAGAGAATTTCCATGAAGGGGGCGCAGGATTTTCTAATGTTATTTAAAACAAAAAACAATATAAAGATAAACATGAAAATCTTTTTTCAACTGAAAGTAAGGAGCAGCATTAAAACAAAAAGAACGGAAATTATTACGTATATGAGGGGTTCGAATCCTCTTAAATACCTCCTCTTTACGGTAAAAATTGTTTTTAGTAATTTCAACTATTTCTTCTACACCCTTTGTGATTCAAGGGTCATTCTTAAAGAATAGGGACAAAATTTAAACTTTGGTGTAAAGAGCAAGGTATTAAAGAGGGGGAAAACCCCCTCATATACGTAATAAAAATATGCGAATATAGAAGTCCGTTACGAAAGTTAATTCGGAAGTTACGTATATTTCTTATTAGTAAAAACTTTCGTAAGAAATTAAAAGTTCTAGTTGCCTTTTTAAGTAAACAACAGATTGAAGGGCAACTCACTCTTTTTTTTTTTTCAAAATCGTCCAATCAAAACTAAGAAAAAGCCATTTAGCCAAAAAAATATCCGAATTTCGTCCTAGGTATTCATGTGAGGAGAGCCAAAATAAAATATGCCTTAATTCAAAAATGTTCAGAAATTAAATTTAAAAAAACAAGTTTTTTTTAACTGAAAGTAAGGAGTGACATTAAAACTTAAAACGAACAGAAATTACGGTCTGTTCCCTCCTCAACGCCCCGCTCTTTGCGCTAAAGTTTTTCACTGTTTTAATAAGTAGATTTGAGAGAAAGAGTCAAACTTTTGCGCAAAGAGCGGGGCTTTGAAGAGGGAACATCTCCTTTCATATACGGCGTAATTTCTGTTCGTTTTAAGTTTTAATGTCGCTCCTTACTTTCAGTTAAACAAACTTGTTTTTTTTTTTATTTAATGCATACATAGGACGATCAGAAGAGACCAAGCACGTTGTTTTACTTTGGCGTGCTAATAATCTTATTCTTGTTATAGCCTAAAAATGAGCGGTCCTTACTACTGCTGTATTCCAGGTAAGATAAGCCACTACACAAATTAAGACTGACTTAAGAGGTATGCACGGGACTGCTGTGATCTGTAATAGATTCGCAAAGCTATATTCTCTTTAGTTATGTAACGTAGTGTCTTATTTAGAATATAGATTTTAGAATGACTGAATTTTTAGAAAATGATCTATCAATATAAATCATTTAGCATGATATAAGGTTTATTTGTGATATAAGTATTTATTTGTAATTCCAAAGACCGCTGTTATCAAACAGTTTTGGTTATGAGCAAGAAAAAAAAAAAACTGTTTTAGCTAATAAAGCAATAAACAGAAACGTCTGCAAAAGAATAAATAGAGAATAACCATTTGGAAACTAATAAACCTCAATAGCACTGGCTAAATAAAGAAAAACATGGCTTCAATTGGCTATATATTTTTTCTTTTCAACAAGCAGCTTCAAATGGCTGGAGTGGTCACATAATCTTGGAGTTGGCTCATTTCATTGAAAATTGAAAATACAAGTGCCGTTTAAAAGAGTTTAAAGTGATCGGAAAACAACCAGCCTACCTCTTTTGTCTTTTTCAGCTGGCTACATACCTTAACGCACAATGACAACCGATAAAAATTTTGAGCAATACATTTTGTTCAAAAAGCTAAAAAAATCAATAAGTAAAGTATTATAAATAAAGTAAATTCAATAAGTTCATTAATTAATAAATTTTGTTATAGCTATTTTGTTCAACGTAGTCAAAAAGTCTGGAAATTTCGTCTTTGAGGATAACCCCCCCCCCCCCCTGCAGCCCTCAGGACAAGGGTTGTCATAGAGTCTTCAAAAAGGGCTGATTCGATTGGAAATTGAGACACCTAGTGCCCTTTTTATTAGTCGAAAGTGATCGGAGGGCAAATGACCCCCCCCCCACCATGACCATCCTTTCCCCAAACATTTCCAATCAACATTTTTAGATAGCCATTTTGTTTAAAGTGTTTGAAAGGTCTGACAATAACGTTTTTGAGGACAACAAATCCCCCGCCCTCAGGGCGAGGGTTGTTGTTATGCCCTGGGGGCATAAAAACTTTTTTTTATAGAAAGCGTGGTCGTATAAATTTTTGAGGGTGTTCATTACACTGGCAATCAGAAGCTCTATCTCTCTTTTTAAGAGTCTAAGTGATCAGAGGGAAGCTACATCCCCTCCCCCCAGACATACACGTCATATTTTTCTAAAATGTATCTAATATAAATTTTAAGATATTTATTTTATTAAAAATATTCTAAATATCATATAACAAGGCTTTTGGGGTGAAAAGAAACCCCAGAACCTAGGGGCAAGGGTTGTGAGTTTGCCGATGGTGTATTTAAGGTTTTTATGGAAGGGATGGTTGCACAAACTTTAAAAGAGGTTCATTTAGTTTCAAATCGGAAGTTCTACTTCCCTTTAAGAGTAAAAAATCATGGACGGCAGGTAGCCCTCCCCACCCCCAACTACCCCTCTTAACCGAACGAATATGATTAAAATTATCAGACAGCAATTTGGCTCAAAATAGTCCAAAGAGCTAAAACAATGACTATGGTTGAGACAATCACCCAGAGCCCTGGGGATAGGGCTGTAAGTCATGACTTCGGATCGTATAAGGCTTTTATGGAACGGGTGGTCGCATAAACTTCCGATGGGGCTCATTTGATTTCAGATTGAAAGTTATGGTACCCCTTTTAAGAGTAAAAAGTGATTTCAAAGCAAACAACCACCCCCCCCCCTACGCTCATCATTCCTCCAAAGAAATTCAATCAAAATTTGGAGATACCAATTTTGTTCATGGTAGTTGAAGACTCCGTAAATTAGGTCTTCTGGGAAGACATCCCCGCCCCCGCAGCTCTCGGGGCAAGGGTGTAAGTTATGCCCTGGGGCAAATAAGTTTTTTTTATATAAAGATTGTTTGTATATACTTCGAAAGGGGGGGGGGGTCATTGAATTGGCAGTCTGAAATTCTAGCGTCCTTTTTGAGAGTCAAAGTGATCAGAAGGTAGTTAACCTCTTTTACCACTCGTCAACACTTTGTGTTTTTACCCGAAATACAACGAATAATGATTTTTGAGACAGTCATTTTATTCAAAATATTCCAAGGATTATATAACAAGGCTTTTGGGGCTGAAACAAACCACTAGAGTCTATGGACGAGGTTTGTAAGTTATACCGCCGGGTATTTACAGTTTTATGGAAGGGATTTCTGGTTGTTTAACTTTAGAAGAGGCTCATTTGGTTAAAAATTGTAAGTTCTACTTCCTTTTTAAGCGTCAAAAGTGATGGAGGGCACTTAGACCCCCCCCCCTTCCCGAAAAAACCTCTTTTCACCAAACGCATCTGATTGAAATTATCAGATAGTGATTTTGTTCAAAATAGTCTGAATAATATATAATAATCTCTCCAGGGGTGACACAACCCCCCAGCGCCCTGGGATAGGGTTGTATGTTATGCTATGAGGGCATATAGGGTCTTTATGGAATGAACAGTCGTATAAATTCCAGATGGGGCTTGTTTGGTTTGGAATTGGAAGTTGTAATGACCTTTTTAAGAGTCAAAGTGATCAGAGAGCAACCTGCTCCAACCTACACTCATCACTTCCCTTAACATCTCCAATCAAAAGATGTATATAAAAATTTTATTCATCATAGTTGAAGGTCATCGCAGTTGAAGGTTTTGAGACAGTCATTTTATTCAAAAGATTCCAAGGATTATATAACAATGCTTTTGGGGCTGAAACAAACCACCTGAGTCTAGGGACGAGGGTTGTAAGCTATGCCGCAGGGTATTTAAAGTTTTTCTGGAAGGGATTTTTGGTTGTTTGACTTTAGAAGAGGCTCATTTGATTAAAAATTGCAAGTTCTAGTTCCTTTTCAAGCGTCAAAAGTGATGGAAGGTATTTAGACTCCTCCCTTCCCAGCAACCCTCTTTTCACCAAACGTATCTGATTGAAAATATCAGATAGGGACTTTGTTTAAAATGGTCCAAATTATGTATAATAATGTATCTAGTGGTGACACAACCCCCTCGGAACCTCGGGATAGGGTTGGAAATTATGCCATAAGCGCATATAAGGCTCTTATGGAATGGACAGTCGTATGAATTTCAGATGGGGCTTGTTTGATTTGAAATCGGAAGTTATTTTTTCAACATCTTCTTCAACACACGATGACATTTTTAACTTAATACCATCAGCCGGTCCTGAAGCACTGCTACTGCGTTCTCTTGACAACCTGCATGTGTATAATGTGTTCCGATTTATTTCAATGCAATTACAACTTTGCCAAAAATTATTGCCTTCATATCTTTAGGTTTATAAGTAGTATTAGTACCACTATTAGTTATATTAGTAGCAGTAGGTGTACAGTTAATAGTAGTAGTACTAGCTTTAGTAGCAGTAGTAGTAGTAGCATTGATAATATTAGCAGCAACTGTAGTAGTTGTAAAAGTAGAAGCAGTAGTATTATGATGCAAATTTTGTCTTTTGGTTAGTTCAACACCCCCACAACAAGCGTTTTAAGATTTAATTTCACGCTCGAAACTGTTTCTAAGATATTGCTGATATGCCTTTCTGACAACCCGCATATGGCAGGTTGTCATCCATAAAAGTCATCCAGTTGTCCATGGCTTACGAGGATTCTGTTTCTTCACTCTTATAACCTTAATGGGACACGCACTGTTATAAATAGGAAAATAGAAGACATTAGACTATCAAGCACTCTCGTAAGGGATTCTTCTTCAGAAAACATGGGGGTGCAACTGATAACACTAACATCCTCCACAAGCTTTTGAAGATTCTCTTTTTTCATTAACCGTCTCTTTATTTTCTTTTTCTTTGGTCCGTGCAACTGACATCTCATAATACTACCCGATGGAAGATGGTCAGAACCAGGAAAATCACAATATCAGCAGAACAAAGTTTCAAATCAGCAGAACGAACGAAAATATTATCAGTCAGAGTTGCAATCCGTCCATTAATTCTCGTGAATACACTCACAAGCGGTTATAGGTCAATTGATATTACAAAATTAAAAAAAAATCAACATTGTGACTAGACAAATCAAGCAGCTTGAAATTAAAATTACTCATAACAACATAACTAGCTCCAGACCGTACATTTGGAATCAGCTGACTCATTCCTCCCACAAAATCATCAAGTTGAGCACCAGGTGGCACATATACCATACTAATTATTTTCGTTTTCCCATCAAATCAAATTTCAACTGAAAAAAACTTCAACCTCACCTTCAATCCATACACTAAGATCATCCATTTGATTATAATTCAACCCATTCTTCATAAGGGATCCAACCCCTCCACGGCCCATCACCAGTCGGTTCTTCACACGAAGATCCTAATCTTGAAACAAATACAGTGAGAAAGACTAATTTGTACTAAAACTGTTTCCCATTATCCTATAATATCAAAAGAAGAAGAAAATTGTTCACTAGATTCCGAAATAGCCAGGTAGCTCATAGTCACGAGGACACTCCAAGAACACATTTGCAGACTTTTTTCATTTATATTATAATATTTTTCCATTTTTCATTTATGTTCGGTGGCAGCCGAATATATTCACTCTTCTTCACAGGTTTTAGCTCAACCATCGATATATTATCATCACTGGCAATACTTCTTGATAAATAATTCAGAAGTGCAAATCGACCTTGATCAAACATTATCATTTTTCACATAAAAGAACAAAAATAGCACTTGAAAAAGAGGAAAGAGAACAGAAATGAAAGAAAAACAATTCTTAAACACAAATATCAAAAACAATATATAAGGTTGTCAATTGACCAAAAACACCTGATTGGAACAGTCTCAGTTTCGGAAATAAAAATCAATCGTGGCCTTGATCAGACCACACCCTGCGATTTCTCAACCTGTCACTTGAAACGCTCAGAAGATCGCGCTTAGATTTTGCAAGATTCTCAGCTACAAATAAGCCTGAGTCATTAAGATGTTTTTCGCTTTAAACGCATGGTGAGCTATTTCTTTTGGTCGGAACTGGAAGAGGACATAGGCAACTTTATATGGTTTTTAAGCATTATTTGACCCAACTCTAATTCGTCGAACAAATATGTCTGGATCTGTAAAATTAGTTAGACCCATCTTGACATATAATATGTGTTTATTGGTGTTACCTGCAATTTGCTAAGAAATCTGCTTCATGCTATTAAATAAAAGAGAATTTTTCTCCCTTCCCTCTCTATTTCGCCTTGTTTGAGCTCAAGCTGATTAACGCGGTTTTGTAATAGATTGGTAATGTGCATTCGGGCTTTTAGGGGTTTCATAATTAGTTCAAATCTAGGATAATAATCAACATGTACTGCCTCATAAATTTCTGAAACTGTTGTTTCAACTGGAAACTTGGCATGGATTTTACCTGCAGCCTGCGAAATGAATTTTTTAGTCTTTCGTTAATTTTACTCTTGATTTCTTTAGCTTAGATTTTGCAAGTTCGTTTCCTGTAGCAACTATTAGTCTACGGAGATAACTACCTTGTCTACGGGCCAGACCTACCTAGTAGGTTAGCTCTGGGCATACAGAAAGTGAAAGAAGTGCTGCGTCAGCAGCACTTCTGGTCACACTTCAGGGAAGACCTAGCGGGCAGGTTGAAACAATATTGCTTTTTATAATCGTGGATGAAACCACGGACGTCTCTGCTAATAAACTGCTATCGATTTGCATCACTATTGCTGATGGTGGGCTAAAGACGAAAGTTGATATGCTTGATCTAGTCTCTTGTCCAGACAGACAGTATTTGTGTTTATGGGGTATTTGGCAAACTAAGTCATTTTTTGAAAGCACCAGAAAAGGAAGGCGTTGGCTTACGGAACTGGGTCGGCTTTTGAGCAGACGCAACTAATTTTATGATCTGCCGTTGCCATAGCTTATTAACACATATCTCAGTCAAGTGTCCTTTGCTTAACAATTACCAGCGAAAACAATTAGCTTAAGGTTGACAAGGCAAGCTTGACAAGGCAAACTTGACAAGGTATCTTGGCTTAAGTACCGGAAGACACCTTTTGGATTTAATATCTGATCCCCAATTCGCTGAAGGCAACAAAAAAGTCTAGAGTTTGGCCAGAAAATTCTACAAAAAAGCAGTAACACAAATTCAGAAAATATTTTCGCTTCCAAGTGAAATATACAGCCTTGTTAAACTTGTAAATACGCTTTTCGTTCTTTCAAGAGAAGATAAAACTCTGAAAACTTTTTTTTTGCATCCTTTGGACTTCCTTTGTGGAGCGTAGCAAGCATTGAAAGGAGGTGGGGAGACTTGGCTTTATATACCCACACAATGACATGAATTGTGAGAGTGGAGACCCAGTTTTTCTCTGGAAATGTGTTCCAAGGGTTAAAACGCTTATCGGACATAAGAAGTTCGATAACGTTTAGCAGTAGTAAAATTTCTCTTCAGTTATTTATCTTCAAAAGCAGTAGTAGAAATTCTATTTAGTCTCTAAAAATCGATCAAGACTGAAAAGCGCAATCGGCTAGCCAGTATCACCCTTTGCACCACTTATTCGACGACATGCGGATTGAAACGAAAAGGCTGCTATAGCCACATGGTCATTGACGATTTAATTAAAAAGCGCTTGGAGTGTGTTAAATCTAACGCTACAGCTTTAGAATGCTAAAGCAGATGTCTATTTTCCCTATTAGAGTTTAATTGTGTGGTGGTGCTTTTGAGTAAATTCTGCCTTTTCAGCTGGAAGTATTTGAAATGTTTTTTGGGTCCGACCGCATTTGGCTTAGCTAGTCAGCATTTTATCTGATCTTATCCTTTTCTATTTTAATGCTGGTTTTACACATAACATCTTTTATCTGAGTTAAGCCTTACGTGAGCCTGGGAAAGTCGAATTTCTTATTCAAGTTCTTCAAACAATTTATGCATATACTACTCATTTTTAACTTATATTTGAACCCGTTTCTACTTCAACTCTACTTATTTTTTAGACTCGCCAAATTCTTTTTGGACAACACTGTCATTTGTTTCTTATTGAGATAGAATATTTCAAAAAAGCAAAGCTGAGCTTTCACAATTTCATAAAAAGTCAGAGAAGCTAAATACTTGTGCATAGTAAGCTTTTTTTTTTAATGTTAGGATTAACTTCATTTAACTAATATTTTTCTTGTTAAGTCATATCTGTAAAATTCTAGTTAATTGACTTCTTGCTATCTCGGAAAGGGTTTAGACTAGGAAAATGAAACTCTCAGAAATATGTCTACAGGCTAAAGTATGTCCCGGGAAGGTATTTTAAAGTACCCACGTCCACTCCTTCTCCCTCTAGAGGGCCCTGAAATTTGCCTACATGACAGGTCTATACCTATTGAAATTTTGACAAAACAACAATTTACCTTAATTTTCAGTTAGGCTACTAGTTGCTTTTTCTCTGCCTTTAGTTCTGAAAATGCAATTCCTGTTATTTGAGTTGAATTTTGAGCCATATCAATATTTTTTTTCAAAATTTAGGAAATGTATTTGTGTATCTTTAAAACCTTAAAAAATGAAATTGAGCAATGTTATGAAGCTGAAAACAATTCTGTTGTACTTCAATTTAGCACAAGATCTATTTTGCAAGGTTTCACTTATATAACACATATGTTTCTAAAGGTCATCAAAGGTCAGGGTCCTCTAGAGAGAGGAGTAGAGGTAGTTGCTTCAAAATACCTTTCCTAGATATACTTTAGTTTGTAGATTCATCCCTGAAAGTTTCATTTTCTTAACCTAAACCCTTTCTGAGATAGCAAGAAGTCAATTAACTAGAATTTTACCATGGGTAAAATTCTAGTTGAGTGACTTCTTGCTATCTTAGAAAGGGGTTAGGTTAGGAAAATGAAACTTCCAGGGATGGGTCTACAATTGAACTATACATTTATCTTCAAAGGAGTTGATCTTTTGTTAATTGTGTTTACAGATGACTTATTAAACCTTTCCTACACTTCCCAAGGATGGTCTTCAGCTTTTGAGTTTCACCAAGAAGAGTACACACACATCAGTGTCAGCTTTAATACTGATAAAACAGTTGTTTCATCATTTGACTATAAAGAGAAATAAAAATTTGATAAGTCTATCTGGATCTGAGGTTCCTTTTGCTAGCAGCCTTACTTACCTCAGCATGCCTATTAGAGCAAACCTGAAAGAGAGAAACTGCAAACCTGACAATGAAAAATTATGTTAGTAAGATCTGGGCTGGATATGCCTCCCTGGCTTCAAACATTTCACATATGAGTTTGATCTGGTTGTATATATCATTCTGGTTATATAATTAATAAAAAAATACAACTCTAAAAAGAAGACATTTTATTGGCAGATGTCAGGTTTACTTTCATCCTTCATTATATATTTGTCATTAATTTTCAGGAGGTAGTAGAACTTTTAAGCTATGTTGTCTTTTAACATAAGAAAATGCCACATGTAACATATCATGATTAAAAACAGGAGAACTAAGGTCAACACCAACAAATCCAAAGGTTTGGCCTTGCAACTTATATATAGTCATGGCAAATTCAGCATGAAGTGGAAATTGATATACTTTCTAACCACATTTGTCTTTCTTCTTCATTTTGGATTTTGGTTATTTCAGACAAATTAGTAATGCCCTTTGCTTTAGCTGCCTGTGTTGGTCATCCAGGTTTTTTGTTTTCACATACACTTTTCTGAAGCTTAAGACAGTTTACTTGAAAAAAACTTTGTGATCCCTCCCCTCCTTTGGTCTTAGTTTTCTCATCTTGTGGTAGTATATGAAGGCTACTTAAAGAATAAATATACCTATAAATCAAAAGGAAAGAAATGCACATACATTACTACATATAGGTTACTGGATAAACAGGAAAAGAGCAGGTGAGGCAACTTATAAATGATAACTTCTCACTTAGCAACACTAGTTGGATAAGGTTCTATTCTGTACTTCTATGGCTGGCAAAGCTGGCACAAGGACACAAGAGTCTAAATGTTTTAAGAAATAATAAATGAATCTATCATTTGGATCTAACATTAGTGTAATAGCCTAGTTTATAGGCTGGACCTTTTCCCTCAAAAGGGGTCCTTTGGATAAGTCCTTTAGGCCTATAATTTAAAATACTACCCTCCTCCTCTATGCAGGCTAAAGTAAGGTAGTCCTTAAGCATCAGAGATAAGTCTCAAAGATGTAATGTGGAGATTGCATTGAAAAGAGCTGTAGTTGGTATTGTCCCTTTTTTTTAGTTAAAAAAACTTTCTAAAATAGCACATAATTTAAATAGATGCAATAGAGATGACCTTAAAAGACCTAATTCATAGTTGTGCATGTTGAATGAACAATTGCAGGTGTAATTATAGCCAAGACCAATAAAACAGAAATTTGAAAATTTGCAAGACTCAAGAGAAAACTGAAAAAGAAAATTTCTTCTTCCTATTTTAAAAAATTTATTATTTACTACATTTACAATATTGAATTATTGCCATTTTGTATTGTCTTAGAAAGTATAAACTCCAGTTATTTTTTTATGAAAGGTAAATTGTGTGTGTGTTTTTTTTTATTGACCAAATTTAGTTAAAGACTTTTATGACTAATTAAAATCAAAGCAACAAGTCAAAATTTGCCCTGGATCTACTAAAAGCCCATGATCACTCTGGATCACTAGAAGCCTAGGAAAACAGTTAAAAATTGCTGCCAAATTGTGTTGACAAAACACATTTTTCTGCATTAAATGTCCTATTTTTCTATAACAAAAATGTATTTTCCTTAGCCTTTTCCCTTCTCTCTCTTTTTATGACTTTTTGCTGACACTTATTCTTGAAGCATAAGTTATATCATACCTTAGTATTTTCCAGCCTAAAACTTAATCTACATACAAAGTGTGTTCAACTATAATAAAATTAAAAATATACTAACTTTAGCTATAATTTTAACTCACTCGTTTGAAGAATTTGGGTCTTGGACCCCTCCCCTTGGCTGTGTCATGAAGGCCTGTATACCATTTTGGCAGCTTTGGTTTCCATCTCTTAATTTTAAAGATTTTCTGCCAAACAAGCAGATAATTTTTGTCATTTATAAAGCTGCAACTAATAATATTCAATTTTATTTCCACATCTAATTGCTACTCTTTCTGTCCCTTATATTTTCTGTATTTCCAATTTTCTAATCAGAACTACACTAGCAACTGTCCATTTGGTATAACAATAATAAACTCATAATTAAAGATTTTCTCAGTGGTAGTACAAATATTACTTACTAGGTGGCACAATAGATCCAAATAGTATACATGTATTTGGCTTTTGAATCTCAGCTAAATAGAAACTCTTAGTAAAAATTGTATGTAATAGTTTTCTGTAATCATATATTAATGCTAAAAAAGGTCAGCACCCCTAAGACCATTTGGCCCAAAAATTGTGAAATATGCTAATATAACAAATTAGAAAGGTTTAAATCAAAGAAAGACAAAAAGCAAGGTTACCTTCAAACCCTTAAAGGGCCAGAGCTATATAATCGCACCCGTTTGGTCTGAAAAATGACAAAAATTTGCTAAGGTACCTGATATGCTCATTCTTTTTTTCTCATTGGTTATAATGTCAAACCAGTAGTTGTAGATTATGGAAATGTCTTGTTTGAATGTACAATGAAAAACCCAGCTCCCTATTAACTCATGAAATAGGTTATGCCTCAACTAAGTGGCGTTTCTGCCATTTTTTGCTGAAAAAAAACTGTTTGTATTTTGTTTTCATGGCAATACATTTTAAACGTTTTCACTTTTACTTTAATAAATAAAAAAAAAATCATCAAACTTTAAGAAATAAATATCAGTATATGTTTATTTAACTGACAATTCACAGTCATTTTTTTTTCAGTAAAGTGCAAATTATTTTCAGGTCTTGAGAAGCCATGGGGGTTGTCAGTACTACTCATGTTAATTTGTACTTGTTTTAAGTTTCATTTATTTATTGATTTTGATTTGTGGTAGTTTTACGCTTGGAAGATTATTTTGCTTTATTACTGCTATTTTTTGGTTTAATGAAGCTCTTTACTTTTCCTTGAAAAGCTTGTGTTGTGAAATAAGTTTATTAAATTAATCACTTAAAAATAGCACTAGATCTTTTGACTTCTGTTCAAATGAACCTTTTCCCAATATTATAGGATTATTGGCTTGATGCATTCACCCCTGAAAAAACAACAAAAACAACAAGAAAATAAACATGTGGGTATCCATGGTCTCTCTTGTGGCAAAAAATTCAAAACTCCCACGTTTTCGTAAATGGGACCCGACAATTATACCATAGAGCTCTGTGGCATGTTGAACCTGATAGTTTGATTTTCATTAAGATCAGTTGACTTTTTCCTCCTTTTTGGAAAATCATGCAAATTTTCTCAAGCTTTTAGCTTTTGATGGGTAACATTAAATTTAATGAAATTGTATATTTGAAATCAATTAAAAAAAACAATTCTTTTAATGTATTAAATAAAGAAAAAACAAGTTTTTGGAACTAAATGCAAGGAACAACGTTAAAACTTAAAACGAAGGGAATTTATTCCGTATATGAAAAGGGCTGCTCCCTCCTCAAAACCCCGCTCTTTACGGTAAACTTTTAAGCACTGCACTTTTAAAAAATATTATGGTTCTAATTAAACGGCTCTCGTGTTTTAGGAGTTTTTATTAAGGAACTTGGAGGAAAAGTCAAACCTTAGTGTATTGACCTTAACTAGGTATTGAAGATGGGACAGTCCCTTTTATATACAGAATAATTTCTGTTCATTTCAATTTTTAAAGTTGCTCCTTACTTTCAGTTTAAACACTTGATTCAAGTGTTTTTTATTTAAAAAAATAAAAACATTATTATTTTATTTAAATAATTTTTTTATTTAATTCCTGATTCTTTTTCAAATAAATCCTGGAAGTCCACCTCCTCTTCCATGCCCCAACCCTGCAAAAAAATCCTCTATGGAAAGTTCCCTCTGCATATAATCTTTCTCCCAGGAAATTACCCTTGAAAAGTTTCATCCTCACTAAAATTTAACTGAAGAAAATTTCTTGCAGATTATTCTGCCTGAAAAATTCTCCTTGGCATAATTTCATTTTAAGAAAGTTTTTTTTTCTAATCATTTGTGAAGTCATGCCAGAAATCCCCCCTATGTGGAAAATTTCCACAGGAAATCCCCCTCCCCCATTCGAAAAGTTTCTCCCTCAGAAAATATCCCCATAGAGAATTTCTCCTAGTG
Source organism: Artemia franciscana (assembly GCF_032884065.1). Lineage (NCBI taxonomy): Eukaryota > Metazoa > Arthropoda > Branchiopoda > Anostraca > Artemiidae > Artemia > Artemia franciscana. The sequence continues at coordinate 41,805,314 of NC_088864.1, read as the reverse complement.
ATAATTCTCCCTCGGAGTCCCGCCCTCTATGGAAAAATTCCTATGAGAATTTCCACCCAGTGAAGTTTGCCCCAGACAATTTCCCCAGAACATCTCCAGATTTAAAATTAACTTATCAAACAGAAAGTAAGACAAATAAAGCAATTTTTTATATGAATGCTGGCAAACTTCCCCATGTAAAATTTCCCCCTGGAAAGCTCACCCACAGAAACTTCCCTCCCAACAACACATTTTCCCGTAGAAATCCCACCCCCCTGCAGACAACCCTCCTTTAAAAAAACTATATGTAAATAACGGGAGAATTTCTGCAACTTGCAGCCCTTTCCCCTGGGGTTCCGGGATGGTGTCATGTCACACCCAAAAGCATAGTTATTGGACATTTCAACTATGCTGAACAAAATGGCTATCTCAGTATTTTGATTGGACGATTTTGGGAGGAAAGGACGTAGGGGGGGGGGGGCTAGTTGCCTTTCAATATTATTGGTCACTTAAAAAGCCTTAACACTTTTAATTTTCATTTAAATGAACCATCTCTCGATTTTCTATGACCATTGTATCAATACGCTCACTCAAGGGAAGAACACACACACACACAAAAAAAAATGCATTTGTAATCATTCTTCTGGCAAAAACTACAAAATTCCAGAGTTTTACAGATGGGAACTTCAAAACCCATACAGTAGGGTTATCTGTTACACCGAGTTTGAGGTCCTATTTGGAATAAGATTTCTTGACTTTTAGGGGATATTTTCCCCCTTTGTCAGAAATCTCAAAAATTTTCCCAGACTCATAGCTTTTGAAAGGTAACATTAAACTTAGTAAATCTTATATATTTGGAACCAACATAGAAAGCCAGTTCTTTTCATGTATCTACTGTTATAGAAATTCTGTTTTTTAGAGTTTCTGTTCCTATTGGGCAGAGTTGCTTCTTACTTTCATTTCGTTGCCACAAACTGTTTGATCTATCGTTATCGAAATTCTGTATTTAGAGCTTCGGTTGCTATTGGGCTGAGTCGCTCGCTGGTTTATGCACTACCTTCCTATTTTAGTCTCTGATGCAAATTTTATGGTTGTATGATTACAATTTTATTCTAAAATCTGTTTTTATACAGTACATGCCGGATTTGTTAGTGTCAACACCTATCACAGAATTTAAACAAACATTAAAAAAAAGAACTGAGAGAGATGCAATTGCATTTAACAGTGAAAAAGGCACTAATAAATCACTAGTAATTCCACTACCAAAGTTGGCCTACCTATGGAGGATTCTCTGCCAAAAATGTAGTATCTATTGTTTTACTTGTTAAGTGAGTCTTCAAAATTTATTTGTTGTTGTATTAAAGCAAAATATGGGAATTGCTTAAGGTCTTTAGGTTTGAGTTTCGAAAATATAAGAATAATCTTTTCCCAGGCATATGTAAGTCGATTTAGTAAGTTCTGCCAGCTTGCAGAATTAGCTGTAAATTTATCGTTTTTGTGCTTTTATTTATTTATCCAGATGCGCAGCATAATTGCCATTGTTGCTATCATTAAAAGATCAAATAGATGCGAACTTTTAGCAAAGAACAGCTTTTTTTTCCGTTTAAACAAAAAAAAAAAGAAGAGATAAGGAATACTGCTTGAATTAACAATGAATAGCCTATACATTAAAAACAAAATAAAAAATACCGAAACATATGAATCAGATTTTGTTCAGATTTGCTTAGCCGTTTCTGTGTTGAACCTTGTGTAAATCTAATCTAGAATTCGTTCAACAAAGCATAACACACATATCAGCCAATCTTGGTATTATAAGAGTGAAATAAATATGAAATAAGTGTTTGCATCTTCGCTTCTAATGAGCATAGAAGGGAATGAATTTTTAGTTGTCAGCCATTTCAGGATGAAGAAAATAACGAGTAATTAATCATGAATAATAATTGACTTTGGAAACACTGCCCTAGTTATAATTTGGTTTAAATTGATTAACGTTGGAAAACACGGCAAATGTTTTTAGTGCGCTTTCAGTGATCCGAGATACGGTGAATGCTTGACTCCAAATGAATATCTCTTGCCTCCCTCTAGATGTACCTGAAAGAAGTAAAGCAATTAATTAAAATTCCTATTATATTTAACTAATTAGTATATAACGCAAAAAGTATTATTTTTATCTTCTCTTATGGCTGGAGCATAGGTAGGCTGCAAGGGAAAGGCAGTTTTTCTTCCTTATATGTGTACAAGCATTGTAGATCAAGGCAGACTACAGATAAAACCAAAGAGATAGTATATAGAGCGAAAATATACAGCTTATCCTGGAATCACATTTTAGTCACTGGTAACAGGCTGGTTTCAGCTCAGTGTTGACATCAATATTTCCATTTCAGGGATTTCCACCCTAAAATGGGGATTTTTGAGTTTTTTTTAGGTGCAAACTTTTTTTATTTAGGTAATTGAAGATTTCCAGGGATTTGTACAGCTCTTCTGAATTTTTTTAAAAGAAATTTCTGGAGTTTTGGACTTAGAAAATCCTCTTCCGACCTGAAAAGGAAAATGAGACGGAAGTAGGCCTAGTTTTTCGTCCCATTTTCCCAGAAATCTGATACTCTGGACGCACCATAAAGGGAACTAAGGATCTTTTGCTTAGTCGATTTGGAAGTATAATTTGTTTGAATGCTTGCCTTTGCTGGATAGAGTCTTCTCGGAGACGTCGACAATAACATCTAAATTGACTTAGAAATCAAGAGAAGAGTGATCTAAATTTCTTTTAACACCACTAATCGTTTGAAGAAAACCCCGTGAAGGTGCAGACTAGGAACCCCTGCAGTCAAAGGTGCAGGGGTACTGCTTTATTAAACCAAGACTTATCAACGAATGCATTCCAACTTAATTGAATTTCCCAAGTGTTAGCTTCCCCTCGAAAGTATTTACTTGGGTCCAAATGGGCAGGACTGTCTCTTGATACTGAAAGCATATCCTTGCGTGCCCCATGATGCAGTTTAAAAGATCCTCAGAGCTACACAAACTTTTTATGTAGAAGCTGTGTAGCAGATCCAAACGTGATTTCGTTTCGATAGAAACATTTAGAAATATGCAGAAACAATTGAGCCTGTATCAGATCAGTCACTACAGCTCGGTTCTTTACAACCCTTTGTTCGGAAGTATCATTTGATGGAAACAAAAACGAACAGGAGTGTAGGAAGCAAAGTCTCATCAATGTTGAAAATATGGATCCGATTACCTACTGGCATTTGGTTTTTTCGAAGAAAAACTTCCGGAACCGAGGGGTAAGCAAATCTAAAATTGGTCATTATATTTGTGCTTTCTGTTCCTTTCTCAAACGTTATCGCCGAAAGATCTTTAGCGCACTAAAAATCATAGTGAGGGACATATGGAACAAGCTTATAATGGAAACGTTAGATAGAAGTCTAAAAGCAAAATATGGTATGAATTGGGCCCAAGTAAGTTCCTCGTGGATTTTTGGTGACAAGCAGCTACCGCTCCACATGAAAAGAGTCAGGGCTTCAGTACCATCGGAAAAAACAGGATAAAGGTGTTAAATCCGATTCTGACTAAAAATAGATTTCTTTCTTTATTTTTGTTTTTTTATCATTATAACCGGATAATGAAGCAACTGGTGGATTGTTCACCTTGGTATGATAAGCAGTGTGGCCATGTAACACAAAGTACCACAAATAATTATAGGAAATACATATTTATTCATTTTTACCACCATATCCACTGACGCACTGACACAACCGATTATGCATTTTGATTGGTCATACATAACAGAAAACAGAATTGTAATCTATTTTTCTTATTCTTCTTCCACCATCTAATACGTCTTAACGCACCTTGCTATATGTATGTGAACAGTGAACAAGTATTGTTTTATTTTTTACCTTTTCTGTATTAGGCTTATGCAAAGTACATCTTAAGCAATTTTCTATCCTTAAAGTTCACATATTCAGTCTTATTCTGATAGATCTGTCGACAGATAACTTTTTCATTTTTTTTTTAAACATTTTATTAACGTAAACACAACCCAAAATGGAAGCAAGTTGAAACAAAAATAATGCTTGAAAAAGCTACCATTTGAATATCATTAATGCCAATCTATCGTACCGATTCAAATAAAAACGAGGGTGTTGCAAAAACAGCAATAGAAAAGGAAAAAGTAACGACAAAAAACATATTTTCATGTGGTCTAGAATCCAAAATTTGGCACCCAAATTTATAAAACAAAACCGAATTTAACTAGTCGATAAATACAATGAATTGGTTAAACGTCAAAAGAAGATATCTTGGTACAAGTAAAGGTCTTGAGTTGCAAAATAAATCATTTTGAACAAATGCTACTAAGATCAGATGCAATTCCTCTTCGTTTGGGGTTTTATTTATTTATTAATGAAGTTTTGCGCTTGGATTATAATTTGAATTCATCTATGCTCGTCTTACGTTTAATGTAGCTCCTTTCTTTTCTTTTCTTTGAAAAACTTCTTCCGTGGATTGTTTTTTAACTAACTTATTGAAAGGCCATACTTACATTTTATCTAAAGCCTTACACCACACTAAAAATTATAAAGAAATTGAAAAGAAAATTTGAACCAAATGGAAATTTAAAATTCTGATCGGATGTTTGTAGGGAAAATAGGCATAGAATATGGGCTAGATCTCCTCCAATCTCTTTTGCCGCTTAAAAATAGTACTAGAACTTTTGATTGCCTTATCGAAAAAAGTCCAGATTTTTCTAGATAAGAGCTTGAAACTTCTACAACGGATTTTGAGTTTTTGATGGTTAACATTAAACTTAAATAATTCACATATCTTGAATCTGCATAAAAAGCCAATTGCTTTGATGTGTTAATTGTTGTCCAAATTCCTTTTTAAGTGGTGGCTACTTTTGGACCGAGTGGCCACGAGTGTACCACGTTACCAGTTCGTCCCCACGAACTGTTTGATATCTGCGGGAGCGGTGAGCTAACATTATTTTTCGTTGTTACTGTGAGCTTACACATGAGTAGGTCAGATCCCAAATCAGCGAAATCTGTAAAACATCCACGGAAAAACATCTTTACTTGTTGGGAGTAGAATGTGCTAATTATTTGGCGGAAAATAATGTTCAGATTTTTCCCTTTTCTTTTGCATGTATGTGGATTTCGCTCCTGCACTTAAACAGATGAAATGAAGACTAAATAATTTAAAGGTTGTTTGGAAATAAAGCAGAGAATGCAATGCATGTTAGGATACCTTTTCGGGGGAGTGAGCTCCAGGTCCAGGTTTCTGCGTAGAGTCTGAAGGAAGATGTGTCCTACTTGATAGTGAATATGCCGGTGATTTTGGCTTGATTTTATCAGGACTGGATGAGTCATACTGACCAGGACCGGGCAACATTGGTGGTGGTTGTGTTTTTCCTTTTCCTGAGATAGTATATGCTGGTGCAACTCCAATGGCAGGAGGAATGGAATATGAATTTGGAGCTAGAAAAAAATCAGGCATCTTTATTTTTTTTTTTACTTTTGTAAGCTTTCTTTATTTAAAAACAACAAATGACAGCATAATATATCGAAACGATAAACTTGACTTTTTTTTAAATTAATTGAAAAGAAATTCCCACAAACTAAGTTTTTGAAGGAAAAGTAAAGAACTCTGTTAAACCAAACACGAGGAGAAAAGAAATTGAATTGCCTATCAAGCGTAAAACTACCACAAATCACCATCAATAAATAAATGAAATCCAAGACGAACAGAAATTACAATAAATAACCGATTCAAATTCAAAGCAAGGAGAAATTTACATGAATAGGGCTGACTACCCCCCATGCCTTTAAGACTTTAAGGAATTTATTGGAATTAACGCATATTTTGTTTCAGTAAAGTGTAAATTATGTATCCATGCTTTTTTTTTTGGGGGGGGGGGGTTGTCAACCCTAGAGGCTTTCTTATATGATCTTATAATCAGATACGTTTGGGGAAAAGAGGGCATTGAGGGGGTGGGGGCTAGTTGCTCTCCATCACTTTTGACTCTTAAAACGGAACTAGAACATTCAATTTCCAATTAAATGAGCCTCCTCTAAAGTTTATACAATCATCCCTTCCATACAAACCTTATATGCCTTCGGGGCACAAATTACAACCCTTGCCCCCAGGCTCTGAGGGGTTGTTCCAATCCCGGAAACCTTGTAATATGATCTTTAGACTATTCTGAACAAAGTGGCTTTCTCAAAATTTCTATTGGATGCATTTGGGTAAAAGAGGGCGTGGGGGGGGGCTAATAACCCTCCGAACACTTGTGACTCTTACAAAGAATACTAGGACTTCTTATTTCCTATTGAATGAGCCACCTCTGTTTATACGGACCATCCCTTCCATAAAACCTTAAATGTTAACAATGGTCAACTAGTATAACCTATCGCCCTTACTCTCAGGGCCATTGGGGTTGTTATCTTCAAAGACATAATTACTGGACCTTTCAACTACACTGAACAAAATAGATATTTCAAAATTTTGATTTAATGTTTTTGGTGAAATTATTGGCGTGTGGGGGGCAGGGGAGGGGGGCTATTTGCCTTCTAATCACTTTCGACTGTTGAAAAGGGCACTAGCCTTTTCAGTTTTCAATCGAAGGAACCCATTTCGAAGTTTTTGCGACAACTCCTTCTATATGAAGTGCCGTGGTCTGAAAAAAAAAATAATAAAAAAAACATAGTGTCTACATCCTTCTTCACTTTTCTCTATGAACGGAAAGGTGCAATGGTGTTAGAAATGTTTTTTTTTTTATTCCAAAAACGAAATTCCACTCTAAATTAAGATCTCCATTTTAGTACGTCTGTTATTCCTTTGATAGAGTTTTTTAATGGATTAAGATCCCCCCCTCGCATTGTCTCTCCATTGCCTTGTATCTTTTAATCTCTAGCCAGACTTTCAGTTATGCTTCTCTAAGGTTATTGAACATTAAAACAGTCAATTGTTTTATTTTACTCTTCTTATCGTTTAATTTAACAAAGGACAAAAAAATTATGTCGATTGACTCTGTTCTATTATTTTTCTGTTCAAATAGATTTTTTATGGTGTTTTCTCTTGGATAGCAGGATTGTATATATATATATATATATATATATATATATATACATATATATATATATATATATATATATATATATATATATATATATATATATATATATATATATATATATATATATATATATATATATATATATATATATATATATATAAACTGATCAGGATGAGGCTCAGTCTCTCGTGATTTTGATTATCGTTGCATCACCACCAATGTGTGATATTTTACCTGGGATGTTATCAGGCTTCTCTATCTTCAATTTTGTACCAAAAGAATACGCGGGTGTATGTTCTCCAATGACTTTCTCTCCCTTTTCTGGGCAGTAAGTGCCCGGAGCAGGAGTAAGATCTTTCTTCGGGTCTTTTGGACGACCTGCGATAGTTGGAGCTGGATGTTCGTCCTTTCCTGGAAATGAAATGGAAAATTAACCAGAGTTGGGCTGCAAAATGCTTTGAGTCCTCTATACAAGTTAAAAAAAAGACAAATCAAAGGCAAAGAAAGAACCCTGGCCCTTAATGATTGGAAGTTTAAAAACGCATTACGAAAAGAAAGATCTGCCGAGTGAGGAAGAATCGCTATTTGAACCTAGTTCATTATTTCGATTAGTCTTAATTATAAATTTCGTCCCGAAAACAAATTTATGAGAACTTTTAAATGAAATTAAAGAGCGTCTTCAGCCAAGCAACATTTATCGTGAATACGTAGTCTGACGCCTTGAAATGCCACAACAAATTTTATTGATATTGATACAAATATTGTCAAAATGGGATGCCTCCCACCCGTCTTATATCTCTTTGCATGTAATCACATCAATTCGCTTGGCACTCAAAACACTTCTACAATCGGCTGCCACTTTCTTAGTATCTCGCTTAGTAATGCACTGTTTGTCCAAATATATTCCTACAAATGAGGAATTTTATGGGGTAAATCGCCACCGCAATGCTGATCTGAACGATAATTCGCGAACAGCTGGAAAATTGGGTACTAAATTGTAGTTAAGGTTCCAGGCACCCCCTCCGTAAAAAAAATCTACTTACTCGTCTTTTAAATGTCGGGGTAAAACTATGCTTTATTATTTAAGCGTTAGTAAAATCATCCTTCTTTTTGCACTGACTGCATATCAAGACTGTGTCAGTAGCTGCAACATAGTACAGAGCGAACAACAGCCCATGATAACCGAAATTCAGAATGAGTGTTCAATCTAGCTGTCTTGTTATATATGTTTCCCAATTGCCATGTTTGGAAATATTATAGGTTCTTTCAGATTCAGACAAATCGTAATTTGTAATCCTGAAATGAAATTTTTAAATACAAATCGTAATTTGTAATCCTGAAATGAAGTTTTTGAATATTTCTATAAGCAGACTGAAACTCTTGATATTTTACGTCAAATCTAAATAAAAGTTTCACCATTAAAATTTTTATTGTTGAACATAGGAAGTCGATTGGTAATCTTAGAATTTCCGCTCCACGATTTTTCAACTCTCTTTAAAGTTCATAAACAGTAAAAAATGTAGGTTCTTTTAACGGATCATATCTTACTTTAATCCAATTACTCTAACAAAGCGAGAGATTTAAAACCCCCTAAGAATTTTTTTCTAGGGAGAGGAGAGGGAATTCCTTCGCATTGCTGTTGGGATACTCCTCCTTATTGCCATGTCTGATCGAAATTGATACGGTTCGTCGATTTTTTATTTATCCCTTTGATTTGAAGAACCGTTCTGCCATCTTATGATTATCTGCTTGACTTTTTGCCTAAATGGTCAAATTTTGTCTACTAATTTGCCATGCCTGGTGTATGCCCAATAAATGGATAGAACTTTGATCAGCTATATTTTTAGTGTTCTTTATTATATTCCCAAGACTTTTTTTCATCAATTAACTCTTGAATAACAATGGACTGTGTTGAATTATGATCAACTACAAACGATGGATTGTAAACAGTTTTTTCTTCTTACAACAACTTGCTATATTCACAAATCTTCCTATTTTAAATAGTCTGGATTATGCTTTTTAAATCTTATTTCTGAATCTTAGTTTATTGGTGTGGATGGATTGTGGATATCAACATCAAGTTATTCTTGCTGAGTAACTGTCTCATTCCATATACCCGATGTTTCATGGGGAGGAAATGTCCTTAAGCCGTCACTTTATCTTATTTAATGTACCACCTACATGAGTAGGTGGTTTTGTATTTATGGAGTTTGATAGGCTAGAAGCTATAATTACTCCTGACTCTGTCTCGTTAGTACCATCTATGGTGAACGCTGACTAAAGCTCTTTAAGACTGTACAGTTGGTCGTTCATCAATATCTGAGATTTACAAGTTCTATGACATCTGAAGTCTTGCAAACTTATAATTGTCTATTTTGCTTGTCCTTTTTTGGTAATGAAAAATTAGTTCCGGTTGCAGATAACCACGCGCTGTGTATCTCACTTTAAATAAATTGTCCAGCGTGCATATTAGTCACAGCATTCAATCTCACCGTATTATTATTCATCATTTATACATTGACTGAAGTAGACGAATAGCTAGTGATCCAAACTCATATTTTCCATATAAATTGTAAGAGAGGTACGAAAATATCTCTAATGATAATTGTTTTTGTTTTTTATCTTAAGAATCGACAGGGAAAACACTCTAATTTAGAACCAGGCACATATACAAGTGGGACATTAGCCCGTGTCCCTTCCTCACGAAAAAATGGAGACTTATTAATAAGTTTTTGAAGGTTACGATTTGCTTGTTATCTGTTGTTTTTTTTTTCAAATTTGAAAACAGGCTCTAAGATTAATTATTTCCTAGAAAGTGTGCTGAGAGACCAATCAAAAGAAAGATTAATGATTTAAGGGTACTTGGTAGATTTTTACGGCACTTCGCGTTAGAAAATACTGTCCTAGGCCATCCACCTAATACGTTCTTAAATAAAATTAAATCTCTCATATTCTGAATTTCAAAGAGACTTAGTCCGTTTGCTACATAATACTTTCTTTAAGTAATCTCTTCTCTTAAATCAATTTTCAAAGGGATGCAAATATAATGACAATTGCACTTTTTGATAACTTATTTCGAAAATGTATGCCGTAAATACTTTCTCCGAAAATACTTTCTCCAGCCCATACGCTTGCTCTATTGTAGAAATTGTTACCACCTCAACATTTTGTTTTAAGAATAAGAGTGGGCATAAATTTGATCATGTAGGCACGTTTACGTGTTCCATTTCAAAAGAAAGGGGGGTAATGACACCCTTGACTATAACTAACGATAAGTACTGAATCTAAGCAAACTAATTTTATTTCTTAGCCAAGCCCATCCCCCCTTCAGAAACTCTAGATCTGCCAATATTTCAAAGGTGTAAATATAACAAAGAATGCACTTTTTGACCCCCCCCCCCTCTTCCCCTGGGTTTATATAAATTTGCGATACTGTATTTATGCAAATTAATTAGAAAAAGCTTACGGTACTGGAAAATTCCACGTCGCTTTGATAGATAAAGTAGAATTTTCTCCTCAAACGATTTAGAGTTGCTGACACTGAAGGACACGGTTTTGATACCTATTGTGTCCAAAAACGACTGGAACAAGCTTTTCTCACTGGACTCTACCATAGCCTCAAGAACTTAAGCTGTACAAGGCCGACTTGGGGTGGGCGATCTTGTGGTTCCTGCAGCACTACTTAATATATCCTACTGTAATGGTGTCAAATACTGAGGGGCCAGAAAGCAATCCACAAGTGATAACCTTTCAAATGTTGAAGGATCCGGATAAGCTGCTTTTTGGAAAAGAGTAATTTCAAAATGATAGCTCGTTACAAAATGCGTTTCCAACTTCACGACCATGCGTTCTTTTAGGATTGCAGCAACGGGCCATCACCGGCTCTAGTGTTACGAAAAAACTCAAGCCCTTCTAAGACTATATGTTCTCGACTGCCAGTTGAATATAAAAAAACACTTATCAGTACGGTGGCATTGTGCATGTGAGAAAGTTCGGTAATAGCAGCTTCTAGTAAAGTCCAGCCATTAAAGATAAGCCGGAGACTTAATGGAATCGTTGCATTCATCGGATAATAATAAAAAAAAACGATATCCAGGCTCCCTACGTTTTTGTAAACTCAATCATTTCCAATCTGCTATTCCATCGCACCTTCATATCAATAGGGATACGAAAACGAAGGGCTCTCTCTTTGCAACATAATTTAAAGGTACCACTCTGGACAGTGAAAACTTTTCGTTTTTTATATAATTTTCGCAGTTTTATCACTGTTAGAGCAAGTGTAACGTGTCTTCGAATAGCCTGTGTTGCAACCTCGTTTTTCTGACTGACTCCCAGCTCCTCACTCTTCATCAGCAAACTTATCTTCACCTCCAGAGTCTTCAGACTCACAAAAGCCGTCTGAATCTTTTTCACCTGTTGGCTTGCCATCTTTGACTTCATCATAGGATTCCAAATAATCGTCTTCTAGGATGTCATTGGCTAAGTTTCCAGGTGACCAAAATCCAAGAGCACGTGTCACAGATAAATGAATACAACGTGCAAAACATGAAATCCAGAAAAGTGCTTATGGCCTACAGGCTTTGGTGACATTGTTTCCAGAAGCATTTCCCTTCTGCTTAACTAGTTGGTTTTCCTGACAGCAACGCTTATTTGATGATGGATGGTTCCATGGGATGGTGCTTTCAAGCCCCCTGTTGTTTATCAAGCTGGTACGTATCTGGCTTGTCAGACACAAAAAGTGACAATTTGTCCTTAAACAGTGTTTTACAGCAGAACATGTGCAGAGTAGCTTGTTTTGATGGATTGGACATGAGAATGATCGTATGCCTGCTATTCTTGTTCCAGATTTAACTATTTCATTGCCCGCTGTGTTACTTACTTTGCTATGTGGAGCCTTTAATAGGGAATCAGTTCAATTCAGTTCTTTTTTTATTTACACTCAATTACCAAAAACATACACAACTCTCCCATGAAGGGCACAACCGTGTCCTGTGCGGGAGCGCATGACATTTATTAAACAAATCATCAACAATAATACACATCTACCCCACCCACCATACCCCACCCCTATCAACTAATAATAATCTATATATATATATAAATAAGTTGTCTGTCTGTGGATCTGTGGATCAGATGACGTCATGTTTCTGTGTCGGCTGACGTCATGAAATTAGTTGTCGTCATTTTTGCTTTGACGGTGACGTCATTAACGGTATTTAAGACATTTGTTCACGGAAAAATGTTTAATTGTAAAATGACTGAAGAACCTATTGGGTTCGGGATTTTGACTTGGATAAGGTCATCAATGCCTACCAGATTTAAGTTAAAAAAACAAAGGTTCGTCGATATGTACTTCATAGTGACGCTGAAAAATAAAGAAGAAAAAGAAAACTGAAAAAAGAAAAAAGGTAAAAAACTAAAAAAAAACTAAAAAGAAAAAACACTCAAAGAGAAATTACAGACCGGGAAACAAATGACGACCGAGACAGAGGGAATATAAGTGACGACCGGGAACCTCAAAGAGAAATTACACACTGGGACACCCAGACACAAATCACGACCGGGACACAGGGACTATAAATGACGACCGGGACACAGGGACACAACTACAACGGGGACGCCGGGGGCACAGGCGGGATATATAAATGACGACCGGGACACAGGGATTGTTCGAATAGAAATTACAGACCGGGACACAAATGACGACCGGGACACAGGGAATATAAATGACGACCGGGACACTCAAAGAGAAATTACAAACTGGGACACCGGGACACAAATGACGACCGGGACACAGGGAATATAAATGACGACCAGGACACAGGGACACATCATTAGAATAATGAGGTATAGATCTGAATACGGATTGTTTTTCCCATGGACAATTATATGTTGCATGTTCAAGAGTCAGTAAACCTGACAATCTATTTATATGCACAGACAATGGGACAGCGAAGAATGTTGTATATTAGCATGTTTTACGTAGTTAAAAACATATATTTATATCTATCTCTATTCACAGGTGGGACACAGGGACACAACTACAATGGCGCGTAACTAATATGGCGCGTAACGACTTACGCGCGCGGGGGGGCTTGGGGGGCGCGAAACACCCCACCAACTAGGTGTTGGGGTGGCGCTCGCGCCACCCCAACAGCTAGTAATCTATAAATATTTATTAAAATACTGGGTTTGTACTCAAATTATAATTTTGAGTTGGTTGGGATTTGTTTTTGCTGCACCAGCGGCATGTATATTATCTTTGTGTATATCAAACATTAGCGTTTAGAGACGCTCTGCAGAAGTTGCACCTGATATTGTCTTTGCTTCCTTTTTCCTATAGGATACCTTCGTGGTTCGTAAAGCTAGCCTCGTGGTTTTGCTTGGAACATCCAAATCATTAGAACATGACGTCATGCTTTTCTTAAAACAAAGGTTGATTTTTTAATTTTCCACAAAATTAGAAGCTCCTTCCCGTAGCCTATCATTTTGAAAATTCCACCTCCTCCAAAATATCTGACCTCTTTCACCTCAGTCATGTAACTAGGGGGAAAGGGGCAAATTGCCCCCTGAACGGTTTTATTGGCACATCGAGCCAAGAAAATCTGTCCGCAAATAAAGGCAAAATTACAGATCCCGATTACTGTTCCCTAAAAATTTACACCCTTTGTAGCACATTATTAATTTTTAACGGGGATTTGCTTGTCTATAATAGGCATCTAAGAGACAGATACAAGAAATAATACACTTCTTAGTGACATTTTTTTTTATTTCTTGTGCTGTGTGCCAAAACATACCATGTTCACCTGACGATTGGTATCCTACTGAAGGAAAAAAGTGTATGAACATTCTACAGAACTTCCTAAAAATCATTACAGGGCCTTCCTGAAAACCAGCTAGTTACGCCACTGTTTCAGCTCTAGGCTGTTCCTTGAAAGGGTTACCATTGGTTTTATTTAGAGATGGTCTTATTAACACAAGAAAAGGTATTTGGCTATGTTGTTATGTTGATAGAAAAGAGATTTGCCAGCAAAAACATACATTTCTACTAGGAAAGACTTCAATACATTTACATTCCTCTCTAACTAAGCATTTAAGAAAACGCGCAATTAATAACCAGAATGAGTTAATAACCGGAAAAAATCGTAAGTAATAACCGGTTAGTATGGTAACCATAGCAAGCCATCGTTATTTAGCAGCATAAATTCCATACAAACACTTAGATAAAAGTTCTCCCGGTTAAAGGTGCAGATTACTTCCCCCCGTAGTATAGGATGCCAAGGCTCTACCAATAGAACCAGGATATACAATAAGAAGTCATTTGTTTGTATCCTGATTCTACTGTACAGTATCTGTGCAAATTTGCTGTCCAATTGACTGAATAATATACAATAAGAAATAAGTTGTTCTAGTGGAACTAAACTACGCCTTTACTGTTCTCCCATTTACACACACGGTTTCAAGGTCCTGTCTGCAAAAATGTGGAATTTCGTATTTTTGGCCAGAAGAAAGATCACGGACGTGTGTTTATTTTTTTGTTGTTTTTTTTTCTTCCCAGGGGTGATCGTATCGACCCAGTGATCCTAGAATATCGCGAAAGGGCTTTTTCGAACGGAAATTAAAAACTTTAGTGCCCTTTTGAAGTGACCAAAACAATTGGAGGGCAACTGTTCAGCATAGTCGAAAAATCTAATAAATATGTCTTTGAGGATGAGTTAATCCTCCAGTCCCCGGGGGAAGGGTTGCAAGTTGTGACATTGCCCATTGTTTACATATAGTATTTGTTATTGGGAAGTATACAGACATTTTCAGAGGTAATTTTTTTCTGGTGGTAGTTCAGGGGGAGAAGGTCACGTTGGGGGATCTTTTAATTGAAGAATTTTTCCATTCAGGGGGTGCCGGATTTTCCAGCATTATTTAAAAAACTATCAGAAATTAAATAAAAACACGTTTTTTCAACTAAAGTAAGGAACAATATGAAAAACTTAAAATAAAAAGAAATTATTATGCATACGAGGGGGTTCGCCTTCTCGTCAATATCTCGCTTTTTACGCTAAAGATTTTTTGGTACTTTCAAAAGAGCCATTTATCCTAATTAAACCCTTTGTGATTTAAGGGACATACTTAAAGAATTGGAACAAAATTCGAACTTTAGTGTAAAGAGCGAGGCATTGACGAGGAGGCAAACCCCATCAAGTACGTAATAATTTCTGTTCGTTTAAAGTTTTTATGTTGCTCCTTACTTTCCGTTGAAAAAACTTGTTTTTTTTCAATATTTAATTTTTTGTATGAACAGAAATAGAAACAGAGCCCATGCTTATTCAAGCATTGCAGTAGCTGAAGAAAGAAAAATATATTGTTGTTTTTTTTTGGCATTATCCATACGTAAAATGTTTTTTTTTTAATGATAAAATTGGTATTAGACACTTGATGTTAAAGAATTTTTCTATGTTCTACGTTGAAAAAAAAAATCCTAGAGGTGAAATCCCCCTCACTTCCCTTACCTTTGTATGCGTAAGAGAATTCGTGGGTCTTTAAATACTATATCCAAATATATAGAAGTAAAATTGAACATTCATGCGGTCAAACTCAGTGCAGATTCGAAAATATGGATAATTAGAAATTCAATTCCAAATTTCATAGCAAGCCCTTTGAAACAGAAAATAATTATATTTTTTGTTGGCCTTGCGTGTACGACTTGTACATTTCCCGTGATTCTCTGAAAGCAAAGTTCATCTAGTCAATCAAGACACTTCAAGGTAAATAATCTTCAACTAAAATGCACCTTTAACCCAACAAATAATTTGACTTGCTCAGGCAAGTGAGTTTCAGAATAATATCTCAGAGACCTTTGCCATTTTTCTTTTTTGTGGCAGTCTATGTTTTCTTAATCAACCGTATAAGACAATCTGCTCATGACCGGTCATGTCGAGCTACTGCCAATTTTATTTATTATATTTCTATATAACAGTGGCGGTCTTTCTTTTTTGTGGCAGTCTATTACGTTCTCTTAATCACCCGTAAAAGACGATCTGCTCATCTATCTATATAAAAATAAGTTGTCTGTGGGTCTGTCGAGTGACGTCATGTCATCATGTCGTCATGAAGTTAGTTGTCGTCATGTTTGTTATGACGATGACGTCATTAAAGGTATTTAAGAAAATCGTTCAAAGACAAATTTTTAATTGTAAGAAGATCGTGGACGGAAAAATGTTTAATTGTAAAATGACTGAAGAACCTACAATGGCAACAGCCGAGGAAGCTGCTCAAAAAGTCTATGCCAAAAAACTTGCGGCTGATAGAGAAACTAAGAAAAGAAAGCGTGCCAAGGAATCACAAGAACATAAAAGTAAGTTGTCTGTCTGTCTGTCTGTCTGTCGAGTGAAGTCATGTTTGTGTGTCGACTGACGTCATGTTTGTCAACTGATGAAATTACAGACCGGGACACAAATGACGACCGGTACACCGGGAACATAAATGACGACCGGGACACTCAAAGAGAAATTACAGACTGGGACACCGGGACACAAATCACGACTGGGACACAGGGAATATAAATGACGACCGAGACACTGGGACACAACTACAACGGGGACGCCGGGGGTACAGGGAGGATATATAAATGACGACCGGGACACAGGGATTGTTCGAAGAGAAATTACAGACCGGGATACCGGGACACAAATGACGACTGGGACACAGGGAATATAAATGACGACCGGGACACTCAAAGAGAAATTACAAACTGGGACACCAGGACACAGGAAATATAAATGACGACCGGGACACAGGGACACAACTACAACGGAGACGCTGGGGGGCACAGGGGGATATATAAATGACGACGGGGACACAGGTAATGTTCGATTAGCAATCACCGTCAACAAAGCTCAAGGGCAATCATTAGAATAATGAGGTATAGATCTGAATACGGATTGTTTTTCCCATGGACAATTATATGTTGCATGTTCAAGAGTCACTAAACCTGACAATCTATTTATATGCACAGACAATGGGACAGTGAAGAATGTTGTATATTCGCAAGTTTTACGTAGTTAAAAACATATGTATATATCTATCTCTATTCACAGATGGGACACAGGGACACAACTACAATGGCGCGTAACTAATATGGCGCGTAACGACTTACGCGCGCGGGGGGGGGGGGCGAAGCGCCACCCCAACAGCTAGTGACTGATAAAATCGAGCTACTGCCAATTTTCTTTATTATATTTCCAAAATATTTGCAAATTGTTTATATATAGTGGCCACTGAATTATTTTTTTTTTAACTAGTTTATGAATTCACCTTATGTATCGGAATAGTTTTTTGTTAAATTTAAGTAAATTCTATTTGTTCTTTACGTCTTCTTATTTTATGCGGGCCAGCCGAACATTCTTCGAGTTCTCGTCTAAACTGGCTTGTAAATTGCATAAATTAATTTGGTCTTGAATGGGCCCTACTTAGTACCCAAACTTAAAATAGCGAGAATTTATGGTTTTTATTGCCTAAAACTCGTGGGACAACGATGAAAGGTCTTTTGTTATGGAATTCGTTAAGTGTTATTTGCTGCTCAAGCTATGACGAACTTCAGTCTTTCTAACATATTGGAATTCTTAAAGTGAAATTTTTAGTTAAATTTCCAATAAAAAAGCTTTTCAGCTTTAAACCTTTCAAAAACAAAATAATTAAATTTTCTTTTTATGTCAACACATTCATGCTCAAAAGAAATGCAATATCCTATTAAAGATTGTTTCATAAACGGGAATACGTTCTTGGTTTTATTTTTATCAACAGTAATTTGTTCTATAGTAAAAAATAACAACTTATTCCTTTCTTTATTCTATAGCCTATAAGAGTTTTTTTTTTTCAATATTAGTTCTTACCTACTGCTAGACTTGCGATGCTTACCTTTGTAGGTGAGCTTTGTAACATTATATTGACCAGGTCCAGGACCGGGTGACTCGAGCTTGTCTTCTGGTTTTGAACCAAAACTAAATGCTGGGGCTTTCTTAATTGTTGATTCCTGTATATTAATACCTGTAAGAATAAGAAGTAATACCTTAGATAGACGGTCTTGCTGAATATATCCTGATATTTTTCGTTAAGTGTACAATGTTTTGTAAATGGATATGACACCGAAATTACTAGGAAGTTTTCTAAAATGCCTTTTCTTTTAAGTAAGCCTAAGACATGACGAACATTTATATCAAATTAACAGAAAACAATCTTAATGAAGCTCAAGGAAAGGATCTTATTTGCGGTTTTATTGACATTTGGGCATACGCTTCTAATGGTTTGGTGCCTGCCCATGAACAAGTAATTACAAGCTACATGTGTATATAGCGTATCGTATAGCAGTTCCGAAGAAAAATTGCAGAAATAACTCAGAAAATAAATAAATATTTTCGAAGAAAAATTTGACTGTAAAATAAGTCAGACTCTATTTCTTAATAAGTTGGCAACTTCGTTGTGAAGGTATTTCATCGAACCCAAACTACGGCGGCAAACACAATCTGGGTTTTTATGGCACTTGGTATTAACCAAGTGACATATAGCGATCGCAAATTCTGTCGGTCTGTCTGTCCCGGTTTCGCTACTTTAGGCACTTCCAGGTAAGCTAGGACGAGGAAATTTGGCAGGCGTTTTCCCGATTTGACCATCTGGGGGGGGATTGGGGGGCCGGTTATTTCGGAAAAAATAGAAAAAAATGAAATATTTTTAACTTACGAACGGGTGATGGGATCTTAATGAAATTTGATATTTGGAATGAGATATCGTGTCTCAGAGCTCTTATTTCAAATCCCGACCAGATCCGATAACATTGGGGGGAGTTGGAGGGGGGAACCTAAAATCTTGGAAAGCACTTAGAGTGGAGAGATCGGGATGAAACTTGGTGGAAAAAATAAGCACAAGTCCTAGATACGTGATTGACATAACCGGAATGGATCCGCTCTGTTTGGGGGGTTGGAGGGGGGAGGTTTAATTCTGAAAAATTAGAAAAATGAGGTATTTTTAACTTACGAAGGAATTATCGGATCTTAATGAAATTTGAAGTTTGGAAGGATATTGTGTCTCAGAGCTCTTTTTTAAATCCCGACCAGATCCGGTGACATTGGGGGAGTTGGGGGAAACCTAAAATCTTGGAAAACGCTTAGAGTGGAGTGATCGGGACGAAACTTGGTGGGAAAAATAATCACAAGTCCGAGATATGTGATTGACATAACCGGAACGGATCCACTCTTTTTGGGGGAGTTGGGGGGGGGGGTTAGGGTTAATTCTGAAAAATTAGAAAAAATGAGGTATCTTAGCTTTCGAAGGAGTGACCGGATCTGAATGAAATTTAATGTTTGGAAGGATATAGTGTCTCAGAGCTCTTATTTTAAATCCCGACCGGATCCGGTGACATTGGAGTGGGGGGAGTTCAGGGGGGATCTAAAATCTTGGAAAACGCTTAGAGTGGAGGGATAGGGATGAAACTTGGTGATAAAAATAAACTTAAGTCCTAGATACGTGATTGAACTAACCGGAACGGATCCGCTCTCTTTGGGGGAGTTGGGGGAGGAGAGTTATTTCTGAAAAATAAAAAAAACGAGGTTTTTTAAACTTACGAAGGAGTGATCGGATCTAAATAAAATTTGCTGTTTAGAAGGATATCTTGTCTCAGAGCTCTTATCTTAGATCCCGACCGGATCCGGTGAAGGGGAGGTTGGGGGGAAGGAACGCTTAGAAAAATCTTAGAAAACGCTTAGAGTGGAGGGATCGGGATGAAACTTGGTGGGAAAAATAAGCACAAGTCCTAGATACGGGATTGACATAAACCGGAACGGATCCGCTCTCTTTGGGGGAGTTGGGGGAAAGGGTTAGTTCTAAAAAGTTAGAAAAAATGAGGTATTTTTGACTTACGAAAGAGTGATCGTATGTTAATGAAATTTCATATTTAGAAGGATCCCGAAACTCAGATCTCTTATTTTAAATCCCGCCCGGATCCAGTGTCATTAGAGGGGGGATTGGAAATCTTGGAAAACATTGAAGCGGAGAGATCAGGATGAAACTTGGTGAAAAGAATAAGCACAAGTGCAGGATAGGTGACTGACATAATCGGACCGGATCCGCTCTCTTTGGTGGAGTTGGAGGGGGGAGTAATTCGGAAAAATTAGAAAAAATGAGGTATTTGTAACTTCGAACGGGTGATCAGACCTAAATGAAATTTGATATCTAGAAGGATCTTGTGCTTTAAAACTCTCAATTTAAATCTCGACCAGATCAGGTGACATTGAAGGGAGTTAGAGGGGGACACCGGAATTCTTGGAAAACGTGAAAATCGAGGTATCTTACGAATGGGAGATCGGATCTTAATGAAACTTGATACAAGAAGAATCTCATGTCTCAGATGCTCCATTTTCAATTTGAATCGGATCCGGGGACATAGAAGGTTGGAGAGGGGAAACAGAAATCTTGGAAACTGGAAATCTTGGAAAACCCTTAGAGTGGAGAAACCGGGATGAAACTTGATGGGAAGAATAAGCATAAGTTATAGATACGAGATTGGCATAATTGGTACGGACCCGTTCTCTTTGAGGGAGTTGGGGGTTGTTAATTTGGAAAAATCAGAATAATTGAGGTATTTTTAACTTGAGAACGGGTGACCGGATCTTGATCAAATTTGATATTTAGAAGGAACTCATGTTTCAGAGCTCTTGTTTCTAATCAAGATCAGATCTTTTGACATTGGGGGGAGTTGGAGGGAGAAACCGGAAATCTTGGAAAACGCTTATAAATGTCGTAGATACGTGATTGACATAACCGGACTGGATCCGCTCTCTTTGGTGGAGTTAGGTGGTGGGGTTCAGTGCTTTGGCGAGTTTGGTGCTTCTGGACGTGCTAGGACGATGAAAATTGGTAGGCGTGTCAGCGAGCTGCACATATTGACTTGATAAAGTCGTTTTCCCCAATTCGACCATCTGGGGGGCTGAAGGGAGAGGAAAAATTAGAAAAACCGAGGTATTTTTAACTTACAAGTGGGTGATCGGATCTTAATGAAGTTTAATATTTAGAAGGACCTCGTGACTCAGAGCTCTTATTTTAAATCCCGACCGGTATTAAGCCTCTGATTTTCCTTTTAAAATAATCTATTGATTCTTAGAATTTTGCTAGAGCTCATACCATATGAGCACTTGGCTCTTCCGACCTCGTCACAAGTGCCATATAAGCTCTTAGCTCTTGTTAGTAATAGCGTTTTAACATTAGTCTCAGTCCCATTCTATCTCCAGCAATAGCATTGAATGGGAATTTGGTGAGTCATCTTAATTCTCTCTGTGTACCAGACTTATAATAGTAATAAAATTTTCATTTAGAACATCGAGCTACATTCTCACAATTACTATTATATTTTATGAATGTTACCGATTATAACTGATAACTGTAAAATACTGGGAAAATAACCAAATTGGACGAGCTTCATTTCATATGCACCAAATCACAAAACAGAACCTAAAATGGGACATGACATTTCATGGGCAGGCTGAAACTTCCAATCAGGATGTGTGGTCTTCTTAGTACCGTCTAGCGTACAAACTTCCCAAGAAAAGAAAAAATGAACAGATTGGAAGTTAAAATTCAGGAGTTTCTTCACCTCCAATGTCACCTACTAGGTATCAGTGCATACTTTGCCAAAAAACGAAAGTGTCACATTTTTTTACGAAATTCCGATGATATGTATTTCCGATTCATTTTTTATTATTCATTATTGTTGGAATGCAGGATGTTGATAAAACAAATCTCTGTTGGTGTACTATACTATTAGAATGTTTATTAATTCTAATTTTTTCAAGCGTTAAATGATAAAATAAGGGAATATTGCAAAATTGTATAATGCGGTATCGGAAATGAAAAACATTCATGCTCAATGTTGCTCATCTACGTGTTGTCCTTGGTTTGATTATTCTTTGTCGAGCTATATGCGTACAGCGATAGGCAACACTCCCGGCAATTTATAATTATAATATATATTACAAATCTATTCCGCCTTAATGTGTACCATATTATTCAAGGGTGTATGAAACGTATAATACACGAAATTGAGATCCCAATGGGGGTCCGTTTTGAGATAGGGGTTAACCTATATGGTCAATCTCAATTTGGGCTCGACATTGTGATTTGCAAACATGATTTCCGCATTTGACAATTTATGCCAATTTAAGGCTTTGAAATTGGAATACACAGTACAAATGAGATCGACTCCACAATCCTTGTTAAATATTGAGGGTATTCGATGTGGCAACTTAAAAATGAGCCCCTGTGAAACTGGTTACTAAAAGAATTGTAACCGTTGGCGCTGTTGGTTTTTACTTCTATTTCTGTTTTTGTCTAGCCTTTTTCTGTTTCTGTTTTTTCAAAAACAAAACCGAAAGGAGAAACAGGTCACCTGTTTTCGACGAACCTTTTTCTGTTCTGTTCTGTTTTTTTTTTTTTTTCATCTGTTTTTTTTTTCGTTTCTGTTTTTCTGAAAAACATAAACAGTGCCGAGGCTTAGTTCGTATCGAATGTTTCCTAGATCCGCAACAAGAGCAAAATGTTGCACTTCCTATAGAATAACTATTAAGATTTACTGTCTATCGCCGCGACTCAATCATGTCGCTCCCTGTGCCCTACTCATATAGTTTCCTGCGTCGCTTATGCCTCTTCTAATCAGAAGTAAAAATTCTTGACATTTCTAGGGCCGTGGAGGATAAAATATGTACTATTGCATAAAATAGCGCTTATTGCGAAAACTCCCACTGCTTTCATGAAGTTTTGGCCTACTGGACTTTCCCTGAATATTGTTCCTTTTCTACTTGTGTCTCCTCGTTTGATTTCCACCTGTTTTTTTTTATTTTATCCAAATTTTAGAATTAGCTAAGGAAAAAATCGTATGAAAATCAATAAGTGTGAGATAAAGTGAAAAACGGCTAATGGCTTTTCTAATTATAGTTGCGGGAACACTTGGTATCGCTTGGCTAGTTAGTCCAAGGATACTGAATCTAAATAGAGACCAAAGCTTGGATTTTTGGACGTTTTCTATCTTTTTTTACATGAGACAATATCTTATGTGTCGGGTGTTTCTTCAGGTGTAAAACCAAAACGTATAAATTATGCAACTGAAAGAAAGGAAAATAGAGTGTCGCGAATTGACCGAGGCTAGAGCCACTTTTTACACGCTTTTATGTCTTCTTGTAAGGAAGAACTCCTTGAAAATTAGCTTTTTTGTATATATGTTTGAAAATATTGGATGCCTCTGTAATTACTGTGTCTACTTCGATAAAAGTTGAGCAAATAATAATCAAATATCAGACCTAAGAAAGGAGCCAAGATTCTTCTTAACTCTTTTAGTCAAAGTTATGTTGGTAGTTATACGGTAGCTAAAAACAATTTAAAGATCAATCAAAACGGATACATATCTTAAAATTCAAGCAAAATTATATGTACAACCAGGCACACACAGAGGAGGGAGGAATTTTGGGATATGACCCTCGCTTCACAAACGATCTCAAGATAATTTCCTTATTTATGGCCTCCCTTGAGAACCAAATGGTGCGCATACGGCAATGTACGAAGGTCTTGCAGTGAGTTTTAATGACTTAAATAACAAGAGCTAATAGCTCATATGGCACTTGTGACGAGGTCGGAAGAGCCAAGAGCTCATATGATATGAGCTCCAGCAAAATTCTAAGAATCAATAGATTGCTTTAAAAGGAAAATCAGAGGCTTAATGCCGGTCGGGATTTTAAATAAGAGCTCTGAGTCACGAGGTTCTTCTAAATATCAAAATTCATTAAGATCCGATCACCCACTCGCAAGTTAAAAATACCTCAATTTTTCTAATTTTCCCACTCCCTTCAGCCCCCCAGATGTTTGAAACGGGGAAAAGACTATATTAAGTCAATTTGTACAGCTCCCTGACACACCTACCAAATTTAATCGTCCTAGCAAGTCCAGAAGCACCAAACTCGCCAAAGCACTGCACCCCAACATCTAACTCCCCTAAAGAGAGCGGATCCAGTCCGGTTACGTCAGTTACGTATCTACAACATTTATCAGCATTTTCCAAGATTTCTGGCTTCCCCCCTCCAGCTCCCCCCTATGTCAACAGATCTGGTCGGGATTTGAAACAAGAGCTCTGAGACATGAGTTCCTTCTAAACATCAAATTTCATTAAGATCCGGTTACCCGTTCTTAAGTTAAAAATACCTCAATTTTTTTTAACTTTTCCAAATTAACAACCCCCAGTTCCCCCAAAGAGTACGGATCCGTACCAATTATGTCAATCTCGTATCTATAACTTGTGCTTATTCTTCCCATCAAGTTTCATCCCGATATCTCCACTCTAAGCGTTTTCCAAGATTTCCGGTTTTCAAGATTTCTGTTTCCCCCCTCCAACCCTCTATGTCCCCGGATCCGATTCCAATTGAAAATGGAGCATATGAGACATAAAATTATTCTATATATCAAGTTTCATTGAAATCCGATTACCCATTCGTAAGATACCTCGATTTCACGTTTTCCAAGAATTTCGGCTTCCCCCTCCAACTCCCTTTAATGTCACCGGATCTGGTCAGGATTTAAATGACAGTTTTAAAGCACAAGGTCCTTCTAGATGAGTTACAAATACCTCATTTTTTCTAATTTTTCCGAATTACTCCCCCTTCCCCAACTCCACCAAAGAGAGCGGATCCTGTCCGGTTATGTCAGTCACCTATATTGGACTTGTGCTTATTCTTTCCACCAATTTTCATCCTTATCTCTCCGCTTTAAGCGTTTTCCAAGATTTTCGGTCCCCTCCCCTAATGACACTGGATCCGATCGGGATAAAAAGAAAAGATCTGGGTTTCAAGGTCCTTCTAATATGAAATTTCATTAAGATACGATCACTCTTTTGCAAGTTAAAAATACCTAATTTTTTCTAGTCTTTTAGAATTAACCTCCCCCCTCAACTCCCCCAAAGAGAGCAGATCCGTTCCAGTTATGTCAATCCCGTATCTAGGACTTGTGCTTATTTTTCCCACCAAGTTTCATCCCGATCCTTCCACTCTAAGCATTTTCCAAGAGTTTAGGTCCCCCCCAACATCCCCTTCGCCGGATAAGGTTGAAATTTAATATAAGAGCTCTAAGACATGATATCCTTCCAAAAATTCAAATTTCATTAAGATCCGATCACTCCTTCGTAAGTTAAAAATACCTCATTTTTCTAATTTGTTCAGCATTACCCCCCCTAACTCCCCATCAACCAAGAACCCTCCACTCTAAGCGTTTTCCAGGATTTTAAGCCCCCCTCAAGTCCCCCAATGTCACCGGATCCAAGCGGAATTTAAAATAAGAGCTCTGAGACACGGTATCCTTCCAAACTTCAAATATCATTAAGATCCGATCACTCCTTCGTAAGTTAAAAATACCTCATTTTTCTAATTTGTTCAGAATTAACCCCTCCCCCCAACTCCCCCAAACAGAGCAGATCCGTTCCGGTTATGTCAATCCCGTATCTAGGACTTGCGCTTATTTTTCCCACCAAGTTTCATCCCGATCCCTTTACTCTAGGCATTTTCCAAGAATTTAGGTTCCGCCCCCCCTCCCCAACATCCCCTTCGCCGGATAAGGTTGAAAATTAATATAAGAGTTCTGAGACATGATATCCTTCCAAACATCAAATTTCATTAAGATCCGATCACTCCTTCGTAAGTTAAAAATACCTCATTTTTTCGATTTTTTTCAGAATTACCCCCCCCCCCCCTCAACTCCCCCAAACAGAGCAGACCCGTTCCGGTTATGTCAATAACGTATCTAAGACTTCTGCTTATTTTTCCCACCAAGTTTCATCCCGATCCCTCCACTCTAAGCCTTTTCCAAGATTTTAGGTTCCCCCCTCCAACTCCCCCCAATGTCACCGGATCTGGTCGGTATTTAAAATAAGAGCTCTGAGACACGATATCCTTCTAAATATAGTAGCAAAACCGGGACAGACAGACAGACCGACAGAATTTGCGATCGCTAAATGTCAGTTGGTTAATACCAAGTGCCATAAAAAGCGTCAGTGATACGCCCAGAGTTAGAAGACACATAAATCAGAGAGTGTGGTGTCAAAATGGCACCTTTCTAATTTGCAAGAAAGAAATGTAGAAAATCGATCATCAAAGATATAGTTGTAAAGTTCATTTATGGCTTTTTAGCTGATGGACAGAAATAGTGAAAAAATAGGAGGAGGTTGGAGAAAGAGAGAGAGAGAGGGAGAGAGAGAAAGGAAGAAGCAGCTTGCCTATACTTGAAGGAAGTACAATCGTTGCTGGACCGGGTGTTTGGAATTCTGCAGCTATCGGTCCTCGTCTTTTTGTTGGTGTGTAATTTCCCTGAGTTCCAGAGCCCATACTGCTTTTGGATGTCTCGCTTGAACTTCTTCTAGACCTGTAAATTCATGACAATTACTTCGTGTTTGGTCGATAAGGAAATTTTCTTTATTTTCCAAGAAATCCTACTTGGGCAATATCAAGAAATACCACCGATGTATGGGAATATTGCATGTGTAAAGGGAAAAGTTTGTTTTTAAAGAATTATGATGTGAAACTGCATTTAGTCACGAGAAAGTAAAGAAAAAATGAAGTAGGGATTTGATTTTGTCGTTAATTTACTTTACCTTGACATTCAGTTTCAGTGATTTTAAATTGATAATGCTTATTTTTATCCTTTAAATGTATGGACCTAGCAACGATAAAGTAAGTTAAAAATATCCTATCCGCGGTCGATAGTTCTACATTAGAAAGAAACGGAAAAATCTACGGTTCCCTTAATGTAGTAATAAATTAATCATTTAGTGATAATTTGTAGACGTTTTATCAAACAGGGCGCTGAGCCTGAAGAGCGTAAGTACGGAAGGAAAATTTATCCGCCATGGCTTTCTGAAAACAGTAGAATCTAGTTTAATTTTTTTTTTTATTATAATTTTTCAGCTTGAATATAACTTAATTTCCTCTTGTTGAGAACAAAAGTTAAGGGAGAATAATAATTGTTTGAGCTTTCTTTATTCTAATATATACCTTTCAAAAAAAAATGAGTAATATTATAGACTTAATTAACTTGGTAAACCTAATGAGTAACAAAAGTAATGTTTGAAAGATTATAGACGCAATTGGGGCGCTACTTTGGACAAAAAAAAAAGAGAAAAAAAAATAGTATAAGAGGAGTTTGTGATACTCCAGAATCAAAACACATTTTCCTTAAAAAATAGTATTTTTGGGCAATGACAGTTCGAAGATACTAAATTGCATTGGGAACAGTGACAAATATTGAGTTCCAAAACAGACACATCTACTGCTTTTGCAGATTTTACCGGAATATAGATATTGTTTAAATGAAATCCACATATGGTCCATCTCTAAGCCATTTCTTCTTTTTTTTAAGGGATTCTGCGTGGCTTTCTGATTTGATTTGGAGATTTGTTTTGAGTTCTGGCGACTATTCTGGAAAACTATAAACTTGTATCTACAGTATTTAAAATACTAGTAAAAACTACAATTTTTTTTTAGTTTAATTTATCCAACATTGTTTCTGTTCAGTTTATTTCTTCTCAATATAATCAAGATTATAATTTGTTATCTCCATGTTATGTACATGCGATTGATTGAACAGGAGTTATATTTACGAAAATTTAATTGGCTCACCTTAATAACAATATAGTTCAAGGCCAGAATGAAAATTAGCATGCTAAAGAACTGATGTCGATGACCGTTGCTTCAAATTGTTCATTATAAGCTCGTGTTTGTCTTAATATTCAAGGACTAGTTTGTCAAGTTAAATTTCAGCTATTATAAATTCTAAACGGGTCAAATATTAAACATCTCAAGAGTCCTGTATGTCATAAAACTGTAGGTGAACATAACTAAGAATGATTGAATCAAAGGCAGGCACGTAGCCAAAGATTTTTTTAAAACAAATTTATTTGGTAATTTGAATAGGAAGTGCCCAAAAAATTTTTGAAGGGAGGGACCCCCATGCACCTCCCCCCCTGCGTATCCCCCTGATGAAAGGCTGCTCTTTGCAGTAAATGTGCATGGATCTCCCCTCTGTGGCTCTTACCCAAGCTCCGAATTCTACTCGTTTTACAGTATTACCCTACGTTTTACGTTTGTTCTGTTTTATTCTGCCCGTTTTACGTCTTTGTATCTGGTCTTTGCCCTGTTGCAAACGAAGTAACCGAGTGTGCAACCCCATAGATTTAATTTTATTCCAGAAGAAACTGAAATCATAGGTGTATTCCAGGTTGTAAGCTGTAGTAAGTCTACATAAACTGCAGAAGTTACTTAAGGTTGACATCCACTAGGAACTGTTGTGAAGTAACCAAGGGCTCATTAGGCTTATAATGGCTTAATTTTCGTAAAATATTTCCATGACTCCCTCGGTCTAATAATATTTGTATATGTTTCAAACTGATAATAATACTATGATTATAATGATGCAGATTTGCTTCGCTAAAGATGCTTGTTAAGCAATCTTTAGCAAAATTAACTACAAAGGTAAATTCAAAGTTACTCTTCTATCGCTCCAGCTATTACAGCAACGAAAAACCTAACTTTTAGTCATTTTTGGTCAAACATGGAATATACCTCATATTAAAGCGATATAGTACCGTCAGCGAATCCGATATCAAAACATATTCCCTACGTAAACCAAGCTTAGAACACTTGTAGTTTGAATCTGCTAGGTTGCGTAGAAAATGATAGCATGGCCTATGTTGTGTTTCGAATAAGAATGAATAAACCGAGAAATTTTTGGGATTTCACAGATGCAACAAATAAACATAGCAGGCCAGAAAAGAACCTCTTCAGAGGCTCAAATACCACTGTACTGTAGTATTTTTCCCATTGTGAAATTTGCAATAGTATCTTCAGTTTTTGTAAACTTTAAATCTAACTTAAATTATTTAGATTCCATTCTTTTCGGTGCTTATAACAGGTACATTAGTTAATATACCCAAATCAGTCTAGATTCCTAGCATTTTCTGTTTTGTTTTTTAAACTACTAACTCACATTAATTTTTTCGCTTGCCACGGATCTTTCCTCGGAGGGGAAACGATTCCTCTAGGATTGGTCCTTAGAGATTCCTCCCAGAACAATATTTGGCATAAAATTCTGATTTTCGCCCGCCCGCCCTCGTTGAGGTTTCGCCGTTGTGTACCTATGACTACCCACCGTTCTTGAGAACAAGCCTACTAAGGTCCGCCCAAGGGGGATAATACAGGGGGGATCCAAATAATACGCGACAGGGAATCAAATTAACGTCACATTCGTCAAGAGTTTTTTGGCTCACATATTTTTGGGGGGCTAGTCCCGTAAGAATGACCCACTATAAAACTTTTAATATAAGGTGGCGGTTTTGACATATAAGGGGAGGTAAATGTGGAGCATGTGACTTCCCGCTGCTCTTAAATAGTTGCTGCTGGTAATCCATTAAAACAAAACTCATAGTGCACTGCGCTAGTGTATAAAAATTGAGCCTAAGACTATATTTAAATCCACTACATTACCATTTAACATTAATAATAGTACCATTTCGAATTGCAAGTCCAACCTCTTGAAAAAGGGTATGTGCGCCCTTGCCTTTTAGAGAATCAGTCAGTTTTTTTTTAATCAAATAAAATTTTAAAGTGAACAGTGTTTTCATTAATAAACAGATGCTAACTGTTTGGTTGGAAAGCTAGCTTTTTTTTAAGTTCCCGTCGCAGTTGAGAGTATGGTTTGAATAACCAGCTATAAATTTGAACCAAAAGACATTTTGTAAGGCCTGTAGACCCAGCCCACTGAAATCTTGTGATGTTTTGGCATTTTCCTCTGTAATACCTGCATAGGCTTAATTTGCTTATTTTAACGAATTGGGTAAAACCAAACCAGTTTCTCTGCATATGTCTCGGGGTTCTACTCTTTTCTTCGGGTCTTTTTTCGCACCTTATTTAAATCTGGGAGGAGTGATCCATGTTTACTTAATACTATTAACATTGGAATAGATTTAATTAATCTTGTCATTATTCGAGCAGTTTATTCTTCCTTAAACACTTACCTGAAACTCTGACTGACACTATCCTAGAACAGAACCTTGTGTGAAAACGAGACTTACTGAAAACTCCGACGAGAATTATTCATCTTGTCCCTTTTGTAGCTATTTCTATGATCGTCCAATGAGAATCTAAATCGATGTCTGACGTCACATTAACTAGAATGTTATAAAATAGTTAGTCATTCGTGTTTTGTGGTGATACCTTATTTGGATAGTTAGTTCCATGCCCTTTTTCAGGTTATGTCCATGTACTTTTGTGTGATCGTTTTCGACCAAATTTGGGAAGATTGCTACCCGATTTGCTAATTTTTGTACCCTATTTTTATTCGATTCCAATCCTGTGTTCATTTTAGAAATGAACTGAAAAAAATGACTTTAACCCAATTTTAGTACAGTAAACAACCTTTGTATTTTATAATTATTGTTGCACTTCGTTTTAGGTAATTTTTTTCTTGCACTCGTAACCGAGGAAAAGGTTGCTGGCACTGGACAGTGAAAAAGGGTAAGTTTTTAGTGCAAAACCACTTCTGGATGAAACATGTTGATATGATAAAAGTATTACTATTAAATTCCTTATTGTATGCTGTTTCCTAATATTATGATCGCTTTTCTGGCGATGTACCGCCCCCCTCCTGATGGTCCCAGATATAGCCCTAGATGATATATTCTTTCATTGTTTTTCATCTCATGGATGCTTCATGTCTTTTTTGTTAACGAGTTTCTTGGATTCTTAATATGCGAAAAGCATTCAACCTAAGTGTTTGCTATAGTATTGCTAAAATATTATTTAAAATTGTGGATAACAATGGAAGAAAACGTTATAATCTGATTGATTAACTTTTAATTTGATATGTATCCTAGCGATATAGTATATCTGGGACCATCAAGGGGGGAGGGGGTGCATTGTGAACAAAGTGACTATGATATTTAGAAAGAGGGTACCTATGCATTATAGTGGCTCAAGTTCTTGACATGAGCAGAACCAGTTTGTCTGTCTGTAATCAGTTATAATTAGTTTAGTTTTACTGAGAAAAATGATTTAGGTGTATTTAAATTAAATATTTAATATATGCAGGTGGTTATGTTAGGCTTGGTTAGGTATTTAGTATAATGCGTTCTGAGTGGCTTGCTTTCCATAATTCTTTGTTACAAAGTTTATTAATAAAGTATTATATTTTCATCATATTTTCGTATATTTCAATAGGATTAACCTAACTTCACTTCTTGAGTGGGGGCGCTATAATACCTAAGTACCGAAAAGAGCATGGAATCTAATGGTAACCTACTGCTTGTGTTTCACCAACATTTTTCCTTTAGAAGAGGTAATTTATTAGAACTGCACCCGTAAAAGGAATAGGGTTGTCATTATCCTTCTCTCCAAAGCTCTAAAATTATGGAATACGAGCCAGGAAGAATTTATTGAAAAATGGACAAAATTCACTCTTGACCCCCTCTCTCGTAAAATCCTTGCTGAAATATCTTCGCCAGCCGACGGTTATGAATTCAAGCAGATAACTTCGTTATGCTTAATGGCAGAGCCACAATCAGGTGATTTTTCTCTATTTGATCCCATGATCTGTATTTAAAAAATTTGCCATATTCAACTGTTACTTACATTTAGATACATCCAGTTCAAATAATACTACTTGAGAGCTTTTTTTTCAAAACTTTGATATGGTTACAGCTTCTTTGAAACTGGTCTACTACGTTTCTGAAATCTTGATTATTTCGTGCACTGTATTGGTGAAAAGTTGAAACTCCGCTTTTTTCGTCAAAGACACTGTTATAACTTATTCAGAGTTGACACGACGCCTCCTATGCTACAACTAAACATGGAAGCAACGCCCATCCTGATTTTTTTCATAATGCTATTTCTTAATTGCTATTTTGTAGTATCACTCATGCATCTTCTCAAAGATAACACATTTTTGATAGATTTAATGAATTCCTCTTTGCCATTAGTGGGAATAAAAATTTTCTGGTGGGTTTCAATCTTACATTGGATGTAAAGTGTCTTGCCAAGACCTTGACTCAAACTTAAGAGGGGCTAGATAGATTTCTGAAAAACTGATTCTATTTAAAACTAAATACAGTTTAATTTCTATTTATAATGTATTCCTGGAAAAAGCGTTGTTTTTTTGTTGTTGTTGTTTGTTCCTTAGCTACAAGATTGAAGGTAAAAGTTGGATAAAAGAATTGGACATATATAGTAAAATTATTGTTATTGCTAATTTTTATAGAACCTGGATCAGGTCACGAGTCATATTAGCTAGGCTAGAAATCCATCAATAGATCCTGCCGTATATTACGTAGCGATGCATTGGGCTCAAGTCAACTCTATGCAATGAGGATTAAAATCTTTGAATGAATTTCTCAGTTCTGACATTGTTTATGCATCATTTTGCTCAACATTGTATCAAACATAAGTCTAACAACAAGAACGTATCCAGGATTTTTTTTTTCGGGGGAAGGGGGGGTCTACAGAAGAAAGCTTCAGAAAGCGCATCAAAAATTTGTTTATTTTCATTTTTTACGTTTTTACGAGTCGGCCCATTTTTTTTTTTTGGGGGGGGGGGAGAGTTCGAACCTTCTTACCACCCTGGATACGACCTTGTCTAACAAAGTGTCTAAGAGTACCTCGCAAATTAGTGTAAGTGAGCACTCTTTGAACCCGAAGATGGCCCTTGCCCATTCATAGGCAATAGCCAACTAACACAGCACCATAACGTGACCTTTTTTGTTTCAAGCAATCGTAAAATTTTCGTCTCTATAGGAAAAGTTTGACTCTTTGTCTCAACTCTTCTTTTTAAAACAGTAAAATACTTTAGTGTAAAGAGAGGGGCGTTGATGAGGAAGCAGCCCCTTTCATATACGAAGTAATTTCTGTTCGTTTTAAATTTTAATGTCGCTCCTTACTTTCAGTTAAAAAAACTGTTTTTTTTTTATTTAATTTCTGAACGTTTGAATTAATGCATGTTTTGATTTTGGCTCTCCGCAGAGGAGTAATTAAAGCGAAATTTGCATATTTATTTTTTTGGCTAAATGGCTTTCTCATAGTTTTGATCGAATGATTTTGAGTAAAAAAGAGCAGGGGAGGAAGCCTGGCTGTCCTCTGATCTTTTGGTTACTTAAAAAGGCAACTAGAACTATCAATTTTTTACGAATGTTTTTATACTTTCTAACTCATCGTCAACTCCTTGATATTTATTTACCCTACTCCCCCTTATAAGCTAAAACTTTCTTAGATTAGCGATGAAAGTTAGGAAAGTAGCATATTTATGTGAAAGCAGATATGTAGCCTACTGTAAATGATGTATGCAGTCCTCCGGATGGACAAAAATTGTATAGTAGTTTCTATTACATAACTTACAGCGCGGTAAGTGAAAGGAAGACACCATAGACAAGGTTGATATTAAATCTTGCATAATTGGTTAAAATCTGTAAATATATTTAGGAGCTGGACAAAGATCAAAGCTTTAAACGGCTAGGAAAAAGTTTGAGCCTCGGTGTTGGCCTCTGAGGGTTTAATGCTGCAATGGCTTTGTAGTGATAGTAGTTTAATGGCAACAGCTGCAACTATGTTACATTTCCTCTTCTCTTAAGCGGATACATAGTTAGAAAGGGAATGAATAGATATACGACTATCTTAAAAAACAACAACCAACAGACACCAGATATAAGCAGAGTTTATTTTTGGGGAGAGAGGGGATGTAGACTCCGTTGGTTAAATAGAAAACAGACGAATCCTACGAAAATTATAAGGCATGTGGTAAAATATACCCCTATGGACATGCCTAAGAGTAGCCATATCTTTTAAGTCATTGTGCAATTTCCAAACCTGCAAGAGGTCAACTTGTATTTAATTAGAGCTTGTTTGGTGGTGAAACACCTGTATTTAGTCTTGTTCACTTTTTTTTCTTAATTTATATCTGACAGAAAAGAAATTACGTTTTAAAGAGATTCGAGACCCTTAAATTTTAAAAGCCATTGCTTAAGATTTGCTACGGCAAGTTTTTTTTTATCTAATGTTTGCTCTGCGTGTTGCTGTAACTTGAATATTACAAAATGCGAAATATTTTCGTTTTACAATTTTAATTTGAATATTTCAAAGTAGGTGAATATTTCAGTGCTGCCATTTACTTGTACTAGCCATTTCTTTCTGTGATTAAATAAAAAAAAAACTATTTTTTTAACTGAAAGTAAGGAGCGACATTAAAACTTAAAACGAACAGAAATTACTCCTTATATGAAATTGGTTGTCCCCTCCGCAATCCCTCGCTCTTTACGCTAAAGTTTTTAATTGTTTTAAAAAGTAGAATTGTGGCAAAGAGTCAAACTTTAGCGTAAAGAGCGAGGGATTGCGGAGGGGACAACAAATTTCACATACGGAGTAAGTTCGTTTTAAGTTTTAATGTCGCTCCTTACTTTCAGTTAAAAAAACTACGTATTTTTTGTTTAATTTCTGAACGTTTTTGAATTAATGCATGTTTGATTTTGGCTCTCCGCACATAAATTATTAAAATGAAATTTGCATATTAATTATTTTTTGGCTAAATGGCTTTCCCTTAGTTTTGATCAGACAATTTTGAGAAATAAGGGGTGGGGAAGGAGGCATAGTTGCCCTCCAATATTTCGGTTACTTAAAAAGGCAACTAGAACTTTTAATTTCTGACGAACGTTTTTATTAGTAAAAAATATACATAACGTAAGAATTAACTTACGTAACAAACGTTTATATTCTTATATTTTTATTATGTATATGAGGTGGTTTGTCCCCTCGTTAATCCCTCGCTCTTTACACTAAATCTTAAGTTTTGTCCCAATTCTTTAAGAATGATCCCTGAATCAGAAAGGCCGTAGAATAAATAGTTGGAATTACTAAAAATACTTTAGCATAAAGAGCGAGACATTTATCTCCTCCTAAATACCTCGCTCTTATGCTAAAGTATTTTTAGAACCCCTCATATGTGTAATAATCTCTGCTCGTTTTAAGTTTTAATGCTACTCCTTACTTTCAATTGAAAAAACTTGTTTATGTTTATTTTTTCATTGTTTTTTTATAGTAATGCTAGAAAATCCCGCGCCCTTTTCATTGAATTTCTCGTCCCCCATGACATATTCCTGCGAGGAAAGATTGTCCCACATATCCCCCTCCCCTCAACCCCACCCCAAAACAAAAAAAATCCCCCTGAAAATGTCTGTACACTTCCCAATAACCATTACTGTAAGTAAACACTGGTCAAAGTTTGTAACTTGTACTCCCTCCCCCAGGGACTGTGGGGGAGTAATTCATCCCCAAAGACATAGTTATTATGGTTTTCGACTATGCGGAACAAAATGGCTATCTCAAAATTTTGATCCGTTGAGTTTGGGAAAAAAATGAGCGTGTGAGGGGCCTAGGTGCCCTCCAATATTTTTGGTCACTTAAAAAGGGCACTAGAACTTTTTATTTCCGTTAGAATGAGCCCTCTTGCGACATTCTAGGGCCACTTGGTCGATACGATGACCCCTGAAAAAAACAAACAAAAAAAAACAACAAATAAACACGCACCCGTGATCTGTCTTCTGGCAAATAACACATTTTTGTAGATAGGAGCTTGAAATTTTTGCTATAGGGTTCTCTGATATGCTGAATGCGATGGTATGATTTTCGTGTTTCCCCCTTTTTTCCAAAATAAGGCAAATTTTCTCAGGCTCGTAACTTTTGATGACAAAGACTAAATTTGATGAAACTTATATATTTAAAATCAACATGAAAATTCGATTCTCTTTGATGTATCTTTTAGCATCAAAATTCCGTTTTTTAGTTTCTTTTACTATTGAGCCGGGTCAGTCCTTACTACAGTTCGTTACCACGAACTGTTTGAAAATTAAATAAAAAATAAAAAAATATTGAAACTGCAAGTAAGGAAAGACGTTAAAATATAAAACGAACAGAAATTATTCCATATATGAAAGGGGTAGTCCCCTCCTCAACACCTCGCTCTTTACGCTGAAGTTTGACTCTTTCTCACAACTCAACTTTTTAAAACAATAAAAAAAATCTTCAGCGTAAAGAGCGAGGTGTTGAGGAGGGGACAACCCCTTTCATATACGGAATAATTTTTGTTCGTTTTATGTTTTAATGTCGCTCCTTACTTGCAGTTAAAAAACTTGTTTTTTATTTAATTTCTGAACGTTTTTGGATTAATACATGTTTTGATTTTGGCTCACCGCACATGAATATTTAAAAAGAAATTTGCATATTAATATTTTTTTTTGGCTAAATGGCTTTCTCATAGTTTTGATCGGACGATTTGAAAAAAGGGGTGGGGGAGGAGGCCTAGTTGCCCTCTGATTTTTGACTACTTAAAAATACAACTAGAACTTTTTATTTTTTTTTACAAACGTTTTTATTAGTAATAAATATACGTAACGTATGAATTGACTAACGTAACGAACTTCTATTTTTGTATATTTTTATCACGTGTATGAGGGGATTCGCCCCCTCGTCAATACCTTGCTCTTTACACTAAAGCTTGAGTTTCATCCCAATTCTTTAAGAATGATCCCTGAATCGCAAAGGCCATAAAATAAACACTTGAAATTACTGAAAAATTTTGGTGTAAAGAGCAAGGTATTGTGGAGGGGACGAACCCCCTTATATGCATAATATTTTCTGTTCGTTTTAAGTTTTAATGCTGCCTTACTTCCAGTTGAAAAAAACTTTTTTTTTTATTTATTTTCTCATTGTTTTTTTTTTTTAAATAATACTAGAAAATCCTGCGCCCCCTTCATGTAAATTCTCTTCCCTCATGATAAATTCTCTTCCCTCATGATGAATTCCTCCATGGAAATATCCTCCAGCGTATCCCTCCCCCAACCCATCCCCACTCCAACTCGAAAAAGTCCCCCTAAAAACGTCTGTACACTTCCCGAGAGCCATTGCCATATGTAAACAATGGTCTTGCAGCCACTCCCCCGGAGACTGTGGGGAATAAGTCGTCCTCAAAGACATAGTTATTAGGTTTTTATGGCCCTTAGTATTAACCAAGTGACATATAGCAATCGCAAATTCTGTCGGTCTGTCGGTCCCGGTTTTGCTACTTTAGGCACTTCCAGGTAAGCTAGGACGATGAAATTTGGCAGGCGTATCAGGGACCGGACCAGATTAAATTAGAAATAGTCGTTTTCCCGATTTGACTATATGGGGGGGGGAGTGAGGGGCCCGTTAATTCGGAATGAATGAAAGAATTGAAGTATTTTTAACTTACGAACGGTTGATCAGATCTTAATGAAATTTAATGTTTGGAAGGATATCGTGTCTCAGAGCTGTTATTTTAATCCAGACCGAATCTGGTGACATTGGGGTTGGGGGGTTGGGAGGGGGAAACCTAAAATCTTCGAAAACACTTAGAGTGGAGGGATCGGGATGAAACTTGGGTGGGAAAATAATCACAAGTCCTAGATACATGATTGACATAACCGGAACGGATCTACTCTCTTTGGGGTAGTTGGGGGGGGGGGGGTAATTCTGAAAAATTAGAAAAAAGAGGTATTTTTAACTTACGAACGAGTGATCGATTCTCAATGAAATTTGATATTTAGAAGGATATCGTGTCTCAGAGCTCTTATTTTAAATCCCGACCGGATCTGGTGACATTGAGGGGGGGAGGTGGGAGGGGGAATGCTAAAACTTGGAAAACACTTAGAGTGGAGGGATCGGGATGAAAATTGGTGGGAAAAATAAGCACAAGTCCTAGATACATGATTAACATAACCGGAACGGATCCGCTCTCTTTGGGGTAGTTGGGGGGGGGGGGTTAAATCTGAAAAATTAGAAAAACGAGGTATTTTTAACTTACGAACGGGTCATCGAATCTCAATGAAATTTGATATTTATAAGGATATCGTGTCTCATAGCTCTTATTTTAAATCCCGACCGGATCTGGTGACATGGAGGGGGGGTTGGGAGGTGGAAACCTAAATCTTGGAAAACACTTAAAGTGGGGGGATCGGGATGAAACTTGGTGGGAAAAATAATCACAAGTCCTAGATACATGATTGATATAACCGGAACGGATCCGCTCTCTTTGTGGTAGTTGGGGTGAGGGGTTAATTCTGATGAATTAGAAAAAATTAGGTATTTTTAACTTACGAACAGGTGATCGGATCTCAATGAAATTTGATATTTAGAAGGATATCGTGTCTCAGAGCTCTTATTTTAAATCCCGAACAGATCTGGTGACATTGGGGGGGGGGTTGGGAGGGGTAAACCTAGAACTTGGAAAACACTTAGAGTGGAGGGATCGTGATGAAACTTGGTGGGAAAAATAAGCACAAGACCTAGATACATGATTGATCGGAACGGATCCGCTCTCTTTGGGGTAGCTGGGGGGGGGGGCTAATTCTGAAAAAGTAAAAATGAGGTATTTTAACTTACGAACGGGGGATCGGATCTCAAAGAAATTTGATATTTAAAAAGATATCGTGTCTCAGAGCTCTTATTTTAAATCCCGACCGGATCTTGTGACATGTGGGGTGGTGGAAGGTGGAAACCTAAAACATGGAAAACACTTAGAGTGGAGGGATCGGGATGAAACTTGTTGGGAAAAATAAGCACAAGTCCTAGATACGTGATTGACATAACCGGAAAGGATCCGTTCTCTTTGGGGTAGTTGGGGGGGGGGGGTTATTCTGAAAAATTAGAAAAAATGAGGTATTTTCAACTTACGAACGGGTTATCGGATCTCAAGGAAAATTGATATTTAGAAGGATATTGTGTCTCAAAGCTCTTATTTTAAGTCCCGACCGGATCTGGTGACATTGGAGGGAGTTTGGGGTGGGAGAACCTAAAATCCTAGAAAACGCTTAGATTGGAGGGATCAGGATGAAACTTGGTGGGAAAAATAAGCAGAAGTCTTAGATACGTGATTTAGATAATTGGAACGGATCCGCTCTATTGGGGGGGGGGGGGAGTTAATTCTGAAAGATTAGAAAAAATGAAGTATTTTAACTTACGAAGGAGTGATCGGATCTTCATGAAACTTCATATTTAGAAGGACCTCGTGACTCAGGTCTCTCATTTTAAATCTCAACCGGATCCAGCGTAATTGGGGAACCGGAAATCTTAGAAATTACTTAGAGCGGTGAGATCAGGATGAAACTGGATGGGAAGAATAAGAACCTGTCTAAGACACGTGACTGACATATTCGGACCAGATCTGTTCTCTTTGGTGGAATTGGGGGGGGGCTAATTTTGAAAATTGAGGTATTTTTAACTTACGAAAGGGTAACCAGATCTTAAGGAAATTTGATATTAGAAGGGTCTTGGGCTTGAAAGCTCTAATTCTAAATTCCGACCAGATCCTGTGACATTGGGGGGAGTTGGAGGGGGATACCGGAATTCTTGGAAAACGTGAAAATTGGGGTATTTTCAT
This sequence comes from Artemia franciscana, assembly GCF_032884065.1. Taxonomy (NCBI): domain Eukaryota; kingdom Metazoa; phylum Arthropoda; class Branchiopoda; order Anostraca; family Artemiidae; genus Artemia; species Artemia franciscana. Next base: position 41,765,764 of record NC_088864.1, on the reverse strand, counting down.
TTTACAAATAGGTGATCGGATTTTAATGAAATTTGATATTTAGAAGGAATTCATGTCTCAGAGCTCTTATTTCAAATCCCGACCAGATCTTTTGACATTGGGGGGAGTTGGAGGGGGAAATATTGGAAAACACTTGGAGTAGAGGAGTCGGGATGAAGCTTGGTGGATAGAATAAGCAAATGTCCTTAATACGTGATTGACGGAACCGTACTGGATTGCGCTCTCTTTGGGGGAGTTGGGGGGAGGGGTTCAGTGATTTGGCGAGTTTGGTGCTTCTGGACGTGCTAGGATAATGAAAATTGGTGGGCGTGTCAGAGAGCTGCACAAATTGACTTGATAAATTCGTTTTCCAAGATTCGACCATCTGGGGGGCTAAAGGGAGAGGGAAAATTAGAAAAATTTAGGTATTTATAACATACGAGTGGGTGATCGGATCTTGATGAATCTTAATATTTAGAAGGACATCGTAACTCAGAGCTCTTATTTTAAATCCTGACCGGCATTAAGCCTCTTATTTTACTTTTAAGTCAATCTATTGATTCATAGAATTTTGCTAGAGCTCATACCATATGATCTCTTGGCTCTTAGCTCTTCTTGCCTCGTCACAAGTGCCATATGAGCTCTTAGCTCTTGTTTTAACTATGCTGAACAGAATGGCTATCTCAAAATGTTGATCCGGTGACTTTGGGAAAAAATGAGCGTGGGAGAGGGCCTAGATGCCCTCGGATTTTTTGGTAACTTAAAAATGGTACTAGAACTTTTAATTTCCGTTAGAATGGGCCCTCTTGCGACATTCTAGGACCACTGGGTCGATACGATCACCCTGGGGAAAAAAACAACGAAAAAACAAATTAACTCGCATCCGTGATCTGTCTTCTGGCAAAAACAAAAAATACAAAATTCCATATTTTTTGTAGATAGGAGCTTGAACCTTCAACAGTAGGGTTGTCGGATACGCTGAATCTGATGGTGTGATTTTCGTTAAAATTCTATGACTTAGGGGGTGTTTCCCCCTATTTTTTAAAATAAGGCAAATTTTCTCAGGTTCGTAACTTTTGATGGGTAAGACTAAACTTGATGAAACTTATATATATAAAATTAGCATTAAAATTTGATTTTTTTGATGCAACTATTGGTATCAAAATTCCGTTTTTATGGCACTTCAAACCAAGTGACATATAGCAATCGCAAATTCTGTCTGTCTGTCTGTCGGTCCCGGTTTTTCTACTTTAGGCACTTCCACGTAAGCTAGGACGATGAAATTTGGCAGGCGTATCAGGGACCGGACCAGATTAAATTAGAAATAGTCGTTTACCCTGTTTGACCATCTGGGGGGGTAGGGGGCCCGTTAATTTGGAAAAAATAGAAAAATTGAAGTATTATTAACTTACGAACGGTTGATCAGACCTTAATGAAATTTGATGTTTGGAAGGATATCGTGTCTCACAGCTGTTATTTCAAATTCTGAACGGATCTGGTGACATTGCGGGGGGGGGGGGTTGGGAGGGGGAAACCTAAAATCTTGGAAAACACTTAGAGTGGAGGGATCGGGATGAAACTTGGTGGGAAATATAAGCACACGTTCTAGATACATGATTGATATAACCGGAACGGATCCGCTCTCTTTGGGCTAGTTGGGGGAGGGGGGTTAATTCTGAAAAATTAGAAAAAATGAGGTATTTTTAACTTACGAGCAGGTGATCGGATCTCAATGAAATTTGATATTTAGAAGGATATCATGTCTCAGAGCTTTTGTTTTAAATCCTGACCAGATCTGATGACATTGGGGGGGGGAGGGGGAAACCTAAATTCTTTGAAAACACTTAGAGTGGAGGGATCGGAATGAAACTTGGTGGGAAAAATAAGCACAAGTCCTAGATACATGATTGACATAACAGGAACGGTTCCACTCTGTTTGGGGGAGTTGGGGGGAAGGTTGATTCTGAAAAATTAGAAAAATGAGGTATTTTTAACTTACGAAGGAGTGATCGATTCTTAGGAAATTTCATATTTAGAGGGACCTCGTAACCCAGGTCTCTTATTTTAAATCCCGACCGCATCCAGTCATTGGGGGAGGGGAGTTGGGTGGGATTCAGAAATCTTAGAAAACGCTTAAAGCGGAGAGATCAGGATGAAAGTTGGTGGGAAAAATAAAAAAACAAGTCCAAGATACGTGACTGACATAATCGGACTGGATCCGCTCTGGATCCGGTAACATTTGGGGGAGTTGGCTGGGGAACCTAAAATCTTGGAAAACGCTTAGAGTGGAGGGATCGGGATGAAACTTGGTGGGAAAAATAAGCAAGAGTCCTAGATACGTGATTGAAATAACCGGAACGGATCTGCTGTATTTGGGGGAGTTGGGGGGAGGGTTAATTCTGAAAAATTAGAAAAAATGAGGTATTTTTAACTTACGAAGGAGTGATCGGATCTTAATGAAATTTTCATATTTAGAAGGACCTCGTAACTCAGATTACTTATTTTAATTCCCGACTGGATCCAGTGTCACTGAGGGGGGGGGGGGACCGGAAATCTTGGAAAACACTTAAAGCGGAGATATTAGGATGAAACTTGGTGGGAAGAATAAAAACATGTTCAAGATACGTGACTGATATAACCGGACTGTATCCGCTCTCATTGGTGGAGTTAGGGGGTGGAGTAATTCGGAAAAATTAGAAAAATAAGGTATTTGTAACTTACGAACCAAATCCGGTGACATTGGGGAGAATTGAAGGGGGAAATCGGAATTATTGGAAAACGTGAAAATTGAGGTATCTTTATCTTACGAATGGGTGATCGGATCTTAATGAAACTTGATATAGAGAAGGATTATATCTCAGATGCTCCATTTTCAATTCGATCCGGATCCGGGGACATGGGGGTTGGAGGGGGAAACAGAAATCTTGGAAAACGCTTAGAGTGGAGAGATCGGGATGAAACTTGATGGGAAGAATAAACACAAGTTATAGATACGTGATTGATATAATTGGAAAGGATCTGTTCACTTTGGAGGAGTTGGGGGAGTGTTGATTTGGAAAAATTAGAAAAATTGAGTTATTTTAACTTAAGAACGGGTGACCAGATCTTAATGAAATTTGATATTTAGAAGGAGCTAATGCCTCAGAGCTCTTATTTCAAATCCCGACCAGATCTGTTGACATTGGGGGGAGTTGGACGGGGAAACCAGAAATCTTGGAAAACGCTTAGAGTGGAGAAATCGGGATGAAACTTGGTGGGTAGAATAAACAAATTTCGTAGATACGTGATTGACGTAACCGCACTGGATCCACTCTCTTTGGGGGAGTTAGGGGGTGGGGTTCAGTGTTTTGGCGAGTTTGGTGCTTCTGGACGTGCTGGGACGATGAAAATTGGTAGGCGTGTCCAGGAGCTGCAATATTGACTTGATAAAGTTGTTTTCCGCGATTAGACCATCTGGGGGGCTGAAGGGAGAGGAAGAATTAGAAAAAATGAGGTATTTATTACTTACGAGTGGGTGATTGGATCTTAATGAATTTTGATATTTAGAAGGACCTCGTGACTTAGAGCTCTTATTTTAAATCCCGACCGGCATTAAGCCTCAATCTATTGATTCTTAGAATTTTGCTAGAGTTCACACCATATGAGCTCTTGGCTCTTCCGGCCTCGTCACAAGTGCTATATGAGCTCTTAGCTCTTGTTTTCTTAGTAATGATATTAGAAAGGTGTTTACAAAAATAAAATAAATTTCTGAACTAAAAGAGATAAATTGTGAGGGGCTGATAAATTTTTTGTTACGGTAAATCCAAGAAAACATTATATACTGACTCTTCTATATAAAGAGCTAAGACATGAGTTATTGTAAAACAAGCTAGAGTCAAAATTGCGACAGAAAAGGTGGGACCCTTTCCCTTCCGAAACCTTTTCACCCCTCCCAATCAAAGGTTTTGGGAATATACTCACTGACAAGCTTTTGGTATAAGGGTGGGCATAATGCGCCTTATTGTGACTGAAATACGACTGGATGAAATCCGACTTATTTCGACTGGATTTTCAGTTAATATTGTAAGAGAGCACGAAGTTAGTTAATGGCCCGGTCAATGCTGTTCCATCCCCTGACATATCCCAACCATTTGTTTTCTTTGTAGAAAGGCAGGACATGTTGCCCTTTGTTTGAAGTAGAATGATGAAGGAATCTCAATATATACTATGTGAGGCATAAAGTGGGTCCTGGCTGGAATCTCCTCATCCCTCCCGTAGCCAACTTTTCAGCTAAAAAATTGGGTAGTTACACCTTGTTTGAGCCGGAATTACGCAAACATTTTCAGCTCGTATAATTAGAGAGCCAAGCTGAGCAAGATGCCTTCCATTGTCACCCGCCCCTCCTATCACCAACTTTTACTGCAAATTAGGTGTATTGAGCCTTGTTTGAAAAGGCAAGATCATTATTTGAGCTTTAATGAACACAATATGTCAGTGAAGCTTACACCTTAAATAGATGGTTTTTTTCCATAACCTTAAAAAAATAGTTGATCTAGTTTATAGGAAAAAACAAAGTCCTTTTAGAATAAAAAAAGCGATCATCAATTAAGTTTTACTGCTTTAAAAGCATACTTTTAAAGGAAGATTTTTCCTTTTACTTCCATTTCGTGCGGAAGTATAGAAAATGGAGGCATAAATAAAACTTTCAAAATCTCAATTGACAGTTTTTGAAGTATTACGGTTCAGTTTTCATTCAAACAGACTCTTATGATTCTACTATTTTATTCTGATCCCCCTTTTGTCATAACCATCAAAAAAATAAAATAAAATGTCTTAGAATAAAAATCTTTGGGATTCATCAAGTTTCATTATTTTAAAAGGACAATTCCGTAAGTGCTATCTTTCCTTCTAATTTTATCCTGTTCCCAAGTTTTAAAAATTTATGACTAAATAAGAATTTTAAAACATTAGTTTATAATTTTTGAACCAGCCTCTTTCGCTATCAGTGAAGTGCGTATGGCACTCACGCCGTAAGGGAGGTTTGGGGTTGTAGCAGCACAACTACTATTTTTCTTTTAGTTTGACTATCTATTTATAGTTATTTCTCTTCGTTGAAATTTTTCCTATTATTGGACTTCGTTTCTGATCCTTTCAGATTTTAATGGGTTTTTTTCAAAAGCTTTTTTTTTACAATATTTTAAATTTATATTAGAAGAAAGATGGTCACATTGCGCGTTTAAGGAAATTAAATTTAAAAAAAAGTTTTTTTTTTACCAAAAGTAAGGAGCGACACTAAAACTTAAAACGAACAGAAACTCTTCCGTATATGAAAGGAGCTGTCCTCTCCTCAACGCCCCACTCTTTACTCTAAAGTTTTTTATTGTTTTAAAAAGTAGGGTTGTGAAAAAGAGTCAAACTTTAGCGTAAAGAATGGGGCATTGAGGAGGGGACAAGCCCTTTCATATATGGAATAATTTTTTAAGTTTTAATGTCACTCCTTTCTTTCAGTTAAAAAAACTTGTTTTTTTATTTGATTTCTGAATGTTTTGAATTAATGCAGGCTCACCGTAGATGAATAAGTAAAACGAAATTTGCATATTAATTCTACTTGTTTTTGGCTAAATGGCTTTCTCAAAGTTTTGATCGAACGATGTTGAGAAAAAAAGGGTGGGGGAGGGGGCCTAGTTGCCCTCCAGTTTTGGTTACTTAAAAAGGCTACTAGAACTTTTAATTTTGTTTACGAACGATTTTATTAGTAATAAATACACGTAACTTACGAATTAACTTACGTAACAAACTTCTATATTCGCGTATTTTTGTTACGTATATAAGGGGGCTCACCCCTTCGTCAATACCTTGCTCTTTACCCTAAAGTTCGAATTGTGTTCCAATTCTTTAAGAACTACCCCTGAATCACAAAGGCCGTTGATAGCTCTTTTGATATATATAGCTATAGGTAAATAGCTCTTTTGAAATTATTAAAAATACTTTAGCATAAAGAGTGAGGTATTGAGGAGGGACAGCCCCCTTATATACGTACTAATTCATGTTCGCTTTCAATTTTAAGGTTGCTCCTTACTCTTAGTTGAAAAAACGTGTTTTTTTTTAAATTTAATTTTTCGTTTTTTTTTAAATAATGCTGGAAAATCCAGCGCCCCCTTCATGGAAATTCTCTTCAACCATGATAAAATCCTGCATGGAAAGATCCTCCCACTTGACCCCTCCCCGTGACCTCCCACCCTCCACCACCAGAAAAAATCCCCCCTGAAAACTTCCCATCCCAATAAGTAATATTTCCCAAAAACCTGTATACTTCTGTATGCAGGTTATATTATTGGTTCCCAATAACCAATACTATATGTAAACAATGGGCAAAGTTCATAACTTGCAGCTCTTCCCCCGGGGACTGGAGGGGGGGGGACTAAGTCGCCCTTAAAGACATAGTTATTATGTTTGTTGACTACGTTGAACAAAATTGCTATCTCAGAATTTTGATTCGGTGACTTTGGGAAAAAAAAGCATGGGAAGGGGCCTAGTTACCCCCAATTTTTTTGGTCACTTAAAAGGGCACTAGAACTTTCAATTTTAGTTAGAATGTGCCCTCTCTCGACATCCTAGGACCACTGGGTCGTTATGACCACCCCTGGAAAAAATAAACCCACCTAAAATAAACACGCACCTTGAAACCTATACAGTTGGGTTTTCTGATACCCTGAATCTATTGGTGTGATTTTTATTAAGATTCGGTGACTTTTAGGGTGTGTTTTTCCCCTTTTTTTCGAAAATAAGGCAAATCTTCTCAGGCTTGGTAACTTTTGATAGGTATGATTAAACTTGATGAAACTTAAAAGCAGTATAAAATGCGTGATTTTCATTAAGATTACCCCTCCTCCTTTAGGGGATGTTTCCCTCCTTTTTTGAAAATCAGGCAAAGTTTCTCAGGCTTGTAGCTTTAGATGGACATCATTAGACTTTACGGATTCTATATATTTGGAATCACCATAATAAGCCGATTCTTTTGATGAATCTATTGGTTTCTAAATTCTGTTTTTTTAGAGTTTCAGTTACTATTGTGCCGGGTTCCTCCTTACTACAGTCCGTTACCACTAAGTATTTGATCATAATAATACTAGTTTTAATACTCTGTATAGCTAGTAATCATCAAATGGATCCTTAGGAGTTGTTTCGATTAAGTATTATTGAAGCACCCAAAGAAATCAAAATAAAACCCCCCCCTGGACCCATTTTAGGTCTGTTTGTGCCTGAGTTCTTGATTTTTTCAAGATTTTTCAAGTTTTCTCGTAATCATTTAAAAAATTAGATTTCTTGTTCCTTATCCTGTGTACTTTCAGAGGTTGATCCCTGACACTTGCGGTTCATAGATACATGTAACTGAAAGACTAGTGTGTCACGCTTTGTTGAAAATTAAACTTTAGAAAAACAAGTTTTTTCAACTATAACTAAGGAGCAACATTACAAATTAAAACGAGCAGAAATCATTACGTGTGTGAGGGGCGTCCACATCAGCACCTTGTTCTTCGCGCTAAAGTTTTTGAGTACTTTTAAAAATGCTTCTTATTGTTCTAATTAAACGACCTTTATGTTTCAAGAGTTGTTCTCAAAGAACTCAAAATTTAGCCTAAAGAGCGAGGTATTTAGGAGGGGTTAACACCCCTCATATACGTAATAATTTCTGTTAGTTATAAGTTTTAATGTTCCTCCTTACTTTTAGTTGAAAAAGCTGTTTTTTTTATATCTAGTTTCTGATCGTTTTGAAACTATGCCAGGAAATCTGGCTCCACCTCCATGGGAAAAAACTTCCAAGGAGAAACCCCCCTCCATGGAAAATCCCCCTCCCCACGGAACTTTCCCCTAAAAAATTCAATCCCGCTGAAAATTTACCCCGGACAATTGCCCTAACATCTCTACCCGTAAAATTAAGCCGGCAAAGAGAAAGAAAGACATATAAAAATTATTTCGTATAGGAATCTTGACTGATCTCCCAATGAAACATTTTTTCCTGAAAATCTCATACCCTGGTAACTTCCCTCTCCATGAGAAATTCTCCCCTTGAAAAATCTCCTAATATGAAAATTCGTCCCCCACCCTAAAAAAAATGCATGCATACTTCCCGATAACAAATGGTGTACGTAAACAATGGCCAAATTTTAAAACTTAAAGACATTTCCCCAGGGACTTTGGGGGTTATGCTATCTCTAAAGGTATAGCTATTGGGCCTTTCAGCTATGCTGAACAAAATGGCTATCTCAAAATTTTGATCGGATGATTTTTGGAAAAAAGGGTGTGGGAGGGGTCCTAGTTTCTCTTAAATCTTTTTGGTCTCTTGAAAGGGCACTAGAACTTTTAATTTCCTTTCGAATGAACCCTCTCCTGATATTTTAGGACCACTTGGTCGATATGATCATCCCTAAAAAAAACGAAAACTATTCACCCATCCGTGATCTTTTTTCTGTCAAGAAGTACAAAATTCCACATTTTTGCAGATAGCAACTTGACACCTCAACAGTAGGGTTCTCTGATACGCTGAATCTGGTGCTGTGATTTTATTAAGATTCTGTGATTTTAGGCGGTGTTTCCCCCTTTTTTGAAAATCTAGCAAAAATTCTCAGGCTCGTAGCCATTGATGGGGAATACTAAAATTAATGAAACTTGTATATTTGGAATCAGCATAATAAGCCGATTCTTTTGATATATGTGTTGGTATCGAAATTGTGTTTTTTAGAGTTTCGGTTACTATTGAATTGCGTTGATTCTTACTTACAGTTCCTTATCACGAACTGTTTGATAAATAATGTCAGGATTGGTAATCTCTATAGCTCCAGATTCCCAGATAGAACCAATCCCTTAATTCCGTCGTATAGACATATTAAATCTTAGAACTGGGAATATTGAAGTATTAACGATTATGAACGATTCCAAGACTCACTCCTACGCCTCTCGATATACTATATATATATATATATATATATATATATATATATATATATATATATATATATATATATATATATATTATGTATATGGACATATCACATCTAGTTGAAATAAGGATTATGCGAGGATTGATATAATCTACGAGGCCGTGACATCTGAATGAAGGCACTTCAACATGTCCTGTATCGCTCGTGCTTGAAACTTGTTTAAGACTCAAAAAAAGAGAGATAGCCCCTTCTATTCATGGTAATCAGGTTAAGGATTCTGGAACAAAGATCAGTCAATGATTAAGGGTATGCCGGCCAGTCAGTTTCGTTTCCTAAAAACCAGAAGCAAACAAGATTCAACTTAACTGATGGTTTTGACGATGATGGTCGAGATGTAAGCGGTGTTAGGGCTGTGGCAGAAGATTGAATTTAATTAATGTGTAATTTAGTAGTGACAGTTGTTAGGGAGTTAATAAGCCGAGAATGGTGGTATTAGCGTTGGTGGAGCCCGAGGAGATAACACTGAATATAGGAATACTGTTGATACTACTACTATTCCAACTATTATTATAAATATTACTGCTATTGATGCATAATAAAACTCAACTAAAGAACAAAGTGAAGCTCTTTGTATAAACAGATTTTTTCAACGAAAGCTAAGTATGATCTTAAAACTTTGAACAAGCGAAAAATAACTCATATAAGAAATTAAATTTAAAATAAACCAAAGTTAGCATGATGCAAAAATCAAATGTAAATGCGCACATGTTTCAAGGAACGTAACAATTGAACTGAACGTGAATTACCACGAATAAAAGCAGAGCAGCTTCGTTATTCCCCCATCGTTTTTGAGTGTCTTCCAATGGAATTATGAGGGGAGTTTGGGTTCTCAGTCTTATTTATCGTAATTTTGATAAGCAACAGGTAGCAAAAACTGAAGCAATCCACTCAGTTTTAAGTAAAATGAAAATAATATTCTACATTAAGCATGTTTGAAGTGGGTGAGTTTGATATCTTCTGTCATGGTAATTTTGGTTCGTTTTGGTGCTTGGAAAGAACTTTATCGTTCATTTATTGAAAAATAGTCTATCAAATTCCAACTTGATAAAGATCTTGTGGATAGCTACCACTTTCATCCCCAGATCTTTCTCAATCCTTCATCGAACATGTTTTTTTTTTTTTTCCAACGTTTAATTGTTTTGTTTTTATATATTTTTTTCTTTGTGAAGACAACTCTAGTAAATATTAGTGATAGTTATAAGTTACTGCATCTTTGCCTAATTTTGATTGTCCAGCTGCTTTGAAATGTTACTTTTTAGCACATTTATAAAGCATTAAAATGCCGGAAATTTGTTCTTTTTAAATTATTGTCATGAAAGAAAAATGTCACCGACTTAGCCTATTAATGTCATCTTAGAAATGGTGCTGCTCGTGAATGACCATATTACTGGAATTTTATTTATTGTCGTTCTTGTCGCCAGTGCGTGCCCCAGCTGCGCCTTCAAGTGCTGTTTCTGAGATTGAGGATATTTTAATACCTGTGTAGAAACATAAAACACGCTGCTTTTACTTTACTTCAAATACGACATTTAATTTTGAATAATCTTTTATGTATTTGCAGTCATTGGTACGGTTGACAACACAGTTCTTTTCCCTTTTGCTCTGCCAAAATTTGAATAAAAATTACATCTTGATTTATTTATTGAAAACCATAAAAATAAATTTTATTACAATAGATTGCAATGAATAAGTATAAAGAAAAGTATTATTTCAAGAATTTTGGGCTATAAAAATTAAATAATCCAATTGTTAATTACTTACTTTTAGTATTATATCGTGTTCTGCTATCATACTCAATTCGTTTTGAATTTAAATTTCAGGTTTCTGAAGCCAATGCTCCAATATGGAAGACTTGCAAAAACTGGATTTACAAGCGGATACAAGCCAAGTTCCTGCCCAAAGTGACATTCCCACTTCTGAAGGTACATCTAGAAACCAGATGCTAGAAATTGTTTGCAGCACAGGAAAAAAGCAGAACGAAGTGAACGTACCTCCTAAATCAGGAGAGGAAGGGCTGGACGAGTCGTCTCAAAAAGGAATTGATGATTCTAAAAATAGCTCAGAACAATTAGAAGTTGATAAGGCTCTAATAGACAATAATTATTCGTTTGAAAATGGCACATATGTGTATTCAACGCCGGATGGCCAAAAATATTCATGGAATGAATTAAGTAATAGCTGGGAGCAAGTTCGCAAGTCGTCTGAAAGTACAGAACAGACTGTTGATTCCGCTATTAATTCTACAGAACCACCAAAAAAGAGGCGTAAATCAACTAGTGAAAGTGAAGAAGAAGAGGAAAAGACTCAAAATTCAAACGCTTCTAATTACACTCTAGAAAATGGCACCTATGTATATACTAATGAAGTGGGAGAGAAACTTGCTTGGAATCAAAGTACAAATGCTTGGGAGGCAAGGCAAGAAGTTGCACCGAACTATGTTTTTGACGGTGATACTTACTTTTATAAAGACACTGCAGGGAAATATCTAAGGTTCAGTAAAGTAGAAAATAAATGGGATGAGACATCAAGTGAAATATACCATGCTGCAGTTGAAATGCAGAAAAACATACCTCAACCAACGCCGACTGGAAATACACAGGTTCAGCCGGATGAAACAGGTTCATATGAATGGGACCCAGAAAAAGGAGCTTGGTTCCCCAAGGTTTGTTTTATTCCAAATTTCTATTTATTGTTTGAAGAGGAACCTGTAAAAATAATCCACTTATGTACAGGAACCAGTGGTGACTGGCGCATACGCCTCCTTTTCTTTCAGGGAGGGATGGGGGGAGGGTGTTGGGTATGACTTTATACTATTATTGACATCATTTATTAATATTACATTGTGATATTATTTTAGAAATTACAGGAAAAGTCATAAAGAAGCTAATTTTTTTTTTGGGGGGGGGGAGAGGTATGTATCTGAAGACTTGACGTACGCATTGACTGGTCATCTGAACCAAAAGTACGTTTGGAGGGAGGTGGAAGTCCATAGTAGCGTTTGATCAACCGGAAGGAGGTGTCCATAGTAACAGCCGGACTGTAAAACAAATTTATTCATTAGGCCCAGAGTTCAGGTCATCAGGATTTTTAAGGCTTCTTTTTGGTTAGAAAGGGCCTATATTATACACGGACTGGGGAGAGAGGTCTGGTTCCCTTCGTCTATTTCCTAGTTTGTGTTACTTGGGCTTTAGCATTTCACCGAACGCTAGGTATACTGATCTGATGTTGTATAGAGCAAAGGCATGGGTAGGTTTTCAGAACGGGGGGGGGGAATATCAGTTTACGTGCCTGCCCCCTTAATAAACGCAATTTTTTTTTTTAAAAGCCATGTATCTAAATGACGCCCCAACAGATATTTTGCCCGAGGACAAGTTTACCCCCTTAGTTCTCCCTTATATACGCCACTGGTTTAGAGGCCTCAAGGGGTCTGGAATATGTTAAGAAGTAGATTGAAAAAATTATGTCTAACAATAAAAAGTTAACCAGAAGGTGTTTTCCTCTGTATGGTTAACGCAAAACGGCAGAAAATACCACTTTGCTATGGTACGGTCTCTTTTGATACTTAAATAATACAAAAAATATTGTGATTTTTGTTAAAATAAGTCATCTCCCAATATTCTACGACCATTGGGAAAAAAAGAGAGATCAGCTCTAAATATGCAAAAAATGATTTTCTTTGTTGTTCTAGGTCGGGGCCTGTAACTCTCTGGTTTTCGACAATGGCTTTTTCCAATGGCGTATTTTTCTTTTTAATTTGTTGCCAATTTCGGGGGATATCGAGCTCTTTTTTGAAATATTTTTCACTAAAATAGGAATTTTTACCATTAGACAGTTTTTTTTTCAAACCACGTGTTACGCTTTTGGCTACTATGAGATGAGTTTAGCACTGCCTGGTTTCAGCTATTGCTGCAACTACGAGTAACCAGTGATTGCCTACCTTATTATCTACCCTTACATTGTAAGTGCATTAAAAGTTTGGACTAAGTTACATTAGTTACCCATAGTGACCAAACTAGCATCTAGAACAATTCTACCCATTTGATCAAGCAATTTCTTTTAGATATTCTGTTTTCTTCTTACATTTGCATATGTCTGCTTATCCAGAGCGTCCCAAGTTCCAAATTGCTAAACCTAAAGCCAACAATTAAGATCCATCAAAAACGATCAACTCCTCAAAGAAAAAGAAAAACTCCTCAAATTCAATATCCAATAATAATCAAGCGACACAAAACTATCAAACACTGTTCAATGCGCTCTTGTAAAATGCCTTACGAGTAAAATCCTAACCAAAAAATTTACCCCGTATAACTTGCTCCTGGCTAAAAATTTTCTCCAGAAAATTTCCTCCAGATAATTCCCCTTAAAAAAGTCTCCTTGCTTTCATTGATTTTTTTTTTTAAATTCAATTTCTTATAGTTAGATTTCTAATTGATAAAGTTGATGGTATAGTCAAATCATGCCACAACTCCCCCCCCCTTCCGTAGAAAATTTTCAATTGAAAATCTCTCCCTCCGAAAGAATTCTATGGAAAATCTTTCCCTCCGAAAAATTTCTGTATATTTCCCAATAACAAATACTGTATTTAAATAATGCGCAAATTTTATAACAAAGTCCCCCTCCCTTCGTGCAAAATTTTTACTAGAAAATTCTTTCCGAAAAGTTTCCTCCCCTACGAAAAGTTCTCCCGTCGGAGGCCAATCCCGCCGAAATCCCCTCCCCAAGAAAAGTTTCCATGTATTTCCCAGACAAATACTGCGTATAAACAACGGGCAAGTTGCATAACTTACAACCTTTTTCCCTGGGGCTGCTGGGGTCACGTCATCCCCAGAGGCAAAGTTATTAAACCTTTCAACTATTCTGAACCAAATGTCAGTCAAATGTCAAATTTTTGATCGGATGTCATTGGGAAAAAGGGGGCATGGGAGGGTGGCTAGTTGTCCTTCAATGTTTTTGGTCTCTTCAAAAGGATTTAGAACTGTTTATCTCCGTCTGAATCAGCCTTATCCTAATTTTCTATCATCATTAGTTCGATACGATTACCCCTGGAGAAAGAATAAAAACAAACAAATAAACACGCATCCGTTATCCTTCTTCTGGCAAAAATACAAAATTCCACATTTGTGTAGATAGGAGCTTGAAGCCTATGCAAAATGGGTTCTGTGATGTGCTGAATCTGATGGTATGAGTTTTTATTAAGATTGCTTCACTTTGAGGAGTTTTCTGTCCCTTTTTGGAAAATTTGACATTTTTTCTAGGCTTGTAGCTTTTCATGAGTAACATTAAACTTACCGAATTTTATATATTTGGAAGCGGAATAAGAAGCCAATTCTGTTGATTTATTAATTGTTACCAAAATTCTTTTTTGGAGTTTTGGTTCTTATTGGGCCGAGTCGCTCCTTGCTTACAGTTCGTTACCATAAACTTTAATTGTATTCTAATTGTATGCTAGAAATTATCGATATCAGGGCCGATGAAGGACTATTGAAAGCCTTATAAATTTGTTTTTTATTTTCTGCACGCCACTTAATGGAATTTTTAGATCCCCAGAGAATATCCATTGGTGTCGGTTTTATGTAATAAACCATGATAAAGAAGTAAGAAAAAATATAGAAAAAATAACTATTGTTGACAATTTAGAACTGAAGGAATATTTATTTTGCGAAGAGGAGTTAGAGACAGTACTATTAATCTTAAAAAGTAATAAGATTTCAGCGCCAATAATTTGGTAAAACCCGTTTTGAAATATGTTTGTCACGAAGTTAGAGATAAATTACTGAAGATTATGAATAAGATGTTTGAAAAAGAGGAAGTACTTGGTGATTTAGGAAAACTTTAATTAAATCGCTTTATAATAAATTTGATAAGGGCAAGTGGGGTAATTATGAAGGCATTAGCTTGGTTTCTGTAAAAAGGAAATTACTTACCATGATGATAGTTCTTAGACTAAGAAATTCAGTAGAAGAAGTTTTAAGAGAAGAATAGTGCAATTTTTGGAAGAGAGAGGATACTTCTACGAAATTTTTGCTTTTAGATTAATAATTGAGAATTGTCTGAATGATATAATTCTTTTAGTCTTTGGTTTTATAGATTATCGATTTTGAACAGGGATTTGCGAGTGGCTTAGAGTAGAAATACATGAAGGTGAAGAGGTGAAGTTGGGTGATGAGAAGATCAATCAAGAGGATAGCTTGATGTACCTGGGTAGCATTATTAGTAAATGTGGTGGATGTAGTAAAAAGTAGAATAGCCAAGGCCCTGGATGTCTTGTCATAATTGAAAAAAAATTGATGAATAGGAAGACAAGTTTTCGAACCATATAGTATAGCTCGGAAGTGTGAGCACTTCAAAAGGTGAAGGCAGATCTTCAAAGACAATTTGACTGACCTATTTCAAACAATAAAAAGAAACAAACAAAGAAACAATAAAAAGAAACAAACAATAAAAAGAAACAAACTATTTCAAACAATAAAAAGAAACAAACATAGAATTTTGGTAGAGAAGTATAGGAAAGGAAAAGGGAGAAGGTTATTTGCAGCTTTTTTAGACCTGAAAGGAGCATATGATAATGTGGATAGGAACCTGTTAATGTTAAACCTGTTATCTTTAGGACTGCCTCACTATTTTGTATTGTTGCTGTGCGAAATGTATAAGTACGTGAAGTTAGTAGTGAGAGTGGCGGGAAAGTGCTCAACTCCAGTGCAATCTTTATTGGGACTAAAGCAGGGATGTGTGCTGTCACCGAAATTGTTTAGCCTTTATTTGAATGATGCCAATGAATTTTTCGTTAAGAACAATGCACCAATGATATCGATAGATTTGCTTAAACTGTGCTTACTACTATTTGCTGACGACATCGTATTACTGGGAAACAAAGGAGAAACTGCAACAATTATTAGAGATTACGGAGGTTTATTTGGAAGAGAAGAATTTAATCCTGAACACATCGAAGCCAGTGGTGATGGTATTTGGTCGTAAAGCCATGGAAAGTGAAGATGTGAATTTTTTCTTTAAAGGTGAAACTATACCAGTGAATAATGAATTTGTTTATCTTGGGGTAAAGTTTACTAGTAATGGGAAATTCAGCGGGCATCTGGATCTAGCGAATGCAAGGGGGAGGTATATTAGCGGTGAAATAGCGAGGAGTAGTCTTAGACGGGTGAGAGACATTAGAGTACATAAGAGGATTTGGACAAGTAAGATAGTACCGGCGATGCATTATGGAGCAGAGATCTGGGGCTATCGGAAAGGTCCAAAACTTGAGGTGGTTATGATGAGATATTATAAAAGGATGTTAGGACTATGGGATTCGTTTAGTAATTTGGTAATCCAGGGGGATTTAGGGCTAGTATCGCTGCGATCTATGAGGCTAGTGACCATGATGAGATATTGGGTTAGGATACTGGGTATGCAGAGATTTACGGTAGCAAAGGCAGCATACTTAGAGGCGTTGAGACAGAATAGTAAAACAGGGTGGCCGGCGGAGATTAAGGATATCTTAGATAAGTGTGGATTAGGGGAATGGTGGAATGAAGGAAAGGGGATTATGGGTATGGAGGAAATAGTAATAAGGGAGGTACAAGAGAGGTTGAAGAACCAAGAAATACAGATATGGTGGGCAAGTCTGGATCGTTCAGGGTCGCTAAAATTGTATAGACAGATAAAGGGTAGTTGGGGGGAGGAGGTATTTTGGAAGGCTGGGTTAAGTAGAGAGGATTTGAAGGCTTATTTGGATTGGAGGGGAAATAGATTTTTGATTGGGGAGAAAAGAAAGTATCAAGGGAGAAAAGGGGAGAAGGTAGAATCTATTGCTTGTCCTATGTGTGGATCTCAGGATGAAAGTTTTAATACATTTTTTGTGTGAATGTGTCGAATTGAATGAGCGGAGGCGAGAGATGTATGGTAAAGAAAAATTGAATGAGATATGGATGGTAGATAGAATGAAAGAGACAAATTTCTGAGTATTAAAAGGATAGCAAGATTTGTAAGGATTGCAGCGGCACATCGGGAGTGTTTTCTTTAAATAGTATTAATTTAATTTAGTTAATTTCTTGTTTGTTTTTTGTTATGTAAATTTCTTATGGCCCACGGGCTTTTTCTGGAATAAATTATTATTATTAAATTATTATTATTATTATATTTCAAACAATAAGCTGTGCGAAAATGCGGTTTTATCCGACTCTCTACAATAAAATTATACTTTCAACCTTCCTATAATGAAAGAAAGGTTGAGATGGTTAGGACAAATTGTCAAAGATTGTACTTTTAGCCATCCACTTGGAACCAAACAAAAAGCAGGTCGTCCCCGAATAGGGTAAGAAGAGGTCATAAGGAAGGATTAATAGGAAATTGGAACATCATGGGAGGAGAAATGAAGCTTTGAATAGATATAGTGGGAGACAGAATGTCCATAGCTGCGTCTGATTCATGCAGCTTGATGCTGCATTGAGTTGTTCTAGTAGTATTAGTAGCAGGTTTTATGTTTTTGTAAAGTGCTAACTTTTATAATCCTAAAATGCTTGAAAATATCACGAATCAGTATGTTTGGGAGCTGGTTATGTAGACATATCTTATGTAATGTGGGAAGTAATAATTTTGTTCGTTTTAAGTTTCAACTTCAGTTTGAGTTTTTTAGCGCGAGAAAAACTTCATTTTTAAAACAAATAATGTCTCACGGTTTCTTCTGGTTCTCATATACTTCACGTGTTTTGACTAGTATCTTGCTTTAACTTCAATTGTTTTTGATTGAACAATTACTAGTTTAATTTTTTGTTTCTATTTTTACATTTTAGTTATATATATATTTTTTTTCGTTGTGGTTTTCGAGTGTTTTTTGGGGAGGGGGCTTTGACCTAGTTGTTGTTTGAAAAATGCGTTGTCAGATGGTTTTCTATTGGATTAATGAGCTTAATATTTTTAGATAGACGAGGATTTCATGGCAAGATACCAGATGAGCTATGGTGTCACTGATGAAATTCAAACCGTAGCAGAGAAGCATGTGAAATCGAAAGATGAAGCTGTTGAGCCTGAACAGAAGCCAACTCAGGAAAAGAAAGCACCCAAGCCACCATGTAAGAAAGATTCTATATCACATTCTGCGTCATTACAATTATTTTTAGAGAGGCCCTAATTAGTTGCTATGAATCAAACTACAAATTTTAAGGGTCGTCCTTCACATTTTTTAATCTTCCACCGAGGCTTTCATATCCCAGTAATAGAAAAATTGAGATTGAGATTTTTGCTTATAAGTTGTAGTCTAATTATGTCGCACAGAACCAACTCGTAATTTGGCTTAAAAAAATGATTGAAAAAAAAAAACGGAGAAAGACTAGAGAACAAACTATCAATGGAAATAAAATAATTTTTTAGTGGTTTCTGTGTAAGTTCTTAATTTGAACAAACAAATAAAAAACTTACATTTTGTTTCAACAGTTCTACGACCTAAAATTGAAATGTATCTTATTAGTTATTTTGTAAACTTAAATAGAGAGATCTTGAAAATTGGCTTTTTATCTCAAATAGTAGAAGAATTTGAATTCATAATGTTAGAAGTGATTTTTTGTGATAACACATCTGTCATTCTGAAGTGTGTCTGTCTGTGTTTTGAACTGAAAGATGAGTCAAACTGTTTATGCGGAACGTGAAATTTTGCAGAGATAATCTTGGAAATTATCCAACAATATTCCAAGGTGGCTCTTTGGAAGTCAAAAATAGAAAAAAAAACTTTAAGTACATAATTCACAAATGACCGATGTATGCCACCTTGTTGAAATCAAAGCCATATAATAGGTTTGTCAATCTGTATGAATGGGGAGTCTTAAATAGAATGATTGGGCCCTTACCTTGCTCTAAAGTGCTTTCAATAAAGCAAGAGTCAAAATTTTGTGTCAGAGTGGGGGAGGGGAGGGCTGAGGGTTTTGAAAAAAGCTTGTCTTTATCAATTGAATGTAAAGGGTGGCCTTAAACTTTACAGCAGACAGAAACTTTTCTGCATATGAAACTTTTCTGCTGTACCTCTGAGCCCCACGTCTACCATGGTAAAATCCGATCAGGACTTTACTGAAAGCGTTTTAGACTAGAATAATCCTAACAATCATGTAACTGAAAGCGTTGCCTTTCAAAATAGTTAAACAATAGTACTATTGTTTTAAGCAAACACAAAAACTAGATTTTTTAAACCTCCGATTAGCTGAAAAGAAAATATAGGTGAATATAAAATGATTACAGAAAATATACAGTTGTTTCAAGTAGTTTGGGATCTAGATGTATTGCTTGTAGAACTTATGCAGCCTGGGAACAATAATTACAGCAGATTTTCATTGTGAAACTTTATGACGCCTACAGAGAGCTATTCAAAATATCAAACAGTTCGTGGTAACGAACTGTAGAAAGGAGCAACCCGGCTCAATAGAAACTGAAACTCTAAAAAAGCGGAATTTTGATACCAATAGTTCCATCAAAATAATCGAATTTTAATGCTAATTTTAAATATACAAGTTTCATCAAGTTTGGTCTTACTCATCAAAAGTTACGAACCTTAGAAAATTTGCCTTATTTTAGAAAATAGGGGAAAATACCCCCTAAAATTCATAGAATCTTAACGAAAATCACACCATCAGATTCAGCGTATCAGAGAACCCTACTGTAGAAGTTTCAAGCTTCTATCTACAAAAATGGGGAATTTGTATTTTATTGCCAGGAGACAGATCACGGATGTGTTTTTTCCAGGGGTGATCATATCGACCCAGTGGTCCTAGAATGTCACGAGAGGGTTCATTCTAACGGAAATTAAAAGTTCTAGTGCCCTTTTTAAGTGACCAAAAAATTGGAGGGCACCTCTCACGCACATTTTTCCCCAAAGTCACCGGATCAAATTTTTGAGATCGCCATTCTGTTCAGCTTAGTCGAATACCTAATTACTATGTCTATGGGGACGACTTCATACCCCACAGTCTGTGGGGGAGGGGCTACACGTTAGAAACTTTGACCATTGCTTAAATAACAATTACAATAAAATAACAAATAACAATTGTTTAAATAACAAAGTTTTAATAACAAGTCTCAGGGGGAGTTTTTCACGTTGGGGTGGATTGGGGAGAGGTGGTTACGGGGGAGGATATTTTCATGAAGGAATTCATCATGAAGGAAGAGAATTTCCATGAACGGGGTGCAGGATTTTCTAGCATTATTTAAAAAAAAAACAATAAGAAAATAATTTTTTTTCAACTGGAAGTAATGAGCAGTATTAAAACTTAAAACGAACACAAAATATTACGTATATAATGGGGTTCGTCTCCTCCACAATATCTTGCTCTTAACGCTAAAGTATTTTTAGTAATTTAAACTATTTATTCTACGGCCTTTGTGATTCAGGGGTCATTTTTAAAAGAATTGGGACGAAATTCAAGTTCTAGTGTAAAGAGCGAGGTATTGACGAGGGGGTGAACACGCTCAGTACGTAATAAAAATACACAAATATAGAAGTTCATTACGTAACTTAATTCGTAAATTACGTATATTTATTACTAACAAAAACGTTCGTAAAATTTTTTTTTTAATTTTTAAATTTTTCAATTTAAACGTTCGTAAGAAAAACTAGGCCTCCTCCCCCACCCCTTTGTTTTATCAAAATCGTCCGATCAAAACTATGAGAAAGCTATTTAGCAAAAAAAAATTAATGTGCAAGTTTCGTTTTAATCATTTCATGTTCGGTGAACCAAAATCAAAACATGCGTTAATTCAAAAACGTTCAGAAATTAAATAATAAAAAAAATAAGTTTTTTTTAACTGTAAGTAAGGAGCGACATTAAAACATAAAACAAACAGAAATTGTTCCGTATATGAAAGGGGTTGCCCCGTCCTCAACGCCTTGCCCTTTACGCTAAATTTTTTTTGTTGTTTTAAAAAGTAGCGTTGTGACAAAGCGTCAAACTTTAGCGTAAAGAGCAGTTAAAAAAACACTTTTTTCATTTAATAGAAGAAGAGACGAGGTGACTGAGTGTTCTTGTAAACCAACGATCGGCGATTTAAAGCAAAAAAAAAAAAATAACATCAATCACTCAGAGCATTGTGATAAAAAAGTAAAAATTGTAAGTTAAAAAGTTTAACTTAAAAAGTTAAAAAGTTAAATCATATTGTTCATGCATTAAAATGTTTAGTCTTGAGCTATTGAGCTACAAAAAACTCAAACTTTAGTGATGTGAGCGTTTATGATACCGTTAAGGGAGGTAGTAGCCCACTTAAGATTTTATATGGAACATATATGTTCTTTTAGAAATAGTATTGAAGGAAATACTTTCTTTTATTTGCTCTACCACCATACCTGTGCGCATGGTAGATAGAGGGGAAAGTAGTCCCTAAAATAGATGCGGAAATCCTGTATTTGTGTGGATATTATTTTCTTTTCTTGGCGAAAGGATAAATTGGAAAAAAAATACAAAAGTAAGTGAATTATATGAATTATAATTAGTATTACCGGGAAAATCGTCAGCATCCATGTAGAGAAAAAGAGTGAACAAGAGCCCACTCTTTTCCTCTAAATGCCTGTGTAACTGTGCCATTTTGGCACTTCTGTACTCAAAACAGATAACGATAAGCAATGGATAATATTTATTCTTAGTTTTGACTCTGAAATCCCTAAAACTGCATGTAGTTTGAGAAGCTATCCAAATTCGTCTTTATCTGTTTTTTTTTTTCAGAAGGATTTGAGATAATATAATCTTTGGTGGCCAGTCCAACATTCCATCATTTTCTGTAAGCTTTGCAATGAAATTATGGATATATCAAAGTAGTATCTATTCAAAATTTATATTCAATAGCTAATGGTTTCCAGCTGATTGCAAAAAACCTTCGAATATCTCTGTCTAGAAAACTATTTCATTCACGACTTTCTTCCCTCTGAAAAGAAGCTAAAAAGTGACGAAGCTCTGTAAGCAGTAGAGCAAACCCGGATGAATAAACGTATCTTTGTAATGTGTAATAATAACTATTTAGATCAACAAATGGCGAATAACACCGTGAAAACTAGCTTGACTATCTGTTAAAATGCGCTTTGTAACTTGGCATTATAAAAGATAAATAGCATTGAATGTCATTTGGATATTGTGATAAGCATTTAAAGAAAACTTCGTAGTCATTTTAGTCAAAAGAAATGAGGATGAGATGCTAGCAAGATGTTTTTGTGATCAATTTCAGGTTCAACTTGAAGGCCAGTAGGTTTTCTAATTGGTAAGGATTGACGGCTGTACTTGCTGTTATCAACTTATGTCCAATGCATAAAAAATAGGTGAGAAAAGAAAATCAACAAATATCAAATAAACACATTTTTGGGATAAAAGGGCTCTGTCCAAAAAGTTTTTAATTTAAAAATTTTGTTAGAAGCGTTTGTGAAGGAAGTACAAACTGTCTTAAATTGACATTAAAACTTTTCTTTTGTTAAAAGCTGTAGTTAACGCTGTCCAATTTTGGACAGCGTGTGGTAGGTGGGGAGGGGGGGGCAGACTCATCATTTCTACCAAAATTTGTTCAAAAATTTTCTATTCCCGTTAAATTATTATGTTTTTATGAATAACTTTTCTGTTTTTCTATTTTTCGAACTTTGCCCATTGCCCAAAGTATATTCATGCGTATGTCCCTGTTATTGAAAAAATTTTATATATCCGTTTCACTCTAAATGATCTGAAGGTCCAAAAATGTACCTTTTGGGGAATTGATGAGTCAACCAATTCAACCTCAAGGGCAAGGACCTCAAGTATCGCGCCGTTTTCCACAGATACAATATGGTAGAAAATACTGCACATTATGAAAGCTGGAATCATGCAAAGCATATAAATCTGTATGATTGGAGGTACGCATTGGGCCTTAGATCCATCGAACTCCCACTCCCCGAACTCCCCTTACTGCTAACTTTTTAGTAGACATGGAATCATGCAAAGCATATAAATCTGTATGATTGTAGGTACGCATTGGGCCTGGGACCCATCGACCTCCCACTCCCCGAACTTCCCTCACTGCTAACTTTTTAGTAGATAAGAAGGTATTTTGCACCTTGTTTTAATCGGAATCATGCAGGGGTTCTCAATCTCAATGTAAGAGAAGCAGGTCCAAGCTCTAGACAGCATCTCTGCAAAGCTGAATCAAGTCATCAATCACTACAAAAAGATACGAAGTCCAAGCTGTGGAGTCCTGGTGGCGTGGTGCCGAAAGCATATAAGCCCTAAATAACTGCAAAACTGAGCTAATTTCTCACTGCTTATAGACTAGTTGCAATGTGAGCGTAGTCTTGAATTAGCGCGAAACTTAGCTTATTCCTGACTTTGGCACGAATCCGAGTAAGTCCAAGCTACAGAATTTTGGTGGCGTGCTAGAAAAACGAGCTAAATCCAAGCTGCGAGCTCATTGACGAAAAAAAGAGCTAAGTCTTAAATCAGTGCTTAAACCCGCTAAGTCCATACTGCAGACAGATTCGGTGCTAAAACGAGCTAAGTTCTACTCTTGTACTAAAAAGAGTAATGAACACTGAACAGTTGCCAATGCCGTAAAAGCGTGTAACGCTATACGAGGACTGCATTAAGGTTCTGATGTTGCCAGCATTTGCATGCAAGAGGATATGGGCCTTGGGATCATGGCACTAAAAGTGCTTGACTCCGGTAATATGAATCTTATCTTTCGCTCTGGTCTGTCAAATAAGGGATCGCAGGCAAGAGGTGATTCTTTCTTGTCGTTGAAGGAGAGGAGGACAAAACTTTTTTGTATGTCTGTGCTGTCTTCTTCTGAAACATTCTTAATGCCGATCGATCAGTGAGAAATCTGCAACTCGTTCAACACGGGTGTCGAAAAGTATTGGGAAAAAGCTAAATGGAGGAGGCTGAACTGGGATACTATATGGGAGCTACATCACTATCGAGATATCTATAGAAACTCTCTACTATCATCACACACTTAGCAGCATAAAAAGTCCAGTGATTGCCCTGCTGCCAATATTTCGTCAGTATGTTCTGTGAGACATTGTTCTCATCACCAAATAATCAAACAGTTCGTGGTAACGAACTGTAGTAAGGAGCGATCCGGCTCAATAGTAACCAAAACTCTAAAAAATTGAATTTTGATATCAATAGCTACATCAAAAGAATCGCATTTTAATGCTGATTTTAAATATATAAGTTTCATCAAGTTTAATCTTACCCATCAAAAGTTACGAGCCTGAGAAAATTTGCCTTATTTAGGAAAATAGGGGGAAACACCCCCTAAAAGTCGTAGGATCTTAACGAAAATGACACCATCAGATTCAGCGTATCAGAGAACCCTACTGTAGAAGTTTCAAGCTCCTATCTACAAAAATGTGTAATTTTGAATTTTTTGCCAGAAGACAAATCACGGGTGCGTATTTTTTTTTTTTTTTTTTTTTTTTTTTTTTTCCAGGGGTCATCGTATCGACCAAGTGGTCCTAGAATGTCGCAAGAGGGCTCATTCTAACGGAAATGAAAAGTTCTAGTGCCCTTTTTAAGTGACCAAAAAAATTGGAGGGCACCTACGCCCCCTCCCACGCTCATTTTTTCTCCAAAGTCAACAGATCAAAATTTTGAGATAGCCATTTTGTTCCGCATAGTCAAAAACCATAATAACTATGTCTTTGGGAATGAATTACTCCCCCAAAGTCCCTGGGGGTGGGGCTGCAACTTACAAACTTCGACCAGTGTTTACATATAATAATGGTTATTGGGAAGTGTACAGTCGGTTTCAGGGGATTTTTTTTTGGTTTTGGGGGTGGGGTTGAGGGGAGGGGGCTATGTGGGAGGATCTTTCCATGGAGAAATGTGTCATGGGGGAACAGAAATTCAATGAAAAGGGCGCAGGATTTTCTAAAATTACTATAAAAAAACAATGAAAAAATAAACATGGAAATTTTTTTTTCAATTGAAAGTAAAGTGTAGCATTGAAACTTAAAACGAACAGAGATTATTACGCATGTGAGGGGTTCTAAAAATACTTTAGCATAAAGAGCGAGGTATTTAGGAGGAGATAAATACCTCGCTCTTTATGCTATAGTATTTTTAGTAATTTCAACTATTCATTCTACGGCCTTTCTGATTCAGGGGTCATTCTTAAAGAATTGGGACAAAACTTGCGATTTAGTGTAAAGAACGAGGTATTAACGAGGGTACAAACCCTCTCATATACATAATAAAAATTAAAGAATATAAAAGTTTGTTACGTAAGATAATTCTTAAGTTACGTATATTTTTTACTAATAGAAAAATTCGTTAAAAATAAAAATTTATAGTTGCCTTTTTATGTAACCGAAAAATTGCATGGCAACTAGGCCTCCTTTCCCATCCCTTATTTCTCAAAATCGTCTGATCAAAACTAAGAGAAAGCCATTTAGCCAAAAAAGGAATTAATATGCAAATTTCATTTTAATAATTTATGTGTGGAGAGCCAAAATCAAACATGCATTAATTCAAAAACGTTCAGAAATTACATAAAAAAACTAGTTTTTTTAACTGAAAGTAAGGAGCGACATTAAAACTTAAAACGAACAGAAATTACTCCGTATATGAAATGGGTTGTCTCCTCCGCAATCCCTCGCTCTTTACGCTAAAGTTTGACTCTTTGCCACAATTCTGCTTTTTAATACAATTAAAAGCTTTAGCGTAAAGAGCGAGGGATTGCGGAGGGGACAACCCATTTCATATACGGAGTAATTTCTGTTCGTTTTAAGTTTTAATGTCGCTCCTTACTTTCAGTTGAAAAAACTAGTTTTTTTCTTATGTAATATTAAAGAAAATCAAAGAAACTAGTTAACATATGAAGTTAGTGGTGCCTGCTTAATCCCGAAGCACATTGATGATGAGCCTGCAGTCGAAGAATTAGCAATCAAGCTTCAGTAGCAAAAAAGCCACTAGTTTTTAATTTTTATACCATTTGTCATAATGATCAAAACATAAGGCTGCTACTACTACTAACTATTTGCTGTAATATCAAGCCGCCTGAGGCCAACTTAGTTGTGCACACTCCTTCTCCATTCCATTATATTTTGAGATTAACTCTTCATCCCCTCCTTCCTATGTAGCCCAGACCCCTCCCCAGCCCTTTCTTCCTACCTTTTCCCTTCCCATTCTGGGAAGAGCTGCTTTTTATTATGCCCCAGATGTATGGCCCAGAAGCCCAATCTTTGTCTATCTGTCATCCTTTATCTGTAAAACTTGGTCAAGCCATCTTAACCTTTCTTTTAATATAGCTCAAAAAAGTGGAGAATTGAACTGCATTTTTCGTACAGCTTACTTTTTAATGTAAGGCTAGTCAAACGAGAACCTAAAACTACCTTCAGATAATTCCTTTGGAAAACGCTTAACAAATCTTTCTCAGGTTTTTGAAGCGCTGGTGTCTTCAGAGCCACTCTCGACCACTGTCATAACTATGCCCTCCAATATTGTAGTCTTAGTTCGCAAACTCATCTTCCTATTCTTCCAAAGTTTTTAGTGCGAAATAACACTATGCGGCTTGACTATTCCACTTCTTATATCTTCACTCCGTCCACGAGCTTTACCAATTTTGCTACTTAGGCAGCAGATGAAGCTATCAGTTTGATCAATTTTGTCTTTACCTAACGTCACCTCTTCACCCTCATTTATTCGTTAAAAAAAGGAGAAATAAATCAATCAACATTCTCCAAGTTGCAGATGGATACTGTTTTAGGCTTTTTTTATTATTTAGTTTAAATAGGGCTGGATCCAGTTCTTACTTGCACTGGAAAACGTTTGATGGTCGATTGGCTTTTGGTTGAACGACATTGTTATTGTAGTAATAACAAGGGTTCTTCGAAATTTGTACTATTTTCTAGTTAATTCCATTGAAGTGGAAGTTTAACAACTATATAAAGCCCTGGCGCCTCTTCAACGATGGTTCTGAACCAACTTTAAAATTTAAACGGCAACTCTTTAAAGAAATAGTTCCATCGAAAGTTAAAAATGTCTGAAACCTAGAGAAAATTCTGTTCTGGTCTAGTGACCAAACTACGATTTTTTAATCTGTAGTTGTGTCAGGATATATTTGACACCCTGTATAGTACTTGAGATTTAGTGTACCCTAAAGTAAACCTAATGTCAGAGTGCCAGAAAAACTGGACATCTTTTTCTGATAATACGTTAAGTTTCTGTTCTGGTCTAGTGACTAATCTATTTAACTTGAAATGATATGTCTAATCCCTTTGCCATATAAAGAACTTGCAACAATATTCCGGTTTTGAATTAAATTCGTGTTTTGGGCAACGCCCTGGCTGACCCAAAGCTATTATTAATTAAGATAATATGAATAATTTATACTGTGTTCTTTTTAATATAGCGTTGCGAGATCAGTCTAATGAGATTTGTTATTTGTGTATAAAGAGCATAACAATTTTTTTTTGCACTGTTGACTCTTCAACGTGGACTGATCTCTTACCTCCTTCAACGTGACTCTTCAACGTGTCATCTTTTACCTCCTTTTCTTTAGAGAGCTTTTCTTTACACTAGAGTTTATCGTCAAAAAATTCCTAGATTCTCATATTGTTCTTATAGATTGTATCTCTCTAAGTGAGAAAAAAAAAATATTTTGGCGCAATGATACAAAAGGATTATAACTTGGCACTATTTAAAATTACCTTCTATTGAAAGATATAGTTGTCGCCTCCTCGGCCCCTTTTTGCTGTACATCTTATATCTGAACTGTCAGGCGGAAGAGATAACAAAAGCTAAGAGCTCATATGGCACTTGTGACGAGGCAAGAAGAGCTAAGAGCCAAGAGATCATATGGTATGAGCTCTAGCAAAATTCTATGAATCAATACATTGCTTTAAAAGGAAAATAAGAGGCTTAATGCCGGTCAGGATTTAAAATAAGAGCTGTGAGTCACGATGTCCTTCTAAATATCAAAATTCATTAAGATCCTATCACCCACAATTTTTTTCTAATTTTTCCTCTCCCTTTAGCCCCCCAGATGGTCGAATCTGGGAAAATGACTTTATCAAGTCAATTTGTGCAGGTCCCTGACACGCCTACCAATTTTCATCGTCCTAGCACGTCCAGAAGCACCAAACTCGCAAAATCAATGAACCCCTTCCCCCAACTCCCCCAAAAAGAGCGAATCCAGTACGGCTACGTCAATCACGTATCAAGGACATTTGCTTATTCTATCCACCAAGCTTCATCCCGATTCCTCCACTCCAAGTGTTTTCCAAGATTTCCCCCTCCAACTCCCCCCCCCCAATGTCAAAAGGTCTGGTTGGGATTTGAAATAAGAGCTCTGAGACATGGATTCATTATAAATATCAAATTTCACTAAGGTCCGATCACCTATTCGTAAGATAAAAATACCCCAATTTTCACGTTTTCCAAGAATTCCGGTTTCCCCCTCCAACTCCCCCCAATGTCACAGGGTCTGGTCGGGATTTAAAATTAGAGCTTTAAAGCGCAAGATCCTTCTAAATATCAAATTTCATTAAGATCTGGCCACCCTTTCGTAAGTTACAAATACCTCATTTTCCAAATTACCCCCCCCCCCCCCCAACTCCACCAAAGAGAGAAGATCCAGTCCGGTTATGTCAGTCACGTGTCTTAGACAGGTTTTTATTCTTCTCATCCAGTTTTATCCTGATCTCACCGCTTTAAGTATTTTCTAAGATTTCCGCTTCCCCCCCCAACTCCCCCCCCAAATTACGCTGGATCCGGTTGAGATTTAAAATGAGAGATCTGAGTCCCGAGGTCCTTCTAAATATGAAGTTTCATGAAGATCCGATCACTCCTTCGTAAGTTAAAAATACGTAATTTTTTCTAATTTTTCAGAATTACCCCCCCCCCAATAGTGCGGATCCGTTCCAATTATGTAAATCACGTATCTAAGACTTCTGCTTATTTTTTCTCACCAAGTTTCATCCCGATCCCTCCAATCTAAGCGTTTTCCATGATTTTAGGTTCCCCCACCCCAAACTCCCCCCAATGTCACTAGATCCGATCGGGACTTAAAATAAGAGCTTTGAGACACGATATCCTTCTAAATATCAAATTTCGTTGAGATCCGATCACCCGTTCTTAAGTTAAAAATACATCATTTTTTCTAATTTTTCAGAATTACTCCCCCCCCCAACTACCCCAAAGAGAGCGGATCTGTTCCGGTTATTTCAATCATGTATCTAGGACTTGTGCTTATTTTTCCCACCTAGTTTCATCCCAATCCCTCCACTCTAAGTGTTTTCCAAGTTTTAGGTTTCCCCCTCCCAACTCCCCCTCCCCAATGCCACCAGATCCGGTTGGGATTTAAAATAAGAGCTCTGAGACACGATATCCTTCTAAATATCAAATTTCATTGAGATCCGATCACCTGTTCGTAAGTTAAAAATACCTCATTTTATCTAATTTTTCAGAATTACCCCCCCCCCCCAACTACCCCAAAGAGAGCGGATCCGTTCCGGTTATGTCAATCATGTATCTAGGACTTGTGATTATTTTTCCCACCAAGTTTCATACCGATCCCTCCACTCTAAGTGTTTTCCAAGTTTTAGGTTCCCCCTCCTAACCCCCCCCCCCAATGTCACCAGATCTGTCCGTGATTTAAAATAAGAGCTCTGAGTTACGATATCCTTCTAAATATCAAATTTCATTGAGATCTGATCACCCGTTCGTAAGTTAAAAATACCGTATTTTTTCTAATTTTTCAGAATTAACCCCCCCCCCCCTCCCAACTACCCCAAAGAGAGCGGATCCGTTCCGGTTATGTAAATCATGTATCTAGGACTTGTGCTTATTTTTCCCACCAAGTTTCATCCCGATCCCTCCACTCTAAGAGTTTTCCAAGATTTTAGGCTTCCCCCTCCCAACTCCCGCCCCCCAATGTCACCAGATCCGGTCGGGATTTAAAATAACAGCTTTGAGACACGATATCCTTCCAAACATCAAATTTCATTAAGATCTGATGAACCGTTCGTAATTAAAAAATACTTCAATTTTTAATCTGGTCCGGTCCCTGATACGCCTGCCAAATTTCATCGTCCTAGTTTACCTGGAAGTGCCTAAAGTAGCAAAACCGGGATCGACAGACCGACAGAATTTGCGATTGCTATATGTCACTTGGTTAATACCAAGTGCCATAAAAAAGATAAATATTACCAGCTGCATGGTCTAGACAAAGGTATGACCATGGTGTATTTTTATTTGAAGGGGGGGGAGAATCAAATGCTATTGTACAGAGCAATAATATATAGCTTTAGTTTTTTATGGCACTTGGTATTAACCAAGTGACATGTAGCAATCGCAAATTCTGTCGGTCTGTCTGTCTGTCGGTCCCGGTTTTGCTACTTTGGGCACTTGCAGGTAAGCTAGGGCGATGAAATTTGGCAGGCGTATCAGGGACCGAACCAGATTAAATTAGAAATAGTCGTTTTCCCGATTTGACCATCTGGGGGGGGGACCCGATAATTCGGAAAAAATAGAAAAATTGAAGTATTTTTAACTTACGAACGGTTGATCAGATCTTAATGAAATTTGATGTTTGGAAGGATATCGTGTCTCTGAGCCTGGCACGTATGCAGGGGGGGGGGCCTTCGCCCCCCTCCCGAAATTTTGTAAAATGTTTAATTTCCCCATGGTTTCTTGGGATTTCTGGCAAAAGTAGGACATTTATTAAGAATCTAGATACATGTGTGAAGCCTTTTTTTTTGGGCGGGGGGTTACAGCATGTAATTATCCGGTCAAGTCACTGCCCAATTATTAACCCATTTTCTGTCTAACTTTTTACCCTCTTTGTAGTAATTAGCAATTGTACTGTATTTTTTTTTTGTAAAGAGAGTTTGCTTTCACAGCAAAATAGAATTATCCTTGATATTAGGGCATTTAGCTTTTAATTGATCAGTTTTGGAAACTATCATTTTTCATTAAAATCTACGTTTTTGCAATAGAAGAACTACTCCCACAGCACCCATATAGCACTGTTAACCCTAAAATTTCCCTTTCAGTGGGATATGATAGATTAATCACTGGTTCTAAATCGCTATGAACATAACCTGAGCCTAAAGCGTACCTTTGAGGCTTCAGTCTTCTTCCCCCCATCCGCTACAATACTACAGATTAAACTTAATCTGTATTTTCCGATATACGTGCTTTTTGCATTACTAAAAAAAGTGCTACTTTATGTCTGCTGTTTTGAAGGTTTTGCCCCCTCCCCCCGAAAAAAAATTCCTGCGTACGTGCCTGCTCAGAGCTATTATTTTAAATCCCGACCGGATCTGGTGACAATGAGGGGATTTGGGAGGGGGAAACCTAAAATCTTGGAAAAAACAGTGGAGGGATCGGGATGAAACTTGGTGAGAAAAATAAACACAAGTCCTAGATACATGATTGACATAACCGGAACGGATCCGCTCTCTTTGGGGTAGTGGGGGGGGGTGATTCTGAAAAATTAGAAAAAATGAGGTATTTTTAACTTATGAACGGGTGATTGGATCTCAATGAAATTTGATATTTAGAAAGATATCATGTCTCTGAGCTCTTATTTTAAATACCGACAGGATCTGGTGACATTGGGGTGGGAGTTGTGAGGGGGAACCTAAAATCTTGGAAAACACTTAGAGTGGAGGATCGGGATGAAACTTGGTGGGAAAAATAAGCACAAGTCCTATATACATCATTGACATAACCGGAACGGATTCGCTCTCTTTGGGATAGTTGGGGGGGGGGTTAATTCGGAAAAATTAGAAAAAATGAGGTATTTTTAACTTACGAACGGGTGATCGGACCTCAATGAAATTAGATATTTAGAAGGATATCGTGTCTCAGAGCTCTTATTTTAAATCCCGACCAGATCTGGTGACATTGGGGGGGAGTTGGGAGGGGGAAACCTAAAATCTTGGAAAACACTTAGAGTGCAGGGATCGGGATGAAACTTGGTGGGAAAAATAAGCACAAGTCCTAGATACATGATTGACATAACCGGAACGGATCCGCTCTCTTTGGGGTAGTTTGGGGGGGGGGGGGGGGTAATTCTGAAAAATTAGAAAAAATGAGGTACCTTTAACTTACGAACAGGTGATCGGATCTCAATGAAATTTGACATTTAGAAGGATATCGTGTCTCAAAGCTCTTATTTCAAATCCCGACCGGATCTGGTGACATTGGGGGGAATTTGGGGTGGGGGAACCTAAAATCATGGAAAACGCTTAGATTGGAGGGATCGGGATGAAACTTGGTGGGGAAAATAAGCAGAAGTCTTAGGTACGTGATTTACATAATTGGAACGGATCCGCTCTATTGGGGGGGGGGGTTAATTCTGAAAAATTAGAAAAAATTTCGTATTTTTAACTTACGAAGGAGTGATCAGATCTTCATCAAACTTCATATTTAGAAGGACCTCGTAACTCAGATCTCTTATTTTAAATCTCAACCGGATCCAGCGTCATTGGGGGGGGGGACCATACATCTTAGAAAATACTTAAAGCGGAGAGATCAGGATGAAACTGGATGGGAAGAATAAAAAACTGTCTAAGATACGTGACTTACATAATCGGACCGGATCTGCTCTCTTTGGTGGAGTTGGGGGGGGGGGATAATTTTGAAAATTGAGGTATTTGTAACTTACGAAAGGGTGACCAGTTCTTAATGAAATTTGATATTCAGAAGGACCTTGTGGTTTAAAGCTCTAATTTTAAATTCTGACCAGATTCTGTGACATTGGGGGGAGTTGGAGGGGGAAACCGGAATTCTTGGAAAACGTGAAAATTGGGGTATTTTTACCTTACGAATTGGTGATCGGATCTTAATGAAATTTGATATTTAGAAGGAATTCATGTCTCAGAGCTCTTATATCAAATCCCGACCAGATCTTTTGACATTGATGGGAGCTGGATGGGGAATTCTTGGAATATACTTGGAGTGGAGGAATCGGGATGAAGCTTGGTGGATAGAATAAGCAAATGTCCTTGATACCCGATTGACGTAACCGTACTGGATTCGCTCTCTTTGGGGGAGTTGGGGGAAGGGGTTCAGTGATTTGGCGAGTTTGGTGCTTCTGGACGTGCTAGGACGATGAAAATTGATAGGCGTGTCAGGGAGCTGCACAAATTGACTTGATAAAGTCGTTTTCCCAGATTCGACCATCTGGGGGGCTAAAGGGAGAGGAAAAATTAGAAAAAATTAGGTATTTATAACTTACGAGTGGGTGATCGGATCTTAATGAATTTGGATATTTAGAAGGACATCGTGACTCAGAGTTCTTATTTTAAATCCTGACCAGCATTAAGCCTCTGATTTTCGTTTTAAATCAATCTATTGATTCTTAGAATTTTGTTAGAGCTCATACCATATGAGCTCTTGGCTCTTAGCTCTTCTTGCCTCGTCACAAGTGCCATATGAGTTCTTAGCTCTTGTTTTTGTATAGGACAGAAAACATCCTTCACACCCATAGGTTTAGGTGTTATCTATTATAGTCAACGCAATAGCGTTGATTCAGTAATAAGCGATGTGCTGTTCACATATTCTCATTATTTTTTCCGATTTGTCTTTAATTTGTCACGCTTTCTACTACAATTAACAACTCACCGCAGCACCAAGCCACCTGAGGCCAACACAGCTACGCACGCTCCTCTTCCATCCCAATCTATTCAAAGCCTCCCTCTTTGACCCTCCCAGGAAGTTCTCATTTCCCTTAAATCTTTCCATATGACACCCTCCCAACCAAACCAAGGACAATCTGCTTTCGATTTAGTCTAGACAGTTGGTCGAAAAGGGCAATATGTCATTCTTCACCCGCAGAACATGCCTTAGCCATCTCAATTTTCTTTCATTATAGCCCTAGAAAATGGGATTAGACCAAACTTTTCGTACAGCCTACTGTTTGAAATACGGTCAGTCAGTCAGGTACCCAAAATAATCCGTTGGCAATTTCTCTGGAAAATGTCTAGCAAATTTTCTTCCGTTTTTCGGAGTGCCCTTGCTTTTAGAAGAATTAGAACCATATTTCGAAAGTCAGGTTGTTTTGTCCCTTAACTTTCTCTTTTGCACTCACAAACATGTTTTATTTTTATTTTTTGTCTCATGATCGTTCAGGAATCATTTAAAGAATGGTCCCGATGATGAAATAATCGTCATAAATATCGTTTAAACAATAAAAACAAAACAAATGCAAAAAGTATATTTCACAAGCGTGGTTTGATTTAAGCCGAAGTTGGTACATTGGGGTCAGAGCTTGTTGGTTGAAAATCTGCGGCTACTACTTCAATATAGACGCTCAAAATAAAATGAAGCTTATAGTAAATTTCCATAAATAGCGTAGAAACTACATTTTACTAAAATTGTTCAAGGATTTCTTATTTCCTTGACTGGAGGTCAAAACTGAGGGCCATTGACCCTACGATCCTCTAATCCACACCCAGCTTCAAATGTTGCTTATAGCTTATTATCCTGCTTATCCTGCTATAGCTTTATCACATTATCCTGCTTATAGCTTTACTCTTTACTCCCTCCAATGAAGTTCCTACTTTTTTTATGGCCATATCCCACCTCATCTAAGGCCGTCCTACTTTTCGTTTGGCCCTAGTCTGAATGCCAAAAATTTTTCAGCGCCTGAACTTTCAGGAAGAGCGATATATCTCCCAAGTGTTGTTCTTTAATTAATTTCGATCTTTCGGCCTCATCGTATAGAACGAATGGTCATAGGAACAAGGGAGTTCCTCCTTTGGTCACAAATTAATAGTATAAGTGCTTGTATTAAGAGCCGAAAGCAGTAAAACGAAAAGATCCAAAAACAGTCCTTCAAGGAGAACAGGTTAAGTCCAGCCTCATGGAAAAGGGCCCTAAATTGATAATGGGTATAAAATATGGGTTATGCACACATTAGTTTAAAAGTGGAAAATTATTTAGTGGAAAAAAGGGGAATATCTTACAGACGTGGAAATCAGAGTAATACAAAAATTTTAGTCTGTATGATTGTAAGGCCCAAAGGGAATTCCCACTCAATATTTAATCTGTATAATTAAGAGCCTAAAATGAGGCTCTTAGATCTGTTCCCCCTCAACCCTCTTATCTCTTCTCTCATTTTTCTTTTTTAATGGAAAGGTGGACACGGCTGTACCTTGTTGAAACCTGAGTAGGCCTAATGCAAGGATTTTCCAACTGTATTGTTGATGGTGCTAAGGTGACGCCTAACGACGGACGTCGTTACTTATTGTTGAAATCAGAGTATTACGCGCATGATCAACCTGTATGATCTTAGGGCCCAACATGGAATCACTGAGTATGACCAGTCATCCAAGCATTTTGATTTTGGAATGATTGAATGGCTCCAAGTGAGATCCTTAGACCTTTACCCACTTCTTTCTAATTTGTATTCACTAAAAATGATTTTCAAGGGTTTCCAAGCCTTCTGATTACAAATATAGGGTTGATTTTGTTACGGAAACGTCCAAAACTGACACATGTTTTAGCATAATTCACAAATGGCGCAAGTCCCTGAAACCCCTTCAAGCATACCTTCACCTAAACTGAGAGTATTAAGGTTCGTATATAGACACCCTTGTGTCGAGTGTCAATTGTATAAAATAACATAAAAATTGAATATTAAAGCATTTCGCAGTTTTTTCTTATAGATAGTTTTAGCCCTTGGGGTGATAGTTCTCATTTTGCCTTCCCCTCTCAGGCCCTTCGTACCAATGTTGCATTTATTTTTCAAGTCTCACATGAATGCAAGTGTGTAATATTTAGCTTAAATTATCTAAGATCTATTTTCAGCTTGGTTTGAGATTGAAGATGCTCAGAATACAAAAGTCTATGTCAGTAACCTACCTTTGGACATGTCCGAGAAGGAGTTTATTGAATTTATGACAAAATGTGGACTTGTTGCAAAAGAACTTAAAACCAACAAATGGAAAATCAAAATGTATAAGGACAAAGAAGGCAATTTTAAAGGGGACGCCCTGTGTGACTACATCAAGGTATGTTTCAATTTTCAATTTTTCGCCACGTTTTTACCTTGTCCTGTTTTTTACTTTTTTCGTTCCTATTTTACCTTTAAACCTAATGTATAATGTCTATTAGTTTGGATTTTATCATGCCATCTGTTATTATTTTGCATAGATGACAGGCTGTACAATATTGTTTTGGCAGATTCTCTTTAAACTAGAAGAACAAGATATTTTTTTTTTCTTTGAAATTTTTCTGAAATACACTTTAATGTGTTTGCAATTTAACGTAGTTTTTTTACGCATACATTTTTTAATCAGTATCCAGTTTTCATTTTCTGAGAAATCACAGTTTCTGATCACCTTGTATATCGCCTTGTATATATCGTCGCAGCACTGTATTAATCAACAATATAGCATACATAGCAGCTGAGTAAAAATCCCAACATAAGTCAGGCAAAGAATTCTAAAAAAAATAAGCTGAAGCAAATTAAATTAAAAAAAAAAGAAACACTGAAGAAAGTTTCAACAAACATGTCAATTCACATTTTGATTTTGAAATTTTGATTGCACATTTTGATATGATATATATTGGCGATATGATATGATATTATCATATCGCCATATCGTCAATATCATTTTGATATGATATTGAAAATTGGCGATTCGTAACAACAAGAATAGTTGAGAAGATTCATAACAATATCATCGATGTTCAATAAAACTTTGTATCTCGATCTTTTTTTCTTTTTTATAGTTTTTCAAATTGTTTAGGAGAGTAAAGAAACTTTACAAAAGTAAATTCAAACATTTAAGAAAAACTTTCTTGGGCTAGTTACTTTTAATCTACAATGGCTGTAAAAGTCATTAAGTGCCGCCCGGTAATTATTCTTTACTATTAAAATGGCTTAGAGAGAAAGTCTCCTTTTTGAAGAAAAAATCAGACAAATTTCAGAATGCACTGATTTAAGCTTTTCTTTTTTTATTGACGTTTGTTTTTGCTATTCTTACAAACATTATTTCTTTCCAGTTATCTGGAATGGGCCGAGTCTAGAAAAGTAACGTACGAATGTATGCTTCAGCTGCTTCGTTACTAAAGTAGAATTCCTCTGTTTTGATAATGATTTTAAAGAAACAGCACATGATTTTAATATCAACTTCAAGTATAAAATCAGCTTCAAGAAGCATAATTGTTACGGTAAAACCTGAGAATAATAAACCAAAACAAAACCAAGTGGATCTGGCTTACTGTTGCTATGAATAGAGATCATCTGGCTCTAAAGCACTGCAGTAACTACTTAAAAGTCTTGATCAATCTACGAATTAGATCTTGGCTCTTGAATGCACAAGCAGATATGAGCATGAACTTGGCACACTTGAAAACGTTGCCTCATTTAAGTAAAACGTATTTCGTATAAGCTTTTGTGATGGTTTAATACCTCATAAATTTTTCCTGTTAGATTTGTCAAAGTCTTGGCTTTTGTCCCTCAATGACCTTTTAATATTGATAATTATTTTTAAGAATTACCTCTTTGACCCCCCCCCCATATGGCTAAGCAAACTATGCTACATATTTGATCATATATCTCTAACAACTTCCATCATTGTAAAGATTAAAATAGCTTTTCAGCAATTTGGAACTTATTGTTATGCAAGCATTTCAAACTACAACACTGTTATACAAATAGTTCAAAATTAGGCCATGAGCCACAGAATTGCACTGAACCAATCAACAAGCTCTCTCTCTACAAATGTTGAAATCAATGGAACTTCAACGATTAGTTTTCTGCCGAATGTAGTTTGTCACTTCAATCCAATAAGGCTTTTATACCTTTTAAAACTTAGCATTTTTTTTCGCGTTCTTTTTTACTTATCTTTAAAACTTTATATTACATCATAAGTAGGAGAGGAAAAAACTTATTGTTGTTTTTTGAACACTTCTACAGGAATTTTACAAATCCTTCAAAGGTTCAGATTTACGATATTGCTGAACTTAAGTCACAGAAGAAGCTCTAAGTAGTGAGAGATGGAGAAGTAATCGCCCAAATCACTAAATGATAAGAAGCAGATGAAGGCTATGATAAGTTCCTAGTTGCAGTTGTCATTGTTGTAACATTTCTTAATGGATTATGCCTTTTTGAAGATCCGACTTTTGTCAGTGACGTTTCACATATGTAATGGAGACGCTTAACACATAGCTTGTGGTTCCAGTTGTATTCTTGCAGTGGATCCATGAAAATGCAGTGCCAATTCATAGCATTTACTGGTGCGAGCTGACCAAAATTCAGGTAGGAGACCGGTGCTCCTTGAGCACCCCAAACCCATTGTTGACGAGACCAATCAAAGAGACCACCAATCCATCGTTCAAGGCGGGCTAAACAAGAAAAGTGTTAATGGTAAATGATCGTATTACTGCTCATGCTGAAATTACTAGTATTAATTTAGAAAATAAAGGAAAGACAGTTCAAATCATAGAAATAATCTACCAACAAAATAATCTACCAAGAAATAAGAAAAAAAAAACTTTTGTAAAATCAGTGATGGTTTAGAAGGGCAGGAACGGCAACTTAAATGTTTACTTTAATGACGAATTGAAATTTTAGGGTACTTCTAAAGCTTGTGTTTTCTGTTATTTGTCAGTTTTTTTTCCCACTGGCATAATTTTCTTGATCTTAAGTTTAACAACGCTTGTTCTGTGGTTTTACTTTCTTTCAATAACAATGTATACTTGATCAATTTTATTTATGTGTTCCTCTTCTTCTGTACCGTCACTACTCCTCTTGTGAAACTGAATTTACAAAGCTAAGTACTTTCAAAGACAATTAGATTTCTGTTGGATGAAATGTTCCGATATTGCCCCATTGCTATAGGCGACCCAGCTTTTACGCAGCTTAGTTTTCTTTTGGGAGCTTTACTTCTTTTCTTATCCTTTTTCAAAATCACTTTGAAACACATCGTCTTGTTTTTCTTTTGGGTCTTGTAAATATATCATCCCTCTCTCCCTCTGCTTCTCTCCCAACCTTACCCTCCTTCTCTTCCCCCCTCTCTTCCTGTCTCTTTCTCACTGCATATTATTTCTGCTTGTCTTTTTTTGTTGTCATATTTAAATATGGCACCTAAGTTACGACATCTCTAATTACTCAACTACAACCTGAATTATTGAAGTATCTATGAGAGCACCGAAATTACTCAATAAAAAGTGTACTTGCATGCAGTGGGGTGATGAGTCCCTCCCCCTCCAAACTAATATTGATTTGAAGAACACAGCTGCAAATTCTAAAATGTTCGCACAAAATTTTGGGTCTGCTTTTTACCCTTTCCCCTCCTTCTTGATTGAAACCGTGATATCCTTTCCGCTTGAAATACCTTTACTAGTAATATTTTGTTTTTTCCTTTTCAATTTCCAGGACCCATTTCCCGGTTTTCTTCTTCTTGAGATTTAGTTTTCTCTTTGTTTTCAATAAAATCTTGAAAAGAAAGCAATTATTCTTCTGAATTGGCAAATGCCTACTTAGGCAGTAGTGTTCCATATCTTCATCTTTAGCACACAAAAAAGGAAAAAGGAAGTAGAGCAAAAATTTAAAAGGAAAGCGTGAGGAAACGAAGATTTGTGAGAAAATACATAAAAGAAGAGTAAAATATATTTAATTAAAACGAATTAATTCTTTATAGATAATGATTTCACAGCTTATCAGCTTTTCATACAATAGGATGAGACGAAATCTGTTCTGTAAGTCATGCAAAGAAATTTAATGCCTTTCAGGAATGTTATAAAAATGGCATCCCTAAAGTCGCCCTGCACCACTAAAAATTTAATTAGATTAGCTTTTGGATGATATAAGTTTATATATTTAAATCTTCCAATGTGTAAAGTGGGCTGAGTTGAAAAATTAGCCTTTGCCTTTAAACGTCAAAATATTCGGCAGTAAGGGAATTTTCTACCGTGCCGTTCCCTAGTACGCACAGCAATAAATTTTGCGCCATTTTTCTTAAATTTGGAGTATTTAAGGGAAGCTTTTTTACTACAGCTTTAAAAAAAATTAAAAAAAAGGATCCCAAAAGCTAAGATGCGTAATTGTGAAGTGGGAGATTATGTTGTGTAAAGCTATTGAAATGAATGATTGGCATTTTTAGCAACTTCACTGTGTTCGGTAAAAAAAAAAATTAATTTAAAGCGATAAAACCAATGTACTATCATTTTGTTGCATTAATAGTTGAATTGTTTATTTTAGACCCTTTCTGAAGGGACTTTGGAATACTCTGCAACTGAAGCCAAAGAATTGGCTTTTATAATCAAGAGCTAGAATTTTTTTCCTGAAAAAAGCAAATTTTATCTTTACCGAATTCAGCCCTGTTCAAGTAGTTCCTCATCGTTCGGTCTTTCCATTTTGTGTCAAGACTAAGCAAAGTGGAATTCCTCTCTTTGCACGAAAAATGGGCGTCTTGCCAGGTGCTGATGTGGCTGCTCAGGTAATAACAACCGTTGCCTAGTCGGACGAACTCTGGTGGACATATATATCGACGTTGTGTGCCAGGTTTTATTGGTCTAACAACACCTAATTGAAAGCCAGATTATATTAAAAATCATAAAATGGTTGCAATATTTACTGCTTTTATTGTCACATAGACTATATTGTTGAAAATACTACCACTAATACTAATAACAGCTCACTGTAGCCCCAAGCCACCTGAGGCTAACACAGTTCCTTCACTTCAATTTTCTCAAATGTTCACTCTTTACCCCCTTCCATGTAATTCCAATTGTCCTCTTCTCACTTCATTCGGGTACAACCTGCTTTTTGTGCCTCCTCAGATGAGTGGCCAAACGGACGATCTTTGTGAACAATAAGAAGAAAGGCCAATCCTATCATTTGCCGGTTTGTTTTTTTTTAAGGAAAAACGGCACTTAATAAGATTTTTAGATAGGAGTAAACAACTTACAGTATAGTAACTAGTATGACAGTGGTTTGTCGTTTATTCATGGAAGATCTTTGTGAACAATAAGAAGAAAGGCCATTCCTATCATTTGCGGTCTTTTTTTTCAGGAAACACAGCACTTAATAAAACTTTTAGATAGGAGTAAACAGCTTACAGTATAGTAACTAGTATGACAATGGATTGTCGTTTATTCATGGAAACATTTTCATTATTTATGCTAATTCAAAATATTTTCAATGAGAAAAATAACAATCATGTCATATTTTTACTGGTAAACTTCTATTTATGTCTCTTTTAATCGATCCAATTACAGCCAGTGCCAATGAGTCTAAGCCTCTCCCAGACTTTATATTTTGCAGCTTTGTCCTGTAGCGGGCTAAGCCTCTTTGCAAATCTGTTTAAAGCTTATATTCATCTACTTGTTAATTTTTTATGCAATCGTTTTTTTTTTCTAAAAGGAAACCCTACTTGTCAAAATTCCAGGACCTCTTTATGCCTGTCACACAGGTCAGCATCTTTCCTAGTTTAGAGTATTTAATTCAGGGTTTTAATTCATTTTTGCACGTTTCGCTGTCGACAAGTAATCTATCCGTAATCTTGTTAAACACCGCCTGCTTTTTTTTTTTTTATCAGCAATCGACAGTTACTTGTCGTTAAGGTGCACCAGTATTTACCGAGATGGACAAGATCAGTTCCTGACTAGGTTTTACTGAAACATTTTGATTTCCTTTCAAAACTAAGCAAGTGCTATCTTCCTATATTTTCATGGACATTGGAATAAATCGTAAGCTTCTGGAGCTCGACATTCGGTCTGTCCTCTCCTTTCTCGTGAAATATATTCATAAGGGTTATTTGCGCTGCTCAATACTACTGACTGTCTAAAAATTTAAACACTAAACTATAGCATAAGTAACACTTTGGACAAGTTTACTATTTGTTTGTTCGTATACATCTTCGCTTGGATTCCTTTTTTATGACGAATTATTCAGCATAATTTCTCATACGATGATTGCTATTTTTAGATCTACGTAACAAGTATGCTTACATTGGTGCACAAAGTCGTTTTTCTTCCTTGTTTGTCCCATTTTTAGTGGTGCAATTTCTTAATTATTAAAAAGTGCTGTAAATGAGTTTTCTTCCTACCGTTGCCTAAAGAAAGAAATAATCCAATCAGTAAGAATATACAGCTCTTCATTAGTGATAATACGGAATGGCTGGATATTGAAATGAAACTGTTCCTATGTCCTGGGCGTTTGCCCTGAGCATTCACCGGAGAGATGCCAAGTTGAAATGTAAACATACCGCGTGTCAATTTTTTTCTGTTCTGTCTTCATTACTAACGAGACAAGGTTTGATGTTATGGCACTTCATCCAAAGTTCATGTTTACTTTTTGACAATATAGAATGCTAAGCTGCCAATTTTCTATTTGAAGGAAATATTTATGAGGGAGCTGAATTGCTTGGTCCTGGAGTATATATTGGGAAAGCCTGGGTTGAAAAATTTATTTTAGATGAAGAAAATTTACGCGTATGTACCAAAGGAAAGACTTCTGTTCAATCATACTAGGTAGAATATATAGAACAGTGAAAACTAAAACAAACTTGCTAGAACATACCATAATACGTGATCCTGAATACGTGCGTGAACATACTTGAATAAAAAAAATAGAACGGTGCAAGCTTTAGAAATCTAAAGAGTCAAGTACTAGTTTGAGCCAAAGATTTGGTGCATAGAATTATTTCTTGAATCTTCCTTAGAATAAAAAGCTAAATATTTCTGTGGGTATTAGTTCAGAATCTAGTTCGAAATTTTGCGAACTCATTCTTTTTATTCTCGCCCCTTGGTTTCTAATTATGGGGTAATGTATGTGAGGAGGTTGTCTTTTGTCGGGATTGGGCTTTGCTGCTTTGAATGTATTTCCTAGGAAAACCATTTAACTTTACTTCTATTGGGGGAGTGGGTGACGCTTTGCTAGTCTGTTTTGGAAAAGGCTCAACCCGGTGTACCTCTTAGCCTAATGAACTATCTGTATCACGATTTCTTGATTATACATCTTCTTAGTTAACCATAATTGTAGACCTTTTATTGCCTGTTCTTCATTTTACCGCCTTTGCCAGTTTCGAAATTTCGCAGGATAGGGACAAAGTATATTATCGGTCCTAGCGCCCTAATGCCACGAGGAGTTTTTAGTAGTAATAGTAGTCTGGCTTTCCCCGAGCAAATATTATGATCCATTTCGGGTTTGGGCCTTTACGGTTCGACTGCAATAATTCATAATGTGATGTGTGGGGACTTCCCTTTAACGCTTGGATTTATAGCCCACTCAAAGCCATGGTAAATAGAAGACAAGGATGTATAAGCAAAAATACAGGATCCATGGAACGCTTAGTTGAAATCTTCAGCGTCCTCATAATTCCAAAATTTCTAGTTAATTTATGTGGTAATATTCTCATCATGATCATTGAAAGGCACTCTCATATTCGATGACCCCTAAATATTTAATAGATACAACATATGTTTTTTCCATCAAGGATAATAATTAGTAAATCTACTGAAAGCCATAAATTTTCATTTATTAATAATAAAGATGTAGTCTATTAGCCCTAAACCAAAAATTAATAAGTTGAAAAGAGTTAAACCACTATTATTTCTTAGTAAAACTGCTTTTTTTCTTAGATGTGACCAAATGTTGAGCCACTAGCGAATGATGTTATATATATCTATATATATATATATATATATATATATATATATATATATATATATATATATATATATATATATATATATATATATATATACATATATATATATATATATATATATATATTCATATAGATTTGTCAATTTGGTTATCATGGCAGCAAGACAGGAACTTTCACCTGTATTTGAGCTACGTAAATCGTTTTTTATATTACAAAGAAGTAAAGGACCTAGAAGCGATTCTTTTGGTATAATACATAATATGTTATCCCTATTCGTGGAGTAGTCATTACGTTTGCATATGGGCTTCTGTCAGATAGAAAGTTTTTCAAAATCAAGAAGTCTTTTCATAGGTTCCGTATGTGTGTAGATTGATTAGGAAAAAACAGATCCTATCAAAGGCCTTTGAAGAATTTATAAGAACTTAAGCTAATTTGTACTCATTATCCAAACTGTTATTAATCTTAGAAGCCAAATAGCTTAGCGCCTTTTATGTTATCTTTTTCTTCCTAAAGCCAATTTGGGTGTCCCTAATTGAAATATA
The DNA here is from genome assembly GCF_032884065.1 of Artemia franciscana. Lineage (NCBI taxonomy): Eukaryota > Metazoa > Arthropoda > Branchiopoda > Anostraca > Artemiidae > Artemia > Artemia franciscana. The sequence continues at coordinate 41,721,701 of NC_088864.1, read as the reverse complement.
ATATTTGAAAAAATACTGTAACCTATCGTCAACACATTTTCAACTAGCTGGCATATTACCAGTACCAGTAACACTCATGTATTTCTGTAACTGTAACACTTATTATTATCCCCATATTTAAAAATGGGTGTCACACTCACAGTTTGTATTGTTTTAAAAATCATTTTTATTGACACAATCATTTAAAAGGCTATTCGATTCCTTAAAGGATCACCCTATCTTTTCCATTATAATTTTTTTTTAAGTTTGTGTGACCTAGCTATTTAAAAATGGTCGGGTGGTCTTGCCATAACTTGTAGAGCATCGAGAAGAGATTCGAATAAACGACAGAAAATTAAACGCCAAAACCTATTCTCCTGAAAAAAAAAAACATTTAGCTTCTCCCATTCTGTGCCAGAGATAAAGATATTCAGCTTTAAGTGAAGCTGATATAAATAGAAAGTGTTTTGGGAGCTCTTTGTTGTGGTACCCGCCTTTTTTGAAAACATTGCCGACACAGGATGAATATTATTTATGACGTATATACGTTGAATAAACACCGCTTTAATTTAAAAATTAGTAAGAGAGTATACATTTTTTTAAACTAGCTCCTCGTTTGCTTTTCGAACTGTTGGCACATTTAACATCACCTTTCGATTTTTATCAAAGTTTCTTTGGGATTTCCCCTTGGTCCTTGGGAAATTCGCTAATGGGCTCTTTGTCTTTGAAACGGTCAGCCAACAATGAGACTCAAATGATTTTTAAGATCTCGAATTCCATTATTAAACTGTCTGAAATTTACTGTACTAATTTCCTCAAGAATGTTTGTTTTAATCTGATGAGATCTTGCTGAATTAATTATTCTCATTATATAACGAATTTGCCTCAAAATATTTCCTCAAAAACATTATGGAGCTATCCTGCAAAGGGGTAAGGCACGTTTACTTTAAGGCTTCTCAGCAACATAATTTACTGAGAAGTTTTTTCTTGTATTACGAGCTTTATTTTATCTGACTTCTGTATTGTTTGAGTAAACAAGTCACAGGAGGGTCATAGTTGTCTTAAAAATTTAGATATCGATTCGAACAATATTTATAGTCTTGTCTCTACAGTTATATTTGTAGTTACGATCAGTGTTCTGGTAAAAAGTAAATTAAGATATTGTATCATGGACTTGAGACGAAAGTGTCCCCTGTCTGCCTTTCACCACCGCATTCTTCTTTCAAACCAAGACAGATTGTAATCGAAATGCTGTAGAGTGCTACACTAACTATAAAGAATGCGAGTTAACTCTTTCTTCAATGAGACAACAGATTGTTGCCGTTGGATAGTATATTAGTCGTTATTTTTCATTTCATTACCCGACATTTGTTTTTACCCAAATACGTTGACCTTGAAGTAGAATTTATTACTTTGAATTCTCGCTGTTGTTGTTGTTGTTTTTTTCTGTAGTCTGGCTCTTATTAGCATTGCGCAATTAAATTGAATGGACATTCTATTATTGCTGTTTTGAAGGTTTTTTTGCAAAAGTGTTTTTGAAGAATTATTTAACTAAATAAAAAACGTATGTAGCTCAGTAGTTCAGCCTCATTTGGGTCTTCAGTAAATGAAATGGAGCTTGAGACATTCAAACATTTCTGATCTAATCATTTCTTGTCGCTTCTACCTGTTTGAAGAAGTAATTTGACATCTGTAAATATTTTCTGCTGATTTGAACACAGTTTAACTCGATTTGAACTCATTAGAAGACTTTTAGGAGTGGAATAGGTCATTTTCGAAAGAAGTGTCTATGGTCATACATGTACAGTACGATTCTAAAATGAATCCTAACATTAAATAAAGGCTATTGCAGTTGATCCTAGAAATCTACTAAGATCTGCTGAATATATTATTGCAACCTCCACCTGATTTGCTTCTGAATAACGCAATTAGAAATTTTCTTTTAAGCATAAACTTTGATGATGATGCTATGAATAAAAGGTAAAATAGTACGTTTTAGGTTTTAGCTGGTTTTATTGATGTTTTCAACCAGCTTACTCACTTTTTGACTTTAATGATGAACTGTAATTTAAATAAATTTTTATCTTACTTGTCTTGCTTTGCTTTAAAAACCTGTCATAATCGCTAATTTCTTAGCAATTTTTAAAAACAGGATTTACTTTTCAGAAGATTTTTCTTACTTTAATTTGATCTGTAAATCTTTTCTTTTTCTGTTCTTTCGTCGCGTGACAGAACAGTGTTTTTTCCCAAGTGCAGCCATCTGTGTTTTGCAGGTTGAATCTGTCCCTCTGGCTCTTCAATTTCTAGATAGTTCTGAAATAAGAGGACACAAAGTGCGGGTTGAGAGAGCAAAATTTCAATTGAAAGGTGAATATGACCCGGCTCTGAAGCCGAAAAAGATGAAGAAAAAGGACCTTGAAAAACTGAAGAAAAAGCAAGAAAAGTACGTTGCTTTTGAAAAATTTATTCTGAAATTAATTGGCTTTATTTGAAACCTTTGGCTGCTCATGATTTTTAGGAAGGTCATTAACTTTTTTTTTCTTAATTACTATATTTAATTTTCTTGCTTCACATGCAACAAGTTTCATAGGTATTTCAAAAGACGACGTAGCATCGGACATGAAGTTTTTATAAGCCGAATTAGGCCAAACAAAACAACATACTAAAAAAAACATGACAGTATAAGAAGTAAAAAAAAAAGTTCCCCTTCCCAAAAAACAAACGCATAGAAAAAAAGAAAAACAAAACTTGTACTACTTCCGTTTTTTGTCATTTCATTGATATAGTTGCAAAGCTGAATCAGTGTCCATGTTGAAGATGTCTGTGGGCGCCGTGAACTCCAGAGTTTCGCCCTTAAAAATTATTTCAAGTTCTTTTCTTAATTTCGGAATATAGTTTTTTTTAGAAAGCTGTAAATGAGGTCGTTTCGACACTTATCAAAACGGTAGTACTTCATGAAACAATGCTTATCGCCATTTTTTTTTTTGTCATCTCTCCTTATGATTTTCATTTAAAACAACGACTGTTAAAACCCCATTAAGGTCCGTTTGAGTCTTGTCAATTTTAGTAGGTTTCTATATAATAGATTTTCATCACTGAAAGAGCTTTGTTTCGCTAGGCTGAGAAACAGCATGTGTCTACTGCATATTGAGTAGTAAAATAAAGCTGTTTCCTCGAAATTCTAAATTAGTGATTTTCTATGCTGCGATTTTTATCACAGGAAGGGCTAATGAGGCCCCGTTAAATGCAGGTTCAACTATTTTAGAGACAGTTATCAATATAGCAAATCAGTAATATATAGGTATACTCCTGCTGCTTTTATTTGTAATTTTCTCATTATAGACAGCGCAACAGCGCTGCCTAAGTAAAGAGCAATGTGGCACAATGTTTTTTTTTGTTTTTGTTGTTTTCTTTTTGGCACCAGGGTACTTCGTATCGAAGGACTTGCCGTAGAAAATTCAAAAAGGGCTCATTCAATTGGAAATTGAAACGGCTAGTGCCCTTTTTAATAGTCGAAAGTGATTGGAGGGCAACTAACCCCCCTCTTACGCCCACCATCCCTTCAAACACATCCAATCCAATTTTTTAGATAGTCATTTCGTTCAACGTAGTTGAAAGTTCTGGAAATTATGTATTTGAAGATGACAACCCCCTCCCACAGCCCCCAGGGCAAGGGTTGTAAGTTAAGCCCTGGGTGCATATAACGTTTATATAGAAAGGGTGATTGTATAAACTTCGGAAGGGGCTCATTGTATCGGTAATAAAAATTTCTAGTGCCTCTTCGAAGATTCAGCGATCGGAGGGTGAATAACCCCCCCCCCAAAAAAAAAAAAACCTTGTATTTTTCGAAATACGTCTGATAGAAATTTTGAGATGTCCATTTGTTGTTGTAGGAACTTCGAAAAAGGCTCATTTGATTAGAAATTGAAGAGGCTCGTGCCCTTTTAATAGTCGAATGTGATTGTAGGACAACTAACCCTCCTCCTACGCCCACCGTTTCCTCAAACACATCCAATCGAAATTTTCAGATAGGGATATTGTTCAGTGTAGTTTAAAGGTCCGGAAATTATTTCTTTGAGGAAGACAACCCCCCCCCCCCCACAGCCCTCAGAGCAAGAGTTGTAAGTTGTGCCCTGTGGCCTTATAAGGTTTTTATAGAAAATGTGGTCGCATAAACGTCGGAGGGGGCTCATTGGATTGGTAATAAGATTTTCCAATACCTTTTTTAAGAGACAAAGTGATCGTAGGGCGATACCCCCCCCCCTCAGACATCGTATTTTCTTGAAATGTATCTGATATAAATTTTGAGATGGCCGTATAGACACTTAAAAAAATGCTCGTTCGATTCGAAATTGAAAGGACGTTTTTTTAATAGTCAAAAGTGATTGAAGGGCAACTAGCCCCCCTCCCCCTCTATGCACCCATCAATGCCCAAAACACATCTAATCAAAATTTTGAGATAGTTATTTTGTTCAGTGTAGTTGAAAGTTCTGGAAATTATGTCTTTGAGAATGACACCCCCCCCCCCCCAGCGCAAGGATTGTAAGCTATGCCCCAAGGGCATATAAGATTTTATGGAAAGGGCTGTTGTATAAACTGCGGAGGGGGCTCATTGGATCGGAAATCAGATGTTCTGATTTCTTTTTAAAGAGTCAAAGCCAAAGAGGACGAACGCCCAAGCACTGGCGGTAAAATTCTTGTGACCGAATCAGGCCTTTGGGGTAGACAAAATCCCCAAAGTCTGAGGGTAAGGGTTATAAGTTATGCCCTAGGGGTATATAAGGTTTTTATGGAAGGGTTGGTCGTATGAACGTTGGAAGAGGCTTAGTTAATTTGAAATGTATAGTTCTAGTTCCCTTTTAAGAGCCAAACATGACGGAGAGCAACTAAACCCCTTCCTGACATCCTCTTTTCCCAAAACGCATTCAGTTGAAATCGTGAGATAGCCATTTTCTTACCAATAGCCCAAAAATCATATAACAATATCTTTAGGGTGGACACAATCCCCCAGAGCCAATGGGCAAGTGTTGTAATTTATACCCCGCAGCCCCGGGGGATGCGTTTTATGGAACTTTTTTACGGAACGGATGCTCGTATAGGAGTTCTACTTTAATCTGAATTTACCAGCTAGATATTTGACGTTGTGGGTGCAGCTCAGGGTCAACTGCCTGCCAATTAGTGCAAGATTTATAAAATATTCTAAGAAAGATGTTCCAATGAAGATAGATATACTAACCCGCAATGCGGATATACTTGCCCGCAATGCAGAGTTAAAGATGATTATTTAGTGCATTGCTTAAGCCGGTGCCAGGGGCTCTCTACGATAAGGGAAAGGATATTTGGAAATAGTGTTTTGATACTTCCTGGTGTCTTAAATAGTACGTCATCTCAGTTTATTTGTAGAATAGCAGGGTATCTGGAAATTTCGTTAAATACAAAAAAATTATAAATAAATAAAAATCTCAGTATAAAGTAAATATAATGTTTTATTTATGTCTTTTTCCAAGTGTTAAGTGTTCTTTTCGAGGACCTTTTTTTCAAGTATTAAGTACTAGTATTAGGTTAATGCAGTGTTTCATTTAAGCGTTTTATGATGATCGCTGATCAAAGTTTATGTTATTTGTGTCTTTCATTATGTTATTTTACTGTGTTCATGGCTGTATATTTGGCTTTAAAATACACTTATCTATCTATCTATAAGCTTTAGATCGGATGGAGCACATATGTTTGAAAGTCCGAAGTTTTAGTGCCCTTTTTAAGAGTCAAAAATGAATCGAGTGCAATCAACCCCCCCTCCCAATTATATCATTCCCCAAAACATATCCGATCGAAACTTTAAGAGATCTATTTTGTTCAGTCTTGTTGAAAGGTTCAGTAATTGTCTTTGGGAGTACCAACCTTCCTACAGTCCTCAGGACAAGGGCTGTAATCTAGGCAACTCGTTCATTGTTTCCACACAATATATGTTATTGAAAGATGTGCATGTTTGAACTTTATTTTCCAAGAAAACGAAGGGTATTGCGGTGAGCCTTTCAGAAAAGGTTTAGGGGATTTTTGACATAAATCAAAACACGTTATGTGTATAAGGATTTTGAAAAGGGTCTAACAGGAATAACTGAATGGATTAATTTGGAGAATTCCGGAAATGATAAGGGATATGATCAAAAAGGTAACATTCGCATGCTACCAATACGGTACTCTATTTACAGTATGGGAAATCTGAGCTAAATCAAAAGACGCTGTGTGCATGCAAATTGTCAAAGTAGTGTAACTCAAGAATTGATTTGGGTATTAGGTTGGAACTTCTAAAGAATGCTTAAAGGGGATGATCATCTCACGAAACATAAATCGCGAAAAAGAGAGAAAACGAGGACAATAACAGCCATTGAATATATACAAAAAAAAATTGTGCAAATATTGACTGTCCTCAGTACAGAATAAAAACTGATAAAATATAAAAAACCAATCCTCAAAACAAAACACAAAACTAAAATAAGATAACCCTTTCAGAGTAATGGTGAAAGGGTATAACAGCAATATCTTAGGCATAACCCTTATGCTTTCTCAAGACCAGAAAATAGTTTGTGCTTTATTGAAAACAAAACACGTTTTAAATGTTTTAAATTTTTTTACTTTTATAAATAAAAATTATCAAAACTTCAAGGAATAAATATCAGTATATGTCAATTAACCTGAAATCTACGGTCATTCGTTTTTTGTTTCTTTTAGTAAAGCGCAAATTATTTTCTGGTCTTGAGAAGGTATGGGGGTCATCAGCCGTACTAATGTTTTTTTTGCTCATTTTGAGTTAGACCTGGCTATTCATCGTAATTTCTGTTCGTTTATTCATTGGTTTATGGTAGTTTTACGTTTGGAAGATTATTTGACTTAATTTTTGGTCATTCTTGGCTTAATGGAGCTCTTTACTTTTCCTTGAAAAATTTGTTTTGTGGAACTTTTTTCAAAATTAATTTAGAGTATAATTCGAAAGAAAACTTCATCATTCCGAATAATTGTTACTTTTTTCTGTAACTATAGAACTATAAAAAAATATATAATATTTTTTTTTTATGAAAAGGTGTCATTCAAAAATTTGTATAGTGTTGAAGTATAATTCTTCGAACGCTTTCCCTGGCACTTTGTTTTAAGGTATCATGAAAAGAGAAATCACCAATGCAACAGCACAAACACAAAAAAAAAGAAAAAAAAAGAGAGAGACAGAAGGAGAAAAGGAAGACTGTTTTCCTAAATTAGTGATTAATATAGACCAGCACTTGAATGAGGCCTTAACCCTACTCATCCATACAATCACATAGGTCAAACAGCATAGCCACACACAATCAACCATAAAGAATAATCTATGGACAGGCAGTCATGTCGTCAATAAGTATAAGTCGTCATTTACCAAACAATAGAAAAAATAATATAGACAAATAATTCAGAGGCAACACCCAACATAAGGGCTCATCAGGAGAATACACTGGCCTATATAGGGTTTCGCCACTCTAAATTCTCTACCCAGCACAGTGTTGTGGCTACCACAGAATATCCATGGCATCCACGCGTCAGGTATCACCCCCAAAATATATGCCTATGAAAGAAAAAAAAATCAGCAAATGTAAAACAACCAAGTAAAACCAAAACAAGCTTATCCTGTTAATATATCCCTCCCTTTAGCAACAATAGGTAAACTAAATATTATAAATTTTACCAAATCACAAATATTAACACATTGCAAAAAACCTGAATGAACTAAACAATTATAGAATTCATCTTTACCATGTGGCTAATTTTTAAGAAAATCCGCTCAATTAGAAACACAATTCAAAATAAATGGCGCTGCGACAACATTTCTCGAACCTCCGAAATTAGTTGAAAATTTCTTTAAGTATCTGTTCCTTCTGGAAAAAGTGATTCTGTAACAAATCTGCAACTATAACTCTCACCAAATCGACAACATACTTACATCATTAGGTTCATTAGTATCAGATCTATCCATTCACCGAGTCACAATTATTATTTTACTTCGACTTTTCTTAGAGAAAGTTTTTAACGTATAGAAAAAAAGGAAAAATGTTTTTTTTTTTCAACGCTGTTCAACCAAGTTCCAGCGTAATTTCAATCTAAAAAACCTTGTACACGCAATTTAAAAAAGTTGATTTGGTAAAAGGATAGAAATGAATGTCAGATATGACTGATGGATAGATAAATACATTTGAAACAAATAACAATAATCATTCTATAGATAAAATTGCTTATCCCACAAAGGCTCCATGGAGTGTAAGGGAGGGGGGTCATTAAGAAAAATATTAAAGTGTTAAACATCTAAACACTTACTATTTGAATATTAGGGAGGGAGGGAGAGTTCATTTAAATTTAACACACTTGCAACTCAAAGCAGACGATACGGGAATCCACACCCAACAAACAATCTTTTTTTTACGATACCACTTCCTAAAACCAACTCGAAAATTAACGAAAAAAATGACACTTAATAAAAAATTAATCCAAATTATAAGAAAGAAAAATAATATGATAAATAAAAAAAGTGACCTCTAGCAGTATGATTGTAAAGTTTTCGTCTTTCATTGACGTATTGAAACCATAGGAAAGTAGAAAAATAACCTAAGGAAATTTGTACAGGGAACACAAGCCTTAAGATGGTAAATACACAATGCTTATCATTGTACATCTGTTCTATTTTTGTCTATTTTTACCTTCCACAAAAAGAAGGTTTCAAAAACGGTTTCCACGAAACTACTTCCCGTAACAAAGGTTAAGGGCAACTTTGTATCGAAGCATTCATTTTTTTCGTCGTTGGAATATGTGTCAATGAGTAACATGTTTCTTGATTTCATCTATTTTTTGGAGGGGGCTATACCTGACGCAAACTTGGTCATTTGTCTTGTTAAAAGTAGGACTCAAAGCCTTGATAATTAATTTTGCTCTCTTGCAATGCAGCCTTTACCCAAATCTTACAAATTTTCTTATTCACTCTTTTGTTTTTAGGCTACTAGAATGGAAACCGGAAGCATTACGTGGAGAGAGACAGAAGCACGAAAGTGTCGTTGTTATTAAGCGTCTTTTCAATCCCGAAGATATAGATAAGAATCCACCACTCCTACTCGAGCTACAGAACTTGTTAAGAAAAGAATGTTCTAAGTTTGGAGAAGTTCGAAAAGTTATTGTACATGATGTATGTATTTCTCTCTTCTTTCTTTTTTTTTCTTTTCTTGTATTCCTGCTCACATGCCGCACTAAACATTTAATATAATACGCGAAGAAACCCAAGGAAAATAACTCATTGGTGAATTCGATGATTCTAAGTAAACCGAGACATCCGTTTGTTCCTTGTGATGGTCTTGGTAAAGCTTCAAAGTGGATTGCAATGTGGCATTTATGTATTGTAAAAAATAAAACTTTTATGTTTCTTGCATTTGGTAAATCATGCCCTTCTATGTCATTCAATCAGTTTTTTTCGTTTTCCTTTATCTTGAATGTATGTATTTACATCTGATCATTTGGGGGGTATTATATGGGTCTACACATCAAGGGAGATATGATTAAGGGGTAAAATCACCGAAAAAGTTCTTTTTTGCCCCCAAAGTCTTCCAATTGTCTAGGAGAGGGATCCTTCAGACCAATCATTGAGGTGAGACTCCCCTGTTTTGTTCAGGCATAAGATTTTTCATTTATATTTTTTTCATTACTGATGTCGAAGTGTTTTTTAACTGCCCATAAAATGGTTACCGTAGATGCCAACCAACAAATCGTTTACAAACTAGAAAAATTTTTGCAAAAACTGATTTGCAAATGAAGTCACGAAGAAGTCTGTACTAAATAATTTAGTACCTCTAATCTTAATCCCTTTTTCAATTTAATGCGGCCTGTTGCCTGACACTATAAAAATCTAGTTAGAATTTTTGAATGGACTATATATCGTAAAATTGTGTCAGAGGAAGGCGGTATTTGTTGTGTCTCTAAGGCTGCTTGTGCATTCATTCATATTTTGTCGGTTCTCGTACTCTACACCTAATTAGGTGCACGAAATCGTAGAATAGAAGTGTGAAAAGACTGTGCGTCTACAAGCGGCCTGTCGGAAACTTATTATTTTTTAGCAAATAATTTTAGCAGAGGTGCCAATTCACGGAAAATTCTGGAGGGGGGGGGCAATGTGAATTTTTCAATATGTAATACAAAAACGTATTTTTAGGGAGAGGGGGTAGAATTGTCGTTTTTGCTGGGTTTTTTCGTAAAAATATGAAAAAAAGTAATTTTTGGTGGGAATACCCAAAAAAAGACACTTTCAAAATCTTGAGGGATCTAGGGAGTATGGCCCCCTTCTCTCCCCCTCTTAATGTACGCCGCTGTTTTTAGACTCTGCGGCATAATGGTGTTAAAAAGCGTTTTCTAATATATTCAAGCACAAATTAGGCTAACTATTTGTCAATGCAAAAAATATTGCTATTTTTTAATAGTGTGATCTAAATGGGTTTTATATTATTATTTTCGGTAGTTGACATTCCTTCATTATACAGCTCATACTATTATCCAGTTGTGTTCATAAACCCTTACCTTTACCAAGGTTATATGCACCGAATAATATTGAAAAAAAATCTTGTGCTTGAGTAATGTATAGAAGTCCACGGTGAAATATGTAATTCAAAAAATCTTTGTAGGATTGGGGTCGGATTGTCGTTTTAGCTGTTTTTTTCCGTAAAAATATGAAAAAATGTAATTTTTGATGGGAATACTCCACAAAAAGACACTCTCAAAATCTGGGAGAGGGATCTAGGGAGCACGGTCCCCTTATCTCTCCCCCGCCAATTTACGTCGCTGTTTTTAGACTGTGCTACATAATGGTGTTAAAAAGCGTTTTCTAATATATTCAAGTAAAATTAGGCTAACTATTGGTCAATGCAAAAAATATTGCTATTTTTTAATAGTGTGATATAATTGGATTTTATGTTGATATTTTCGGTAGTTGAAATTCCTTCATTGTACAGCTCATACTATTATCCAGTTGTGTTTATAAACCCTGATTTTTACCAAGGTTATATGCACCGAATAATCTTGAAAAAAATCTTGTGCTTGAGTAATGTATAGAAGTCCAAGGTGAAATATGTTAGTTGAGCTATAACTTACGTCTGCTTGTTCTGCATATTCAGCCTCTGTGCAAATATTTAAAAATAGCTGGTCCTTAGATTTAGGCTGATCAATTAAATGGCTAGGTACCCAAGTGAGAATCAAATTTATTTTCCCTTATACCCAAGTAAGAATATAGTCACATATGTGATTAGCGAAAGAATTAGGCAAGATTATAGCCAATAACGTTGGACTTCGTTCAAATTTAAAATGTAAACTTTTGTGGTTTACAAATCAGAGTCAAGGTTGGTCCACAGATCTTCTTGGATATGGCTCACACTGAGCAGTTGTATCTCAGCCGGATGCAGTCATCTGTTGGCCTCTAGGGCAATCTTTTCAACACTCTTCTATAGATGTGGCGACATCTGTTCCACTTATTTTTCCAATGGGGCAGGAAAGGCAACTAAAGGATCCTTCTTATGGTTGGAACCTTCCAAATTTACATTATAACCATGTGAGAATTTTTCGATGAAAGAGACTTTACTACCGATAGTACCGGGAATTTGCAGATTTTAATGGAGCAATCTGATCCGGAAATATGCATCTTATAAAAGTATTCCAGTTTAATTCTATTGAAACAATTTAATATTCAACTAATCTAAATGATAAAAGTATTTTAATGTTAGACACGTGTACAAGAGTTATTTTTGTTGAAGGAAGGGGGAGCTTTAACAAAAACACAAAAATAAGCAAACTATAAGAAAAGGAAATTACAGCTTTAAGAAGGGTGCATTAATTGTTACAGATGTTGACGCTACTCGGCCAACTTCGCCTGAAAAAGATAGGTGAAGACATTGCCTAAGAGTTTTTGACCATGGCAGCATAAGGAGAATTACGGGTCCATCTTAAAATGGTCTTAAAATGACTTGCAGACAGGACTGCTCTACTGACAGAATTTCGTCTAAAGAAATCAGAAAGCAATGCTTTCAACAGTACGTCACAGTAGACATGATAAAGAAACGTTGGACGACCTCAAGCATATTTTATGAACACAGTTTGCATACCACTATCCTCCTGGGAGAAGATACACCCTGATGATCAATAAAAACTTTGGCTAGACGCAATCAAGGCTGATCTGACGGGACCTCGTCCAGTAATTTTCTTTGGGAGGGGGTATCAAAGAGCTTTTGTTCGGCTGGGGGTGGGTGTACCGAAACAATGAAGAAGAAGGTTTACGTCCTGTGGTGGAATTTGTCAAACGGTTTATTTACCTGTATTTTTAAGGTCAGTTTACGAGTCGGGGAAATATTTCAGGGCGGAGTATTGGGCGGAACTCTGGGAATATTGAGGAGCATGTTAAACTAAATCAAAAGATACTATGTGCATTCAGTTGATCAAAAAGGCTTATCTGCAATATCTCAAGAACAGCTGAGGGTGTTAATTTTAGACTTTCAGGTAATGTTGAGGAGGATGTTAAAAAGTAATCAGAGAGCAACCAGTCCTCTTCACATTCCTTTTTTAGCTGCTCTCCCTCCAAAGATATCTGATCAAAGTTGTGGAATAACCATCTTGTTCAAAATATTTGAAAGTCAAATAACTATACCGCTGAAAATGGCATAACCCCCATAGCCCCTGGGGTAAGTTTATAAGCTCTATAAATTGCCCATGGTGTATATACAAGATTTGTTATTGGGAAAAGGGGGCTACTTTGCTTTTAAGTCTCCAAAAGGGCTAAGGGTATTAAGGTAAAGCTTCTAGAAAGGGTTGAGAGGAATGTCAAACAAAATCAAAACACATTATGCAGGAAAGTTGTCAAAAAGACACAACAGCAATATCTAAGGAACGGCTAAGGGTATAAGACATGCTGAGAGGGATGTTAAAAAAAACGGAGGCAACCGGTACCCCCTCTTACCCTTCAAGAAGTCCCCATGACACTGATAGAGTTCTTCAAACACCATTTTATTCAAACAATTACAATATGTCTATTAGCTATTCTTCTGGGAATGCCATGCTCCCACATCCCCCCAGGTCAAGGAATGTAAATTATGCAGTTTGTAAATTGTTTTTACATGCAGGGTTTTGTCATTAAGAAGGAGGGGGGATATTTGATCCTGGATGTGTCCAAAAAGGTTAAGGGTATTAAGGCAAAGTTTTGGGAAATTTTGAGGGGTAAGTTGAGCTAAATAAAAAAAAAATATCTGCATACTAGTTATCAAAAGTCGTATCCACAATATCTTAAGGCAGGTAAGGGCATTAGCTTGAAACTTTCAGGGCCACTATTGCTCTAACTACTATTGTGACTACAAATGAGACTGGTTGCGACTCTAACTGTAACTACTTCAAACTACGACAACTTGCAACTGTGATTGCGATTGCTTGCAACTGCTACTATATCTACTTGTGACTACTTTCAGAGAGATGTTTATGGGGATGTTGAACTTTGAAACTTTTATGCTGAAAAAACATCACTCTGATGTTTGAAAACTTTGACGTTGAAAAAAAAATTGACATTGACACGGGGGATGTCGAAAAACTTGAAACTCTCGCAATCAAAAACAAATAGAAATTAATTTCAAAGAACTTTCAGTAAAAAATAAATTTTTCAAAGGAAAATAAAAAGACATATTAAACTTAAGACAAGGAGACTAAATTAATATAACAACTCAAACTCAAAACGACCAAAAATTACTATTAAAGAATAAATGAAACCCAAAATGAACAGATATAAAAAAAAAACAGTCATAGCTAGCATACATAACTGGTACTAATCTAAATGAATAGATAAATCTTACGAGCAAAAGTTAAATTGAATATTCAAGTCAAACTTAAAACAAGCAAAATCTCTACAAACAGGAGTGTGGCTACTGCCTCCTTTTTCCTCCCATAACTATAAAAGTCTAAGCCTGCTGCGTCATTTATGCTTTACTGAAAACGAACTATGTTACAAATATTTTCTTTTATATTTACATGAAAGAAAATTTGAATTGCCGAGCTTTCAGAAATTAATATCGTTATATATCAAATATTCAGTTTAATTTTATCAATTTTTGTCATGGACTGTTTTAAGACAAATATAGTTTTTAGTAAAACGCAAATGACGCAGTAGGCTTTAGACTTTATGTTTGGGAGAGGGGAAGGGGCCAGTAGGAAGACCCCTGTTTGAAGTAATTATTGTTTGTTTTAAGTTCGACTTGAATATCCAATTTAATTTTTGCTCGTTTTAAGATTTATTTATTCATTTATAGTAGTGCCTTTCATTTATATGGTTTTGTTTTAAATATCTTTTCGTTTTGGGTTTCATTTATTCTTAAATAGTAATTTCTGGTTGTTTTGAGTTTGAATCATAATAGGAATTTATTTCGGCTTGTCTCAAGTTTAATACGGTACTTTACTTTTCTTTGAAGAAGTTTCAGGAAGTTTTTTTTTAATTAATTATCATAAAAATTCTATTTGACTTTTTCATGAAATGATGGAAAATAATTTTGTTGTTATATTTTTCCAAAAGATATTGAGGTCCAGAATAATAGGAGAGCGTAGTATAGGACTTACCGTAAAAGTTTTGACAACACGGTGACGATCTGAATTTTCGTCCTGGGGAAAAATATAAATTGCCGAATCATTGTAAATTCAACTTATTGCTACTAAAAAAAAAATAGATGTGAACTATCAAAATAGATTGGAAAAGCTTCGGAAAAGCAACATTTTGATTGAACAGACAGAAAGGAAATTGCCATGGAAAATGTCAATTAAAAAAAAAAAAAAAAAAAAAAATAACCTGCCTTTGGCATTGTTTTTAATAGACTAGTTAATATGTATGTCGCAGTTTCTTTGAGTATATTCTCGTGTAGAACTGTTAAAAAAAGGATAAATTTATTATTGAGAAACTTGAAAATAAGGTAAAATTATCGATATTTAAAAGTAAATAGCAAAGATGAAATGATATGTTTGCAAAAATAGAGAAGGTATTGCATCCGTCAACGCAGCAGTGTTGTCTTAGCAAATTTCTTCTTCCCTTGGTTGCAATGGTTGAAAATCCTAAGAAATAAGTCTGTACTCTCTTTGAGGACACACAAAAAAAAGAAAAAGAAACCGTGAGCCAACTCTGTACTCGGCGAAAAAACAAGCACTCTTCAGACTGTTCACTCTTCCAGACTGTAGTCTGCGGTATGCGGGACCAAAACGAGTTTAGTCCTTGTTGACTTGCTGCGAAAATCAGCCCAAGCAAAGATTTTCAATCTGTTTGACTTGAGAGTTAAAGTGGGCCAGTAGCCCCTACAACAGCCCCCCCCCCCCCATTAGCACCGTATCACCCATTTTTAGCAGAAAGGCAGGTGTGTTGCAGCGTGCTATAACTGAAATCATGGAAGAATTCTCAATCTATATAATTGCAGAGCCAAAGTGTGGTCGGTATGTCTCCCCCCCCCCCTCTACAACGCCAAATGTGAAACGAATATAAAGACATGTGTCATCTTCTTTGAACCAGAATCATACGAGGATTTTCGATTTGCTGAGGTTGAAAGCGGGTTGATGGTCCAATTTTTGGGCTGAATAGATGCATTAAAAGTTACTATTTTACGTTTTATAGTTTTGCTGTTTTTTTCATATTTCAATAAAATGGAAAAAAAATTACAAAAAAGCATATATTAAAATTATACAAACTTACTTCTATTGTAAGTCACAAATGTATTTATTCTAAGAAATTGCTTTTTCCATTCCTGTTAGCTGAATATGGATTTGTCTTTTTTTCTCTTAGAAAAAAAGAGAAATGATCAAATAAACTAGAAATTGTCAAATAAATTTGCTAAATTTGTGAGCCCTTTTTCGACCACTTCTGAATTTTCGATTACTTCCAGATTTGGTCAGTATATGAACTTCTGACAACAGTGCAATAATACAACATCGAATTCCTCCCCCCCCCCCTGTATACTGTCCCTTCCTGCTCCCTTGGTATTTTTAAAAATTGTCTGCTGACTGAAATTAGAAACCCCTGAAGGTTGAAAGACCTGAGCATAAGTAGGAGGGTTTTCAAAGAGAATGACTAGATGCATTTTGCAGTCAGATTTAGATGAAATATCAGATTGGTAATGAGTCATAAATTGAGCACAGCAAAAATTATAAATCAAACACCCTTATTGATTATAAATCAAACATGATTTGATAGCGTAGCAGTTTGAACACCTGCCTGTGGCCGGGTAGAATACTTACCTAGTAACTTAGGCTTGAATTTTAGATAAGAAAAATTCTTAGAGAAGTCTTAGAGAAGACTAAAAAGTCGAAAATAATAGAATTCTTCGAATTCATTTACAGAATGGACTAAAAAATTGACAATTTTTTTCTCGAGAATCTGAATATAGGTGAAAACAAGGGAGGCAAAATGTATTTGGGCTTTACTTAACTTTATTTTTTTACTCGATTTCCTAAACTCACCGACTTTTTTTTATTTCTGCATTTATAACTCGGATCAATCTAATATCTATGTTATGTATCCATTTTGTGCCCCTTTTTTTCACTTGTAATTCATAGATTTTTAAAAATAATTAACTTCTACTTTTTAGTCCTTCTTGAATTTTTTTTTTTAATCTTATGTTTATTATCTCTTATTACTACAAGGTTTACTATTTAATAGCATCAACATACCACTAAATGTAATCCCAAAAGTAATATAAACTGGTCGTCTAAGACAATAACTCTACCCTGAAACTCTAACCTACGCTGTTACATTTGTCTGCTTTGGCCCACAGTCACGAGACCCTACCCTTATTTTTGTTTTAATCATCTTAGGTTTACCTGGGGCTTTCTGTTGCTTTGTCTTTTCCCCTTGTAGACGATTTATTAAAATTATCTTAGAAGTTCGATCTTTATGCACCCTGAGGACATATCAAGCAATTCAGTTATTAAAAAGCCTTTTTTTTTTATCGCTTTCATTGCTAAACCTTAAGATATATGTAAGGAATAAAATATGAATGAAACAAAAAGGTGCAGTCCTTATTTTAAATTCTAGTTTTGTGTCTTTATGTATTTGAAAAAGTGAATTCATCTGCTGATAAGCTCTATTATTTTTATGGCTACCAAGAGGGTCTCTAGTGTTATATCAATTGTCTGTGCAAGCATTTCATGATTGAAGAACTTTAGCCTGAGTCGATCTCCCGAGGTCCGAACAATAACAATCAGTCTAAACAAAGGAAATTGAGTGTAAATTGGGATAAAAATAATTTGTTCGAGTAAAGTCGTCGCACTGCAAAGTCGTTTCCAATATAATTCAATATTTTACTTAAAATGCTATTGCAATTAAATGTTAAAATTGCTAATTTGATTCTACTGAAAATTAAAAATCAAAATTCTATTGCAGCATTCCCGTTCATGTTTTTCTGTTTTTACAGAGGTATTAATAAAAAGAAAACAAGTTTTTATAACTGAAAATAACGACATTAAAACTTAAAACGAACAGAAATTATTCCGTATATGAAAGGGGCTGTCCCCTCCTCAACGCCCCGCTCTTTATGCTAAAATTTTCTATTGTTTTAAAAAGTAGAGTTGTGGAAAAGAGTCAAACTTTTGCACAAAACATGGGACGTTGAGGAGGGCATAGCCCCTTTCATATTCGGAATAGTTTCTGTTTGTTTTAAGTTTTAACGTCGCTCCTTACTTACTGTTAAAAAACTTGTTTTTTTTATTTCATTTTTGAACTTTTTTGAATTAATGCATGTTTTGATTTTGGTTCTCCTCACATGAATAATTAAAACAAAATTTTCATATTAATTTTACTTTTTTTTGGCTAAATGGCTTTCTCAAAGTTTTGATCGGAGAATTTTGAGAAAAAAGGGGCGGAGGAGGAGGCCTAGTTGTCCTCCATTTTTTTATTTTAAAAGGCCACTAGAACTTTTAATTTTATTTACGAACGTTTTAATTAGTAATTACTTTACATAACTTACAAATTAGCTTACGTAACGAACTTCTATACTCATATATTTTTATTACGTATATGATGGAGTTCGCCCCCTCGCAAATGCCTCGCTCTTTACGCTAAAGTTCGAATTTTGTTCCGATTCTTTCAGAATGACCTCTGAATCACAAGGGCCGTTTAGTTAGAATAAATAGCTCTTTTGAAATTACTAAAAATACTTTAGTTTAAAGAGCGAGGTATTGAGGAGGGGACGAACCCCCTCATATACGTAATAATTTCTGTTAGCTTCAAATTTTAATGTTGCTCCTTACTTTCAGTTGAAAAACTTGTTTTTTTTAAGTTTCATTTCTGAATGTTTTTGAATTGCTGCTGCTTTAGATTTTGGTTTTAGATTTCAGCTTTAGTTCTACTAGCTATGGCAAGACCGTCTAATCCATTCAAAGTAGTTTTGCCTTATAAACTGAAAAAGTTTATAAGGACGAGATTGTGTGGTGCTATTTGGTTTTCACTTCTTCAAGCTCCAATGAAAATCCCTATCTTTAAGTCCCTGCACATTAGTTATGTTAAGAGCAGACTTTGAGAATATCGGCGACCCTTTGTGTTTCAACATTCTGCTTTCGAACAATCCACTATTTCAAACACTAAATATTTAGAAAAATCTAAAAGAAAATTCAAGTACACAGGGAAATTGGAAAAACTCAATGTGTTACAGAAATACTTATTAAGAATTGAAAAAAGGTAGTGTTTGGCAAACTCGTGATATTTATTTAAAGAAGACACTTGAAAGAACTTAAACACGTCTCGGTGACTTATTTGTGCATACTTATTGACTAATAAACATTTTAAAATACAGGTATCGGTATAGATGTTTTGACATTCGACCAGGTCCAAGGAAGCAATTTGGTTCGAAAGTAGAGTGCCACAGGGGCGTAATTTTGTCAAAATCCTGGGGGGTGGGGGCAAAGTTGGAGTCAATTTTCCCTAATTAAATGACATTGACAGTAAAAACTAAAAGAATAAGCCGTCTGGTACCATAAAGTTAGTACTTTAAATGTACTATAAAGGTACTTTATGGTACTATATAAAGGTAACTTACAGTACTATAAAGGTAAATATGAACTAAAAAACTCATCTGTTTCTGTTGATGCTTGAATTATGTAGATTTATCGTAGTTTTGACAAGATTTTTGGAAGAAACTAAATTCCATCTTAGGGTGTGGTAAACTGGGGTTGGGGGGAGGTCAGTGAGGGGCAGTCGCCCCCCTGCCCCATAGCAAATTACGCCCCTGGAGTGTCGCCTGCATTTTGTTCTCTACGACGAATTGACTAAAAACTCAGGTTTAGGAGTTGAGACGGAGACTTCCAAACTATTTCCTAAATTCTGAGGTCTTCCACGATTGAATTCGTTTGTGTTTGCGAAAAGCTTGGCTATTTTTAGTTGCATTAATGCCAATTCAGGAAAATATTACATGGGAGGGAGATTCGTTTTTTATTGATTTTTTTGTTAAAAATGCCAGAAAAGGATATTTTTAAAGAATATGCCATGAAAAGGTATCTTTGGAAAAATGGGGCAGTCTAGCCGGGGATCAATATAATCTATATCCTAATCTTTGAAATCTTTCACGACTAAATGCTTCTATGTTTGCTAAGATCATTGTTTTTTTTAAGTTACATCCAGAGGGAGTGGCTCAAGTATTCTTTAAGGACGCTGAAAGTGCAGATGACTGTGTTGTTTATATGCATGGTCGATGGCTAAACAATTCAAAGGTGTCTGTAGAAACTTGGGATGGAAAAACCAAATACAAGTAAGTGGATAGATTCTTTGTTTCTTTATGTGCTTCATTGCTTATAGTATAATAACAACATCTACTACCAGTTTTAAATAAAATTATACTGACGGGATAAAAATATGAGAAAAAAACAAAAATTTTATCAGAAAGCATTCTATGCCGATGTAGGTTTTACCTTCAGTAAGTTTTTCTGTATAGCTATTTTTTTAATTAAGTAAATAGAATAAACTTTCTGTTTTGAAAGATAAAAATATTGATGAGTTTTTGTTTTACTACACACCTATCGTTTGAATTGAACAATGGTGAACCCTAATACCTTTAAATAAAAATTTAGAATAGAAGAAATTACTATACAAAACTGCTCATCATTACAATGGTAACTCATTTTGGAAAATTCATTTCGGATGAACTACTACTACTTTAAAAATGAATTTGCCATTTTATGGAAAAAACTTGTTTTGAAACCTTAACAGAAATAGGTTAGTTGTAACAGAAAGTTTTAGTTTAATAGAATCTTTAGCAGAAATCACTTAGTTATAGTTGTTTATCTAGACATTTAGTTGAATCTATCAGGTGGCTGGGAATCTTCGATTACAAATAATTCTGGATTTCGATCACGTACTGTTTCCAACGATTTCTGTTTTTTTCCTTTTTTTGCTCCTATGATGTAGAAGTATTAAATAATGAGAATTCCCATTTACCTCGTCTAAATGAATAAGGCGGACTTGTTCCACCAAAAACTATCTGTATCATTTAGTTTGAAATTTGAGCCCAATAAAGTTCGAAAAACTTTGTTGATTGTATTATTTTTGTTTTAAAGGCTTGGACACGTCTGAACTTCATGTCTGTAAGGAGAGGAAGGTAATGGTGCAGGCAAGGGCAGCTCTGGGGGGACGGGGGTCAAAAACCCCTTGGAAAAAAATTGAATGAAAACGTGTGTTTTGAAGATTTATACAAATTAATATATTAGTTTGTCTCATTTTAGCTCTAAATTAAAATAGACCTTTTTTTGTAATTTTAGTTTAGACAACTATAGATAATAATTTTATTATTTTCTCAGGATACAAGAGTCTGAAGAAGACAGGAAAGCTCGACTTGAAAGATGGGGAAAATTCTTGGAAGAAAAAGCAGAAGATAAAATTGAGGAGTAATGCTTTAATATTGTTTTGTGGTTGGCAAAATGAAGTAAGAATATTGTT
Organism: Artemia franciscana; assembly: GCF_032884065.1. Lineage (NCBI taxonomy): Eukaryota > Metazoa > Arthropoda > Branchiopoda > Anostraca > Artemiidae > Artemia > Artemia franciscana. The sequence goes on along the minus strand of NC_088864.1, from coordinate 41,700,745 downwards.
TAATATGGTTGCATTTTTATTTTAATTGTTTTGAATCACATTAAATCCGTAATTTAAAACCTGACAGAGTACAGATTACAGACTGATTTGTACAGAAAGGAATTTAATATCCAGAGTGTGTACTTGGAATGTGCACGGTGCTAATCATAACAGTATCAGCTGTAAAGGAACTTATGTTTGTGGTTTTAATAAAAGGTTAAAAATTCTGAAAATGTACTCCAATACCATAAAATTGATCTAAATTACACACAGTAGAAACTTTAGGATGACGAACCAACTATTTTGGTCAAGATAATAAAGTAATACAAATCCTATCGAAAATAAGATATGAGTGTGAAATGAAAAGTAAAAAAACAAGACAAAAAATAGAAATCCGTGATTAAATATGAAATACGGAGTAGGAAACTCTCCTGAAAGTCGGTTTCATTCTTCATATGACTCGCTTGACTGTAACAAAGCAGGCTTACTTCTTAGTGGCAAAGCAGGCTCACTTCAAAGAGACCTAATGAGACCCACTTCAGATACTGAAAATCAGGCTTGTAGACGTAATTTTGAGTTGAAGGTAGGACATAGAGGGTTAAGGTATTTTTTAGCATTAAAAAAAATTATTGTATATCTCATCTAGGTTCTTCCATTCCAACATAGCGACAAGCATTATTGCTTACCGTTTGATGTATTAATAATAATGATAATGGAATTCCAATCCTGTTCCCCCAAATTGTCTGAGGTTTTGAAAGTGTATTTTTTGGCCCCAATATCAGAATATGTGCATATTCTGAAGTGTTATTCCTAAGTTGCCCTCAATGAACCACTAATAACTACCCTGGGGGAGGGGGCGGTCCTCCTAATTTGTCTCTGAGCAGGAATGTAATCAATCTTATATCTACTTGAATTTTTTTTTTTGAAAGTTCAAGCAGATAAATTTTGCGATGGATAATTGAAAATTTTGAGTTAAATACGGATTGGATTAGGTAATTGAAAAAGTGTATGTTTAACCGAAAGCAAGTCCGGATTCCAGTTTATTGAGCTTTACATTTTATATAATCAATATACAATTGATACAATTTTCAGGTTGGAATTTTGAGGTAGGTTTAGTAGCAGACAGTACGCAAAATATGCAATGGAAAATTTTCTGCTGTCAGCTAATCTTAAAAGTGAAACATTTTACGATATATTCCGGGAAAATGATGAGTTATAGAATATTATCCATTGAGTTATAGAATATTATCCATATTCCAATCACACGTTCAGTTTTAGTTAAACGGCTCAATATTTAGCTGATTTATAGCGGATACAGGTTTGATTTTACAAGAGGAATTAGAATATTTTCCTATAAGTTGAACAGGATTTTACAGGAGGAATTAGAATATTTTCCTATAAGTTGAAGAAGTCGAGATGGGTCAAAACATATGCTTTTAGACTGGAACTTTTCAAATCGTCATAGGTAGGGCCTCCTTATCCTTCTTTTTTGCGGATATGCTTTGAGCTTGATTTTGGAGGGTCTCAATAACGTTCTGCTACAGCCTGTTAAAAATTTGCCTTTCAGTTTCTGGATAGATCAATGAGCAATATTTAAAACATTGACAGAATAAATACTATCTTCCTTTGTGTTAGATATGCCAAGAGATTAAAGTTTTTCAAAATGAACCTTTTAATGGAATAATTGATTCCAACAATTTTAGACACGTCTTGTTTTCTTAGTTTACCTTTCTAAGTGTTTATATATTTTTATTTCTTGCTTTTTTTCCCAAGGAATTAAGTTGATAGATTTCTTCAATGCCCACTTTTGCCTAAATGATTGATCTTAATAAACCCTAACCTTCGGTTATTTGAATTTTACTGAAACCGTTAGACTTTTCAGAAATTCTTAATTGTAATAGAAATTTTCGGTGGCCCCCAAAAAGATGAAGGAAATAGTGAAAAAGTCTAAAAATGTAACATAAAAAGATGAATAATTGACTACTGAAACTACATTACCTTTCCATCAAAAATAGTTACAAGTTTTAGTTATATTTGCTGACATGAATAAATCTTGGCTAAAAAGTATTCTTTGTTGGATCATTTTGGTCTTTAAAAATGGACAATAGTGTTAAAAAGAATGTTCATTTAAAAAACATTTGATTTTATCTTTCAACATCTTTTTTCTTGAAAACTTCGGTTTAGGTGAAAATTGTATATGAAAGGGATTTAATGGAACCCACTTGAATTATTTGTGTTTGTTTAGTTATTTCCGAGGTTATTTCAGTGGGACGTATGACTTTTCCATCAAGAACCTAAGTTCATTGTATTCCTGGCGCTGCTAAGGTGAGCCCCCCTCCCTCCCAAAGAAATACTTTACCATGACTTATGCAGACAATAGCTACATGTAATCCCTCAATTACCTGTGATATAAAATTTATTAGAGATAAATTGAATGTTTGAGGCTATACAATTTAGCGACATAATTTATGTTTTAAATTCCGTTAAAGTGTAAGTTACAATTCAAATTGCTTGGAACAATTGTTAAATTTGAGTTTTGAAAGACAATGTTCTAAATTTCTATAGTAGATTCGTTTTGGGATTTAATAATTCCCCCTCTCTCTTATCCATATATTTTTGACTTATTTTTAGTTGAAGGTTAGGAAATGCCAGAAAAAGGGCCGACGATGACTTAGCTGAACTGCGGACGATTGTTACTGACACTCATTCCATATTCCATATTTTATTATTGTGATGGGGGAATGATGAAAGGGATGGTAAACATACGAACCAGTTGTTAGTAAAAGGCTTAAAGTTTCTATGAGGAGATGTTTCTAAAATGCAAAATGTCTTTGTTCCACGAGAAGAAAATAGCATCTGCAATAAGTACAAGGATTGCTTAAGAGCCTTTCTTTTTCTTTTTTTTTCTTTTTTTTGTAGAACAATTTAGCAGTACAACAGTTTTTTAGCTTTTTTATTCGTTACAATAGGATGGTTATCCTTTGTCAAGTAACCGATTAATTACTATTTGCTGTGTTAATTTGACGGTTTAAAAAGAAGCCCGACTACGTGTTGCTTCTTGGCAATAAAAGGAAAGTGTAAGCTGAATGGCAGACAATGGAAAAGGGGGAAATGCTAATCTGTAGGTATGCAACTGATGTGGATCTGAAATTGAAAAAAGGAGTTTTGTAAATTTCTTGGATCTTTGGTTAGAAATTTAACCCTATCGATTTCCAACGTTGAATGCTACATTTGAAAATTGCATTGCAGGAGTGCAATAGTAAACCTAAAAAGAAGTGACAGTGGAGACAGTGGAATTCACAGAGAGACAACAGACAAGTAGAGAGAGTCATTGGGTTTGGGAGGGACTGAATTTTATGGATGCTGAGAGAAATAGAGATTTGAACGGAAACCCTGAAGTTTTTGATACGATGTGGTCTCAAACCATGCCAGACTTAAGATTTATGAATAGGGTCCTAGACTTTAAACTATAGACTATTCGGATTATTCACGGAAATAATCTAGACTATTCATGGAAATCAGTGTTTTTTCATGGAGTCCTACTGGAGGGATGAGAACATAAACGTAATAACTGATTCATACTTGTTGGAAAATGAATCACTGTTGACATATTACTATGATTGTTCCCGATTCCGATGCCAGTACTACTTAGTTCCGATGGAAGTAATTGTGAATTTTGAATTGTAAACATGGGTATTTCATCTTCAAAAATATTTATATATAAAAAAGGATATACTCTTAGCCTTATCCCATGTCAACTTACTATATATCTAATCGCTTTCAACTCCCTTTTTTCAGCTGAGTCCTAACGACTCCCAAATCATACGTTTCCCCGCCACATAGCTTCCCACCATATAATTCCCCATTTAAGCCTTGTAATTTGACTGAATATCCTGAATCTTAGTAGGAGGGGGTACCAGAAAGTACTTCCAGGACAGTCAGACCAAACATTAATGCAATAGAGACCAGGGTCATGCAATCTTAGAATGGAAGAATGAAATGAATATCGAAACCAGCCAGAATTCAATCTTTCTATCTCTGTGTTTGCACTGTACGTTACTTACAAATAGTTTTATGGACAAGCTAGAATAGGACATAGAGATTAATAACCTTCGAACCCTGCAGGTGCAACTAAAGATTGCGACTTCCTTTAACCTACAAGTAATGATGTCAAAGCATCGTATCGGCATTTTGACTGACGGATTCAGACGCTTCGAATTGGACTTGTTAGGAGTTTCAGAAATTCATATCCGAGGGGTAGGAAGCATGAGATTAGGTGATGTAGCAGGATGAACGGGGTGCGTATGCAGGGAGTATGCTTATAACGAATAAGAAAGCTACCAAGTCTTGTTTTGGTTGGGAGGGTATTAATAATAGAATGTTAATCCCTCATTTTATGGGTAAAAAATGCAGGGTATCAGTCATAATAGTATATGTTTCTGCAGAACATTTTGAGTAGGTGCTAAACCGTGATAGAGTTACAGAAAACCGAATAGAAAGGAATGAAAAAGTCTCTGAAACTTTGGATGTGAGGGAAGATTTGTTTTGTGAGGAAGAATTAGTGACAGTACTTGAAGTATTAAAAAAAATAAGGCCTCAGGTGCTGATAGTGTGGTAAATGAGTTTTTTAAATATGGTGGTTTTGAGGTTAGAGATAAGTTCCTTAAGACTATGAATACGATTTTCGAAGAAGGGGAAGTACCTAGCGATTTTAGGAAAACTTTAATTAAACCCCTCCATAGAAAGAAAGGTGATAAGAGTGAGTGTGGTAATTATAGTGGCATTAACCTGGTTTCTGTAGGAAACATACTTTTTATACTTAGAGATGCTGTATATAAAATTTGAAGAGAAAAGCAGTGTGATTTTAGGAAGGGTACAGGATGCGTGGATCAAATTTTAGATCTTAGATTAATAATTGTGAAGTGGCTGAGTCATCAGACCTCTCTAGACCTTAGTTTTAAAGGTTATGAGTAAGTGTATGATTCAGCTGATAGAAGAGCTTTAACGATGGTCCTGTCCTTGTATAGTATACCAGAAAAATACATTAAAGTGATCAATGCTGCGTACGAAAATAAGATTGCTGTGGTTAAGGTAGGAAATGAGGTTAGTAGCTGTTTCGTATTAAATTAGGAGTTAAGCAGGATTGCGTTTTATTCCCGTTTGTATGGATCATTTTGATGGTCTTTGTCCTATTGAGCAAGCAAAGTAAATGGGAGAACACGGAATCAATTGGAAATTAAAGCTCTCCTAGGGCTAGATTATGTTGATGATTTAAGCATCCTAGATGAAAATGTCAGGAAATTGAATGAATTCTTAGAGGTTTGCGAGTTCATGGTGCAAAAGTGGGTTTAAAAATTAATGTTAAAAAGAGTAAGTCGTTAAGACTAAGTATAACTGAAGGTGACGAAGTGATGTTGGGTAACGAGAAGATCGAGCTTCAGTTATCTAGGTAGCATTAGTACCAAAGATAGCAAAGTAGAATAGCCAAGGTCCTGTGTTTTTTTTACATTTGAAAATAGTTTGGAAGAATAGGAAGATAAGTCTGCGAACCAAGAATAGACTATTGGTAGCTATAGTGATGATAGTGGTCAAGTATGGTTCTGAAGCGTGGATACTCCGAAAAATGGAGGAGGGTTTGGTAGATGTTTTCCAGAGAAGTTGCCTACGAGCTGCTTTGGGTACCCGACTAACTGACCGTATTTCAAACAGTAGGTTGTGCGAAAATTGCGGTTCAATTCTGCTTTCTAGGGCTAATGAGAGAAAAGATGAGATGGCTTGGACACGTCTTGCGGATGAAGAATGACAGATTGCCAAAGATGTCCTTGTCGGCCAACCGTCTAAAACCAAGCAAAAAGCAGGTCGTCCCAGAATGGGGTGTCAGGGTGTTGAAAGGAAAGATTTAAGGGAAATAGGAACTTGGGATTGTGTAAAGAAATAGGCTATAAATAGATTGGAATGGAGGATGAGCGTGAGTAGCTTTAATGGCATCAAGTGGCTTGATGCTACAGTGAGTTGTTAGTAGCAGTAATTGTAGTAGTACTATTAACCATGAATGGTGATTTCCCTTGACCAAACTGATGGTGTTAAGTGAGCTGGTTATTTGGTTACTCTTTGTAGGTCTTTTTTTATTAAATTTGGATAAATCTCCTGGCAATGAAGAAAACAAATAGGAATATTTACCCAAAATTGTCCTATTTGTTTAAAATTGCATACTTTCTAGAGTTGCCTTCTTTTTAAATCAGCATATGTTAAATGAATTGCAACCATTACTGCAGTTTAAGCTTTATGAAAAATAAATTTTATTGTGAAAACTGACAAGTACTCTTTCATTTAAGCAATAAAAGACCACTCTCTGTTAGAACGGTTTTTGTTAAAATTAAAACACTTCCTTGAATAAAACAAAGGAATAGTGCGCAAACATGAAGACCCAGCCCTGAAGTCACTGAAATGTATGTATGTATGTATCCAGACATTTACTTGGATGCGACGGTTGCCACTGGTCCCCTTATCGTTATGGTTTGGTTTAGCTCTTGGAGGAGTAAGATTTTATTGATAAAAGGGCATAATGAGGTCGAGAATCAGTGGTAGATTCAGTCAGAACATGCTTGAGGGATAAAAGATTAACTTCCTCCAGGATCTGGAAGCAATTCACCTAAGGTCTGCTTCAAATCGAAGATCCCAAAGGCAAACCTAGATTTCATGAACTGTTTGGGTTGCGCTCAAGGCCGTATCCGGTTTTTTCGGGGGGGGGGGATTTTTTTTCCTCTGGTGCTACTAAATCGTTAAAAAACGGATCAAAATGTGTTTATGTATATTTGTTTTGCATTTTTTACAGTCGGACAAACATTTCGTTGGGGGGGGGGGTCAAAACTACTTGCCCACTCCTGGGTATGACTTTAGCTATGCTTCATCTTTGTGTACTACCCCATTACAGTGTAAGCGTAGTGAGGCATTCCCCTAAATTGACCAAAATGAAAGCCAAACTCAGAAATAGCCCGGCTGTTTTAATACAAAACAATAAATAATCCCGTCACTGAGATTTAAGAAACGAAAGTAAAGCTGTTTTAACTGTTGTCCCTCTTAAAGAGTTTTCCCCTTTCAATTTCCGTATCCATGGCTCGTGTGCTCTTCTTCGAAAATAATTTTCGAAGCAATTTCTACTCTCTGTGGAAGGTTGGGAACATAATTGAAGAATAGATTTAGGAAATAATCTTCTTAAACTATTAAATAATATTCTTGGAATACTACAACCTGAAAATTGAAGAAGGAAGAATCAAGGAAAATCCACCAGGTCTCTGAAGCCTCGATAGAGCACAAATACTGGAAATTTCCTTTCCTAAAAAGGCAAAAACTCATAAAGTCCTATTTTTCTAAATGCGATATGAGTTTGAAGGGATAATTCTGCTTTTGGATTTTTTGTAACAAAAGATGGTAACAATCAAAAGAATAATTTTGTTTATGTTTCACACACTCTTTTATAGATCCATAACAGGATCTAAGGAAATGAGAAATTAAGAGTTAGAAATCTCTTCATCCAAGAAACTTTACGATCTTTTTGTAACAAGGAGCAACAAAAGTTACGTTGAGATTTCCCCGGTGACACTCGAAACTTTTTGAAGATTAGCTTCTGGACTTTGGTACAATGATAGCCTATAGAAAAATAAAAAGCCAGGCTTTCTATTTTACTTTTGTCCAAACAATTGAAAAGTCAGATTAAATGTATATCGCTTGCCTAAACTCTTCCTAATCCCAATTGTGTAATATTAACAACTCCAAGTATCTTTTCAACGGCCAGCCTTCTTAGCCAATGATCGCCAAATATTCTCAAAATTAACCAATGAACAGACTATATCATTTAAACGCACTCCGTGCGGACCAAATTTGCACACTGCCTTTATTTCAAGTTCAAGATTTGAATAGGTAAAATGTTTATCAAACAGTTCGTGGTAACGAACTGTAGTAACCGAAACTCTAAAAACAGGATTTTGATACCAATAGTTACATCAAAAGAATCACATTTTAATGCTGATTTTGAATATATAAGTTTAAGTAATTAATCAAGTTTAGTCTTACCCATTAAAAGTTACGAGCCTGAGAAAATTTGCCTTATTTTAGAAAATAGGGGGAAGCAACCCTTAAAAGTCATAGAATCTTAACGAAAATCACACCATCAGATTCAGCGTATCAGAGAACCCTACTGTAGAAGTTTCAAGTTCCTATTTACAAAAATGTGGAATTTTGTATTTTTTGCCAGAAGACAGATCACGGGTGCGTGTTTTTGTTTGCTTTTTCCCCAGGAGTGATCGTATCGACCCAGTGGTCCTAGAATGTTGCGAGAGGGTTCATTCTAACGAAAATTAAGAGTTCTAGTGCCCTTTTTAAGTGAACAAAAAACAGGATGGCACTTAGGCCCCCTCCCACACACATTTTCCCCCAAAGTCACTGGATCCGAATTTTGAGATGGCCATTCTGTTCAACTTAGTCGAAAACCTAATAAATATGTCTTTCGGGACGATCTAATCCCCCACAGTCCCGGGGGGAGGGGCTGCAAGTTACAAACTTTGACCATTGTTTACATATAGTAATGGTTATTATGGAGTGTACAGACGTTTTCAGGGGGACTTTTCCGCGTTGGGGTGGGAGTTGTTCGGGTGAGGGAGCTACGTGGGAGGATCTTTCCACGGAGGAATTTATCATGAGGGAAAAGAATTTCCATGAAGGGGCGTAGGATTTTCTAGCATTATTAATAAAAAAAAACAATGAAAAAAAAATTCAACTGGTAGAAATGAGTAGCATTAAAACTCAAAACGAACGTAAAATATGACGCATATTAGGGGATTCATCTCCTCCACAATACCTTGTCCATTACGCTTAAGTATTTCTAGTAATTTCAACTATTTATTCTACGGCCTCTGTGATTCAGGGGTCAATCTTAAAGATTTGGGATAAAATTCAAGCTTTAGTGTAAAGAGCGAGGTATTGACAAGGGGGCAAACCCCCTCATATACATAATAAAAATACACAAATATAGAAGTTCGTTACTGAAGTTAATTCGTACGGTACGTATGTTTTTTACTAACAAAAACATTCGTACAAAAAAATAAAAATCTAGTTGCATTTTTAAATAGCCAAAAATTGGCGGGCAACTAGGCCTCCTCCACCAGCCCTTTTTTATCAAATTCATCCGATCAAAACTATGAGAAAGCCATTTAGCCAAAAAAAATAATTTGCAAATTTAGTTTTAATTATTCATGTGCGGTGAGCCAAAATCAAAACATGCATTAATTCAAAAACCTTCAGAAATTAAATAAAAAAAATGAGTTTTTTAAGTGCAAGTAAGGAGCGATATTAAAACTTAAAACGTCCCTTCCGCAACGCCTCGCTCTTTACGCTAAAGTTTTTTATTGTTTTAAAAAGGAGAGTTGTAAGAAAGAGTCAAACTTTAGCGTTAACAGCGAGGCGTTGAGGAGGGGACAACCCCTTTCATATAAGGAATAATTTCTGTTCGTTTTAAGTTTTAGTGTCGCTCCTTACTTGCAGTTATAAAAACTTGTTTTTTTTTATTTAATACTTATTAAGTTTCAACCTTCGTGTGTTCTTTGATCTTTAGACTCTAGAATGGACCAAAATTAGGGTGTGTTCTGATCCTCTAGAAAGTACAGCAGTTGGAGTTGCAGCAAGATTAAAGGGTGAACGCAAAACAGACCCCATGTGTAAAATAGTTTTTAGCCCAGGTAAAATCATTAATGTTTCGAAACAGATTTAAAGTCAAATTCCACATGTCCGGACACTTCTCGTGAAGATGCACCCGGCCATCGATAAGAGCGTGTAAAAAAGGTTGAAGCATTGAATTTTTTGTTTAAAGTACATTTCTAGTTGAAAGTGCCATTTTCTGGGTAGGAAGGGTTAGAAGGCCGAGACGTTGCTCTGAGACGGTGTTTAAGTGGCTTAGATGCCCCTGAAACTCAAAGGATCTTTCCCTTTTCATAGTCAGTGTTCCCTTTCTGGGCGTATTTATTTGGGATTTTTTTTCTTTCAGTTATTAAGTAGATCTTGTAAATGTAAGGAGAGAATTGATCGTGCCAAAAGATGAAGCCATATAGCTGAGTTAGATTTCCAAGTTTTTTGCAGGTTTCACTGACAAAAAAGATACATGATACTGGTATCTTAACCCTTAATACGCAGAAAGTAGAAAGTCTATAGAACAGTTTTATGTTCAGATTTGTGGCACTGGAAAACAATAATCCAATTGCGCTGAAAGTACGATGCGAAGATCTGTATGATGAACAATTAGCCGTAAAGGAGCTTGAAGAATGCTGTTCCCGTGAATCTATTTCAGGAGGGGCTATACTCTTTCCCGAGACGGGAGGTCTTCAGAAATGTCTATTATAACCAGTTGCCGACAACATACAGTTTTAACCCCCCCCCCTCCATCCCTGGCTTCCTTACGAAGTTTGAGGTTTTAATTAAGACAATTATTCGCAGCCCTGCAAAGGACCAAGTTTCAGAGGGAGCTTGAGGAGTGGTTTCTCTTTAGGGATTTATAACCCAGTAGACGACACGGCACTGGACTTCATTTCGAGCAAAGGATAAGTCATTCGTGTTTCGAAACTTTTGGTAAGCTGTTTAAGCTCCTTCAGGTTATTATTTGATAAAGTGGGCTTTACAGCCAAAAATACGGTCATGTACACAAAAAATCACAAATAGTATAAACGTACACAGCGATCTCTTCTTTTCCAAATTTCTATCATAAAAAAAAAACTTGAATGAAATTTTACACATTTACTTAATAAACTAAAATTTTCTTTTAATAAACATAATTTCTAGATACCTCGCTATTTTACAGATAAAGTGGCGACGTACTATTTAAGACATCTGGAAGTATCAGCTAAGTTTTTCCGAATATACCCTGCTAGATCATAGAGAGCCCCTGGCACCGGCTCAAGCAATGCACCAAATAATCCTTCTCGTCGTTGAAAAGCGGACAAGTATGCCTGTCGTCTTCGTAGCTTCTTTCTTTTGAGAACCTTTAAATCCTGTGCTAATGGGAAGGCAATTAGTCCTGAGCTGCGTCCACAAAGTAAGATATCTAGCTGGTAAATTCAACTGAAGGATAGAGTTCCTGTCCATAAGCTATCTTAACATTCTTATAAAATTTAACATTTCCGATTTCTTTAGCCCCTCACTCCATTTTTGTATCCTTTGATTTTCTAGCACGATCTCAATCTCAATATCCCAATTTGGGTGTTTATCCATTGCTCCTCTACCTCTATTCCAAACAAAAGAAAACCCTGGTTTATCTAAAATGTCTTTTATTTTAAATCACCATGATCATTTTTCCCGTGCAAGATTAAACCTTCGTAAGCTGCCTTAAGCAACCTATCACTCGGTAACTGAACAACTGTCGACCAAAATTTGATCATTGAGACTAGTATGTAATTTTTTAGTGGTCATAGACCTAGATCACCATTTGAAAACTGGGAATGAGTCATTCTATGCAGTCCACACAATCTTTTTAAGTGCCCTAATTGAAGACATTCTAGCTGAACAACTTTCTCTTGTCCCCCAAATCTCTACCCCGTAATGTAGAACTGACAATATTTTCATAGAAAAACCCTTTTACGAAATGACAAGTTCTTTGTTCTCATTACATTATTCGAGAAAATTGTACACATTGCTGCTCTTCCCCGGTTTAACGTTTCCTTTATATGTGAATTACATTTTCCATTACTTTGGAAAATATATCCAAGATAGATATTTATCCGGAACTTGGATATCCTCCCCCTTCAAATTAAAATCTACTTTGACATTTATAATTTCTATTGTTGAATATAGCCACATTCGATTTCTGAACACTTAACTGAAGAAACTTCATCTTTAGAAAACCTTCTGTTAGACCTAGGAACCTCCGTAAATCATATGCCACGTTTCACCACTAGAGCAGTTTCATCCACAAACAACAAAAGTGAAAAGGTTTTAGTGCCTGAGCTCACTGTTTGAGCTTATCTTTTTTCTAAAAAATCAACCATGTCATTAATAGAAACCAAGAGATCGAGGTGACAAGGCACTTACCTGCGAAGTGACAAGGTATATTATTTATTGTCGATTGTCTTCCCATCTTTTACAATATATGCAGGTATGAATATTTAATGCTTTGAAGATAGTAGGCCTGAAAGTATTTGCAGGATTTGACTCTTGTATGTAATCGAACCATCAAGTTGTTGGTAAGACAGTGTGGCCAAATGTTGAAAATTATGTCGAGAAAAAGACGAGGTCAGATTTTCACAAAGCCTTTGTTCAACTAGAGATCTTGGTCATTTCTTATTCTCTAGTTATAAGCCGCTTAAAGGGTTTTCAGTAGACTTGAGAAGGATTTATTAGTCTCTGGCCTGTAATGGTCGAGCTGATTGCTTTTCTTGGAGATGAAAAGCTTTCAATAATTGGGTCTTCTTGGCCCAAGACCATAAGAAGGTAAGTTTCAAGCTGATAGGGGAAAAAAAATTAACTCATTTTAGGCCCGATTTTTACTGGCTCATGCTTTCAAACCAGATTATTTTCCTGTACATTAGGGTTACTTTGGCTCTGTTACTTACAGTTATTAAATAAAAAACAAATTTTTTAACTGAAAGTAAAGAGCAACATTAAAACTTAAAATGAACAGAAATTACTCCGTGCATGAAAGGGACTGTTTCCACCTCAACGCCCCGCTCTTTACGCTAAAGTTTTTTACTGTTTTAAAAAGTAGAGTTGAGAGAAAGAGTCAAACTTTCTGTCAAGTTTTCAATCTTACAGGCAATTGTGGCATATTTTTTTTTAACAACGCATCAATCATAGCTCCCCATAAGTTAAAGTTGAATGGCCTGTTTCCCATCCAAACAAAAATGACTCCTCTGAGATATTGCACATGACGCTCGAAGATAGAAAGCAGAAAGGAAAAGTCTCTTGTTTGATCTCTTTGAATTGATATGAGCTGTCTGCAAAAACTGTTAGGCTATTAATTTTATTATTGAAAAAGAGACCCGATTGTCTTTGCTTTTCTTAATGTGTTTACTCTGTGCTTGCCGCTACATGGATAAGGTCCAATGTTTCAAATGCTGAACAAAAAATGAAAGTAGCCATTCACACTTTTTATCAGATTACTGGTCTTGTCCCAGGGGTGTCAATTTGGGGGAAGGGGCATTTGTCCAGTTCTAATTCCCTCCTAGATTCGGAGAAGCATCTTCTTTGGTATTTTCATTTAAAATAAAAATGAGAAACGACAAAACTGCCCCCCCTAAATCTTGAAAAATGTGTTTTACCCCCCCCCCCCTGCATTTACATTAGTTGACATCACTCTCTAGTCTTGAGTAAATTTGTTTTTTTTTTCTCGATGTGACAAAATGGAAATGGAATCTTTATTCATTAAAATAGACAAAGCAAACTTGAGTGGGTCAACGACAATAGATATGTAAATAATATTGACATAGACAATAATAAGCCTGCGAATTATGGGCATTTGTAGATTTTTTTTTTTTTTTTTTTTGATGAAGGAGGGTGTCAAGCCAGAAAAATGTTTTTCCAGGAGATTAAGGTTAGAATAAAGTTTTTTCGAAAAGTTGCTAGATTTTGTTTCTAAATGGTACAATAATTTGTTTTTTTATAACTGTTATTTTTGTATAATGGAAGAAGGGGCAAAAGCCCTTTTCCCCCAAGCTAGGGGTGTCATTGTGGGGAACATTACCTTGAGCCAACACAAAAACTGATAAGCTTCAATATTAAGAATAGCAAATTTAGAGCATGAAAATTAAAAGAATATTACGTCAAAATAGTATAAAGGAATAAAGGAATTCCTTTACAGCTATTTTGGGGTACTTTATGTTTTAAGTCAATACAAATTAGTTTGGCTCGTGTTCTTACTTAAGGTTGAGTCCATTAGGCTTTAAAACAAGACAAAAAGGAGCAAAAAGAGAAGCGTTTATTCATAGTACCCTTAATAAACAAAGCGAAGCACCTCTAGAGGAATTTATTGTTCTGTTAATATATTATATTGGGTTCCCCAGATTTATAACAGCAAGCTCATGAATTCTTTGATGCAAATTGTAGGAAAAATTCAAATATGTTGTGTCAAGCAGTGTGGGCTGCATACTGTGTTTTATTTAAGACATTGATATTGTAGTGTAAGTCTCATAGTTGTGGTCAATAGCTTCAAACCCTCATATACGGACCTTGGTGGAAAATAAACACCATTTGTATTGTAATCCCAAAAAAATTTGATCTACATTTTACACTGGTTATTTTACTTTTCAAAATTTACTTTGCTCCTATAATTAACGGCCTTTTAAACTAGGCTGCACCTATCAGGAACATGGGGATCATAGGCATGTGGGTATATATATATATATATATATATATATATATATATATATATATATATATATATATATATATATATATATATATATATATATATATACTACCTTTTACCTACTCTTTACGCTTAAGTTTTTCACTGTTTTAAAATGTAGAGTTAAGAAAAAGAGTCAAACTTTAGCGTAAAGCGAGGGGCGTTGAGGAGGAAAAGCCCCTTTCATATACGGAGTAATTTCCGTTCGTTTTAAGTTTTAATGTCGCTCCTTACTTTCAGTTAAAAAAAACTTGTTTTTTTATTTAATATGTAAATCAAACTGACAATCTACGGCCATTTTGCTTTTCGTTTTTGTTTTTCAGTAAAGTGCAAATTATTTTCTCGTCTTGAGAAGGCATGGGGATTAGCAGCCCTACTCAAGTTGATATTTACTCCTTTGAGTTTAATTCGTCTATTTATTGTAATTTCTGTTCGTTTTGAGTTTCGTTTATTTACCTATAGTGATTTGCGCTAGTTTTGTGCTTGGAAGATTATTTGACTTTACTTCTGGTCGGTTTTGGCTTAATGGAGTTCTTCACTTTTCTTTGAAAAACTTGTTTTGTGGAAAAATTTTTCCAAATTAATTAGTTTATGAAGCTCACAAAATAAATGGTGCTGAAATATTGAATTTTTACTTGTTTACTTAATCTTTAAAGCTGATTATAGCCTACCACAATGACTCCCATTACACATAATGTTCCCAGGATAACCGGTTTGAAGCCTTATAGAACTTACCGCAAAATCTGTTTCTAATAGTATAATCGAGTTGTTGTGTAATCTCATCTAGTTAACTGTGCAATAAATCAATCTATTCAATTCCCAAACGTCCTCATTTCAGGAGCAGATTGGGGGATCGTTTTTCCATAGCCCCCGTGCGGTTTGTAATAGATACTTTACAGTTGGGGCTTCTTTGTTCCTCAAATAAAAAGGCACCAGTTCGTTGGTTCCGATTTAACGTGTGCCGGGAAATCAAACTTGGCAATAGTATCATCCATGATAGCTTCGGATATGTAGCTGCATATTTCGCTACTAAATAGGGGAGCCAAGGCATTTTTGTAGGAATTTATTTGAGAGTGGAGGATAGGTAAATTTTGGAAAAAAAAAACACAGAAAAAAAAATAGATGAATTATGTGGAAAATAAAGGAATTTGTGCGGCGAATCATAAAGATATCAAATGGGAGGTTGGAGGTGCCAGAAAGGACGCCTCTGAGGGAGTTCTACTTGTAAAATCTCGGAATTACAGCTAGATGATCTAGATTGTACTCAATCAAGCCTTGGCAAATTAGAAATAAGACTTGCTTTACTGAACATCGTGAACATAAATTAGCGTAGTTTTTATTTTTTGCTAAAAATAAAACCTTTAGCCGTTAATTGTTGGAAGAGGGTATTTCTGATTCTTTAGTTTTTTTTTGCGAAAATAAAATGTTAAATACTAGCAAACAGTTCAAAGGGGGGCAACTGGGTCTGCTATCAAGGGTACCGTAGCTGGAGAAACTAAGGCTGGGGAATTACCCACTTTCATCAGGTTTTTTATTTTAATTCAGCTTTTTTTGTTTATATTTGAGTCGGTTGGGAGGTGCTGTAATCAATTTTTTCCCCGGGTGCCACCAATCCTAGGAACAGCTCTCCTAGCAAGTGTCAAACCATTCCAAAAGAATGTCATGAAACGGAAAAAGATTATTTTTGTATTATAAAATGAATACAGATCTTTGATAATGACGGATTCATAGCAAATAAAAGAAACGATTTTCTGTCCCATAATTAAGCTGCATTTAAGCTAGTTACACAATGCTCTCATAGTTTGCTGGGTACAACCCAGGTTGGATAAAAAGTTATTAAAAACTAATTTTTTCGTTTTAGCTGACCTTACCATAATAGCTTGAGCGACAGAAAAGTAACTCTGAATTTACATTTTTATCAACTTTTACTAACGGGCATCTTTAGTAAAGTGAATCTAAATCATTATCATCATTGGTACTACTATCCAATTGAAACATATTGAAAATGTTAATAGAGTGAAATAGAGAAGGATACTTAATTGAAACTCATGAAGATTCTACTTCTTATAAGCCCAATAATTATTTAGTTACTTCACTAAACCCCCGTATAACTGAACCCCCTTGCAATTGAACCACCGTGTAACTGGACCACCGTGCAACTGAACCATCATGCAACTGAACAACCGTGCAACGGAGCCACCGGGGGATTTTTCGGAGGGATATTTTCCACGGGGAGGTATTTTCCGGGGTGGGGGAGGTTATTTTCTGCGAGATGGTATTTCCCATATATATTTTCCACCGGATGGGTTTTTCATGGGGGTTGGGAGGGTGGTTGCCCTACAATCACTTTTGACTTTTAAAAAGGGCACTAAAACTTTCAATTTACAATAAACGTGATCAACAAAACCCCCACAGTCGTCAGGGCAAGGGCTGTAGGTTATTGCAAGTTACATATTGTTAAAATTTTAGGTTTTTATAGAGGGGATGGTAACTGAACAACCGTGCAACGGAGCCACCGCGCAACTGAACTCTCGTATAACTGAACTCTCGTGCCGTTCAACCACCGTACTTAAATTGGGTAAAACACAAGTTAGAATCTTTACATGTTCAACCTTGTTGGAATTGTTTGCTTTTTAAAATCACGTTATAAATGACTGTCAAGATGATTAGTAAAAAAGCTCTGTTTTCTTGTCGCAAAAACAAAGAAAATCGGACGTCATAACTCTTAAAGCCAGATTCATTTCTCCTTTTTATGTTTGTTAATGGGGGTTCCCTTCGTCCTGTCACTTTCTACGGGTCTAGGTTTTATCCCCTCTCTCCCATGTAAAAACCCTCCCCTGGAAAATATCATTTCGTGGAAAATATGGTTTCCCAAATTTGAATATTTTATTTGAGTTCTGTTATTTTTTAGTTTAGTTGAGAAATGTTAAGGAAAGTGGAAAAAAATAATTAATGTGTAAGTTTTACTCTCCCCTCTGTACAAAAATATGCTCTCATGGAATCCTCCAGAACCCCTCCATCAGAAAAAACCCACGCGAAAAATGTCTGTATGTTTCCCAATAACTAACACTATCTGTAAGCAATGGACAAATTAAAAAAACTTAAAAAGGCACTTAAAATTCTACAATGGGGTTTTCTGATTTGTGGTTAGGGAGAGAGGGAGATACCTCAAAGGGTGCATTTTAATTCCAAAACATCTCAGCTCTCATTAAGCCTTCGGAAAAACTCATAGTTATCTCTAAGAGAGACGAGAGGAGGATGGAGGTGGAAATTATTTATAATCCCCAGGCAGTTCTGTTTTTTTTTATAAGTCGAAAGAGATTGGATACCAAACAACCGCAAGGGGGATTTTTCGGAGGGATAATTTCCACGGGGAGGTATTTTCCGGGGTGGGGGAGGTTATTTTCTGCGAGGTGGTATTTCCCATGTATATTTTCCACCGGATGGGTTTTTAATGGGGGTTGGGAGGGTGGTTGCCCTCCAATCACTTTTGACTTTTAAAAAGGGCACTAAAACTTTCAATTTACAAATGAATAATAAAACGAGATTAATAAACGTGATCAACAAAACCCCCACAGTCGTCAGGGCAAGGGCTGTATTTTATTGCAAGTTACATATTGTTAAAATTTAAGGTTTTTATAGAAGGCATGGTTGTACAAACTTTGGAGAACGCTCATTCGACTGAAATTTCAAGTTCAATCTCGAAGGATCGAAGGTAATCAGAGGACAATCAGCCCCTCCTTCTTAACCGCCACCCCCTCCCCAAATGCATCTTGATATTTTTAGAATACTGAAAAAACTGAGTTCAGGGTTTCAATTGCATAATGGTTCAGTTGCACGAGGGTTCAGTTGCAATGTGGTTCAATTGTACGGTGGTTCAGCTACACGAGGTTCAGTTAAATGGGGTTGATTTTCTCGGGGGTTTAGAGGGTTTAGTTAAATCAGGTTCAGTTACCCGGTGGCTCAGTTAGACGACGGTTCGGTTGCATGGGGGTTTGGTTATCAGGAGGTCAGTTGCGCGGTGGTTCAATTGCACGGGTTCAGTTATTCAGTTATTTAGTTGCACAGTGATTTAGTTGCACGGTGGTTCATTTGCACGGTGGTTCAATTGTACGGTGGTTCAGCTACACGGGGGTTCAGTTAAATGGGGTTGATTTTCTCGGGGGTTAAGTTACACGAGGGTTTAGTTAAATGAGGTTCAGCTGCCCGGTGGCTCAGTTAGACGAGGGTTCAGTTGCATGGGGGTTCGCTTATCAGGAAGTCAGTTGCACGGTGGTTCAGTTGCACAATGGTTCAGTTACATGGTGGTTCAATTGCAAGGTTTCAGTTGCTTGTGGTTCAGTTACGTATTGGTTCCGTTACATGCATACCGGTAGAATGTGGATGGGCTACAAAAACTTTCTCCGTGCATCTGGTGCGTCTCTCGCTTACCCTGGTTGTATAAACAGGATCTTAGTTGACTTACAAGATCTTTTTTTTTGGGGGGGGGGGTAATTTGATTGCGTTTGCAAAGAAAGCAAATAATTTTCAAAGCATGTTGGTCTATGTATTATCCGAACGAAAACACTAAATTAGGGGCAGGGTTACGCCTTAGGTTTTGAGTTTGGAGGGGGATATAAATAATGTGCCAACAAGTCCAGTTTGCCGACAAATGTTGACACATCAGTTAAATTAAACAAAAACATAAGCTGAATTCCAAGGTGTCGACGTTGCGTGCCGAAACCTTCAATTTTTGGGGGAATCCCCCCTTAGCTGTGCCCCTCTTTCTTTGTGGCACCATTTTCTGATCGTGTGCCCTGTTCCCCTCGACAGATTGTCCCTAAGCCGTGGCTTTTATCTAGCCACGTTAAGCTTATTTTTTTTGGCTTTTAAGCCGTTTGCTGTTTTTTTTCCGCTTATTTGTAGTCTGGCCAATACTGAAATTCATGGTTTAAAGGTAAAGTAACTGAAATGAATGGCTCCAAAATGTAAAACATAAATTTTCCATTTAAAATATGTTTTAAAGCAAATAGAAATCTGTTTAACGAAAAAAATAAATGAATAAAAACTTGATATTGGCAAGGGTTATTTAATCTTTACTTTATTAATCGATTCCCAGCAGTTTAAAATTTCTTTGCATTCTCAGTTTTAGGTTTTTGATTTACACCTATTACTGTCGAGAAGATTTTATCTCCATGCTCCAAGAGAGCTTATGCAAGACTCAAAAGTGTTAGAGCCGTGTCACATTGACTCTTTCCATCAGGTGAACTGGTGAGGATACTTAGTCTTTCGCTGGAGCAGCTAGAGATAGCAGATGCTATATTAGTGTTCAGAGAATAATCTAATAGAAGTTGGATAGCAAGTAAGTCTGCGGATTGCGGTTTGTCTTGGCATATAAGGCATCAATTTAGTTCTCACTTTATGGGTCACTGAACGCTAGTGATTTATCTGGTTTTATTTTATGCTACAAAGATTTATGTCGGTTATCGAATATGAATAAATGATTTGAGTTTATGCACCACTTCCTCGTTGGAAATGTAAAGCAGACCGATTTAAGGAGTTGGATGGGCGATTGGAAAAGAGATAATATTACATATTTCGACTAAAATTAAGCAACAAGCTAATTTAAACTTTGTGAGGTATCAATTTCAAAAAGGATAACATAAAGGATACAAATAGAATAAACATATGTAAGTATGTACAAATAATAGCGGAAAGTAGAGCATGACATAAAAACAGTAGCACAAACTACTAGAACTCCGTCCATTTTTTGCTTATTCCCTGTATCCTAGCTTCTGAATTTTACAGGAAATACAATTGTCCATCGAGTTGGTATTCTTTCGGAGTCGAATTGTTGCGAACTACAGTATCGGGTCTGAAGCCTGAATCATATTTAACGCCAGTAGCTGGGCAATTTTTCATATGCTGATTTTATACATGAATATTGTAAAGAATGGAACCAAAATGTTTTGGAACCATTTTTCTGGTAATTTGATGCCTCGCGTATAGATGTGAGGGGACGGTCCCATCTCCCATGATTAACTGCGACTACCGATTTTACAACAAGTGTACCAGAATTTTACCAAAATATCTCGGTTGGCGCAAATAAGCAGACAGGTCATCAGAATTGTTTCACTCCTTCTCCCTCCTAATAATTATGGTTAGTGATGCCTCTAGTGGTGTATATCTGCATGATATTTGAGGTAGTGGTACTCTTTAGGTTTTTTGTATCAAGCGTTATATTTGAAAGTTCTTAAGCCGAACTGGTAAGCCATGACAACAAACAACAAAGAGACATAAAAATCAATGAAAAAAAAAACAAACAAAAAAACGTCAAATGAGACTGCGGCCAGTAGAAAGAAAAGAGATGAAAGACTAAAACAACGCGGATATTTCGCCTATGTGTAAATTAGGCGTCCTCAGCACATGATAAAAGAATAAACACCAAACTAAAAACAAATAAAACCACCACCAGTAATAAACAAATACAATTGTCGCTACTGATCCACGTAGGGAATCGAAGCTATTATAGTTACAAAGCGCTTTGAATATTTTGCTCAAAGCGCTAGAATATATTGGAATAAGGTCATGGAATGCATATAAGAGCCATAAGGACTTTAAACTTATGTAAGTATTTTATTAAAACCAAGATCACATAATTTATTGCTTTTTCTGTTCTTGTTTTATTCTCAAACTGACCTCCTCTTCCTTTGCAACCCTTTCCATCCATACTTTTCTCCGTACGTTAATTGTTAATATATTCCGGCTGGGTTAATTTAAGCTTGAAGCTTATTTATTTAAGCCCATGAATTTTACCGTATCGTCACGTCAGAAGCTACATATTCAGTGTTTCTTGTTGATTTTGTACATGCTTTTTTACCAAAAAGTATCCAAGCAGACTTATTGGGCATTATTGTCAGGGTAAGAAACCATGTCGAATTTTTGTTTTTAGGGAGTTGGGGTAAAATTTCAACTGATAATATGAAAATTAATAGGAATTACAGAAACTCATACAAATGTCAATATTTCAGGGATACGAGGGCCAAATTCTCTCCTCTCCTGCGCAAGGTTGGAGAGTAGGGAACACGTGCATGATTGGGGGCGTACCACTATTTGCCTTTTTTGTTAACATTGATTTCTCCAGCTTGCAGGGCTAAATATTTTTAATATTTCATGCCTATAGCTGCATAGCTATTGATAATTTGTAATAGGTCTACCTCATTATTCTTGTCATTTTTAGATCCCTGTCACTCTAATATTTCGAGGCATCATGCTTCCTGAATTGTGATTTCGAAACGAGCATTTCATTTGGAAATACGCTTCTGGAACGGAGAATGATGTTTTTTAAGATATTTTTAGTTCGAAAAGCAAATCATCTGTCAAAGGTATATACATTAACGCCAATCAATCATTGGTGTTTCGTCATGTCGTCGTGTAAGCGTTATTTTCAGGAACTCAGTTGGTTCCAATCAAAATTGCACAACAATTGTGGTTGCAAAGCAAAAATGACAAATTATATCTTAAACAAGAAAAACTATTAATAGTCTTCAATAAGATTATATTTTGGAACCAGAAAATGGCGAATATTGTTAGGTGTATCCCAGGCTTGAAAAAAAGAATTGTAAGTAAACCTGACTTGGCAATATCCTGCGACTATGGTTGCAAACTAATCCCACTGAGTCTTTCACGTAGTTCTATTTTTCTCATGTTGAATTTTGACGTGGATGTCACAGTAAAATATGATTTTCATATTATCTCCGATTTTCAAAAGAAAGTCAGATTTTTGAACGATTTTTATTTCAAATACTTTCTCGCCATTTACGTTTTTTGGGGGGATGAGGGTTCAAGAATCTTGGCAGCAAAAGTTTTGAATATGTCTCATCCCATTGCTATTTCTCCAGCAATAACATCGTCAGAAGAGAATCAAGTTTAAGGGAAATCGTTTTGTTTTTAGATCCTAGTTAAGGAACTTAATTCGTTTTCTTAAGAAAAACTATCTTTGGGGCATTCCATTTAAGACACTTAAAGCGTTCAATCGATAGCGAGGAACTAAACCAGAAGTGTTACCCTCGCAGCACTTTTGTTAGGGAAACCATCCAGAGATTGTTGCAACACTTCATACAACCCAGGGACGTAAATCTTATTATAGAGGAACCTGTAAACTAATCCAAGCAATTCAGGTTTCGCGAATGTAGTTCATCTCTCTTGCAAAAGCTCTGCGGCACAGCTTTTGCATTCCAGTTGCTTTTAATTATTCAAGGAAGTAGCAATTTCTGTAGTGTTTGATCCTTTGGTAGGACAAAGAGCTATAGAAAATAATGAATTCTTTTACAAAGATCCATTCATATTCACAATATTGAAATATGTCTTTGTGCCTTGTCTTCACTATCTGAAGAAGCAAAGATGATTTAAATCGATTACTTCCACTTCGTCTTAACCATGAATGCTCTTTCTTTTATTAAGTAATGAATCAGAACAAATGTTATTTGTCATGTAACAGATCAAAGGTAAACAAGTGAGAGGTGACAAGAAGGGTGGGAAACCACAAAGAACTATCTGTCTTTGCCATAACGAATCTCTTTTTTGATCGATGAAAAGGGCTTGCTTGAATTTATTAAGAATCATAATTGTATAATAAAAGCTGTCGATCTCATGGCTGGTGAAAGACTATTATTAGCCTTATAAATTAGTTTTTCATCTTTTGTAGGATGCTTATCGAATTCTCTACTTCTAAGAGAATATTCTGTTTTTTGGAGGGTCGCCTCTGTGTTTTCAGTAAAGCGCTTAGTAGTAATTTTTGTTTGTTTTGGTATTTACATGTTAGTCCGACAACAATCAAGAATTTTGTTGCTAAAAACTGGTTTACCCTACTGTATACGGAGACAATTAGCTTAGGTTCACTGAAATAAACTACATTGGAACTCTATTTTTAAAAAATTTAAGGTACATGTGTATTATTCAGAACACACTCAATAAGTAAAGTTAGGTTCTTTCGTGAAAAAATGCAGGTACGTTTTATGAGAAAAACCGGTCTCATAGCCACAAAGACAAAACTCAATTTAATTTGTTACGCATAGTGATAGAAGATAGTGTCTCAACATGAATTTTGAAATGACGATTTGGGATTTGCCAAAGACTGAAAATGAGGCAATTATATTTTTCCAGGATAAGGGGTTGTTGCCCACAACAAAACAGTGCGTCAATGGACGCAACTTGACTTTATACTCTTACGAGAAGGAACATTTTTGTTCCTTCTGTTCCTATGTTTAACCTAACCTGAACCACAAAAATAGTTTTGTCGACTGTGTTCTGAATAATACACAGGTATCAATTTGATTACACAGAGCTGATATTTTGATTGGTTTAGGTTATGCTAGGTATTTAGTATAATGGTTTCTGGGTGGCCTCCCTTCCATAATTCTTTGCTGTAATTTCCATAATGTTATTACTAAAGTATTTTATCTTCTTCATGTTTTAAGATATTTCATTAGGATCAATCCAACTTCATTTCATGAATATTGTCGGGCTAATATGTAAGTACTTTCGTTTCCAGTTTCATCTTTGCTCTTTCATTCTGTTCGGAAAAGCTTTGTTTCTTTTTATTTTTATCCGAAAGGACAGTAATCACTGGCCTATCTACTAACAAGACCACTAATAAAACTACTAACGTCTACTAGTAAGACTGATAAAGGAAGTCTACTGATCATTTGCATGAATTAATGTAAAAAAAAATCAAGAAGCGTAAAGAATCGTATTAAAACATAAGACGAGCAGAAACAAAGTAATATTATATTCAAGTTTACGACGACCAGGTACTGCTATCATTGAATAAATAAAACCCAAAAGGAACATAAATTGAAATGAACAATCACATCAAACATAAAGATGAGAGATACTGCCAAACATGAATAAATGAAACCTAATGCGAACAGAAATAAAACAAATAATCCAGCCAAATTTAAAACGAATAGAAACCACAAAAAAAAACAGTAGTTAAGCTATCGCCCCCAGACCTTATACAGACCAGAGCCTCATTTGCACTTTACGGAAAACAAAATATACTTCAAACAGTTTCCTTTTATAGCTATAAAACTATGAAATTGATGATATTTCTAGGAATAAATATTATATTACTTTCATTTTTTCTTGAACCATTCCGGAAATATTTCATACAGTCTATTTTGATGACTTGGATATGCCTGGTGTCTTTTGATTTACCTGTATTCCATCTTTTAAGTCATAATTGGAATGTCAAACTGACCCCTCAGCATTCCCTGAAAGATTAAAATTGATCCCTCAAGCCATTCCCGAGATACTGCAGATAATTTGAGTAATTTGAGCGCCCTTTGACGTTTATGAACAAAATAACTGTCTCAAATTTTTATCAGGCAGCATGGTGCCTTGGCCCACGCAGCCTAAGAAATTAGCAGAAAAGGCTATGGAAGGAAGGCTTGCTGGCAGGTTTGAGGGAAAGTTGTGTGGTCAGAAAAAAGGCATGGGAGGGAGTTGGTTAACCTTCAGTCACTTCTTAAGCTGACCAAGTAGACTAGAACTTTCAACTAATTCGAATGGAATTTTTAAAAGAGTGAGTACCGCCAAAGTTTCTACGACCACCCTATTCATAAGAATTACCCGGGAAAAAAGCTTCTTAGTCCTTTTTTGGAACTTGGTCGAGTCCTGTTTTTGGGGGGACTAGTCATTTTATTTGCATTTGTCTTTCTGTATTGGGGATTTTATAGCCCCAGGTTATTGAGGATATTAGTTTCTTAACTTATCGGGGGGGGGGGGATTTTCACCGTTTTATTATTCCAAATCTTTTTTCCCGGGGGGGGGGATCGTGCCTTAAAACCGTTTTTGGATTTTAGGTACCTCTTGATTCAAGGAGTAAAGGCTGCAGGTTCCAAACTAACCAGGGGCAAAAAGTTTCCTGGTCTATTTCTGAGCCCCTGTCCACACACACACAGAAAATACACGATCCTTTTGACCTAGATAACGAACCCTGAAAGTTTCCAGTTACTAGACACCCAAGATCACACATGTCCACTTTTTCACTATAAAACCTGTTCATATTAACATGGAATTTGAATACTCTACAGGCTTTGCCCCAGCGGCTGTGGACATGGACCCTAGCAGGCGGGCAGGGAATATATCAAGTCCATCAAGTTCAATGTTACCCATCATAAGTTTCGAGCCTGAAAAAATTTGCCCAATTTGTGAAAAAGAGGGGAAACATCGCCAAAATATCAAGTGATCTTAATAACATAAAATATAAAATTTGTCTAATAGCCGTGTCTTCGAGGATGACTTTACCCCCGCAGCCCCCGGGGAAGGGAACTAGAAGCTATGAACTTTGCCAAGTGTTTACCTATAGCATTGGTTTTTAGGAAGTATATAGATACTTCTTGGGGAGGGGATCTTTTTTTGTGGGGGGAGGGGTACGTGGGATGATCTTATCCAAGGAGGAATTTTCGTGGAAGGGATTTTCCTTGGAGGGGGAGCTGGACATCGAGGATTTGTTGAAAAAGATCAGAAAACAAGTTTAAAAAAACAAGATTTTGCAATTGAAAGTAAGGAGGAACATCAAAACTTAAAACGAGGTGAAAACATTAAGAATATGAGAGACGTTGGCCCCTCCTTAATACCTTACTCTTTACGCTAAAGTTTTTTTTAGAATTCGAAAAAAGCTTATTATTCTAATTAAATGACCGTTATGTTTCTTGAGTCATTGTTCAATAATTGGAACACAAATTACAATTTCAGCTTAACCAGCGAGGTATTGAGGAGGAAGAAAAACCCCTCATATTCGTAATAGTTCTGTTTTTGGTTGTAAGTTTTAATGTTGCTGCTTACTTTCACTTGAAAAAACTAGTTTTTTTTTATTAGTTAAATCAAAGAATCAGCTGTTTATTGTGATTCCAAATATGTATCTATTTCGAGTTTGAAGTTAAACATCCCATGTTTTTGGTGCATCAGAAATTTCTAAAAATTATAGAAAAAAGGAGGAAGACATTTCGATAAAATATACGCCGGCAAATTTAGCATGCATGAGCATCCATGAGCTGATATCTGAAGACATTATAATAATAAATATAAATTTTTATTTCCCCCCTGAATGGATACGTTTTTGTGTCTAATTATTATTTCTTTCTTCTTTTTTAACCAGGAGTATGCTATAATTCTTAATAACTATAATTTTGCTATAATATTTCATAACTATAACTCATAATTAAAATTTTTTAGTCGTGAATTATAAAATGCCAAAGGTTTTAATTATCCAAAATCAAATTAAAAAAATTGACGATACAGAGTAACGTTCAACACTTACAGCCTTTCTCAATAGCGCCTAACATTAGAAATTATTATCTGATTTTCTTAATCTTTGTTTAATGATTTACTTTAAATAAACTGCTTTAAAAATGCTTTACTTTTTATAATCATCTGAGTCTGAAAATATTAAATATATCAGTGTTTGACAACCAAGTTAAGAAACAGCTATATTGTTCAATAATATCTGTCCAACACTTCAGCATCGCTTAATAGGATTAAATGCTAGGAGTTCCTTTCTTATTTTTTGTAACTAGGCTATTGTTTTGTATATTTTTTTTAACTACTTTACTTTTTTCATTTTATTTTTACTTCATATACTTAATTCACTATCTTTAAAAAAATATTTTGTCTCTAAGTTTTGCTACACATAACAAGAGCTAAGAGCTCATATGGCACTTGTCACGAGGTCAGAAGAGCCAAGAGCTCATTTGGTATGAGCTCTAGCAAAATTCTAAGAATCAATAGATTGATTTAAAAGGCAATAAGAGGCTTAATGCCGGTTGGGATCTAAAATAAGAGCTCTGAGACACGAGGTCCTTCTAAATATCAAAATTCATTAAGATCCGATCACCCACTCGTAAGTTAAAAATACCTCATTTTTTCTAATTTTTCCTCTCCCTTCAGCCCCTCAGATGGTCGAATCGGGGAAAACGACTATCAAGTCAATTTGTACAGGTCCCTGACACACCAACCAATTTTCATCGTCCTAGCAAGTCCAGAAGCACCGAAATCGCCAAAGCACTGGACCCCCTAACTCCCCCAAAGAGAGCCGATCCAGTCCGGATACGTCAGTCACGTATCTACGACATTTGCTTATTCTACCCACCAATTTTCATCCCGATCTCTCCGCTCTAAGCATTTTCCAAGATTTCCGATTTCCCCTCCAACTCCCCCCAATGTCACCAAATTTGGTCGGGATTTATAATAAGAGCTCTAAGACATGAGTTTATTTTAAATATCAAATTTTATTAAGAACCGGTCACCGGTTCTTCAGTTAAAAATACCTCATTTTTTCTAATTTTTCCGAATTAACACCCCCCTCCCACTCCCCCAAAGAGAGTGAATTCAGTCCGGTTATGTCAATCACGTATCTTGTGCTTATTCTTCCCACCAAGTTTCATCTCGATCTCTCCACTCTAAATGTTTTCCAAGATTTCCCGTTTCCCCCTCGAACTGCCCCAATATCTCAGGATACGGTCAGGATTCAAAATAAGAGCTCTGAGACACAAGGTCCTTCTAAATATTACATTTCATTAAGATCCGATCACCCATTCGTACATTAAAAATACCTCTATTTTTTTAATTTTTCCTCTCCCTCCAGCCCCCAGATGGTCGAATCGGGGAAACGACTGTTATCAAGTCAATTTGTGCGGGTCCCTGACAAGTCTACTAATTTTCATCCTAATAGCACGTCCAGAAGCACCGAACTCGCCAAAGCACTGGAAATCAACCAACTCCCCCAAAGAGAATGGACCCGTTCCAATTACGTCAATCACGTATCTAGAACTTGTGCTTATTCTTCCCATCAAGTTTCATCCCGATCTCTTCACTCTAAGCGTTTTCCAAGATTTCCGGTTTCCAAGATTTATGTATCCCCTTCGACCCCCTTTGTACCCGGATCCAATTCGAATTGATAATGGGGCATCTGAGACATAAGATCCTTCTATATATCAAGTTTATTAAGATCCGATCACCCATCCGTAAGATAAAGATACCTGAATTTTCACGTTTTCCAAGAATTTTGGTTTCCCCCTCCAACTCCCCCCAATGTCACCAGATCTGGTTGGGATTTAAAATTAAAGCTCTAAAGCACAAGGTTCTTCTAAATATCAAATTTCATTAAGATCTGATCACCCGTTCGTAAGTTACAAATACCTCATTTTTTTCTAATTTTTCCGAATTATCCCCCTCCCAGCTCCACCAAAGAAAGTGAATCCGGTCCGGTTATGTCAGTCACGTATCTGGGACTTGTGCTTATTCTTCCCACCAAGTTTCATCCTGATCTCTCCGCTTTAAGGGTTTTCCAAGATTTCCGGTCCCCCCGACTCCCTCCAATGGCACTGGATCCGGTCAGGATTTAAAATAAGAGATCTGAGGTACGAGGTCCTTCTAAATATGAAATTTCATTAAGATCCGATCACTCCTTCGTAAGTTAAAAATGCCTCATTGTTTCTAATTTTTCAGAATTAACCCTCCCCCCAACTCCCCCAAAGAGAGCGGATCCGTTCTGGTTATGTCAATCACGTATCTAGGGGTCCTTCTAAATATGAAATTTCATTAAGATCCGACCACTCCTTCGTAAGTTAAAAATGCCTCATTGTTTCTATTTTTTTCAGAATTAACCCTCCCCCCAACTCCCCCAAAGAGAGCGGATCCGTTCTGGTTATGTCAATCACGTATCTAGGACTTGTGCTTATTTGTCCCACCAAGTTTCATCCCGATCCCTCCACTCTAAGCGTTTTCCAAGATTTTAGGTTCCCCCAACTCCCCCCAACGTCACCGGATCCGGTCAGGATTTAAAGTAAGAGCTGTGAGACACGATATCCTTCTAAATATCAAATTTCATTAAGATCCGATCACCCATTCGTTAGTTAAAAATACTTAATTTTTTCAAATTTTTCCGAATTAACCCCCCTCCTCAACTCCCCAAAGAGAGCAAATCCGTTCCGGTTATTTCAATCACGTATCTAGGACTTATGCTTATTTTTCCCACCAAGTTTCATCCCGATTCCTCCAGTGTAAGCGTTTTCCAAGATTTTAGGTCCTCCCCCCAACTCCCCCAATGTCACCAGGTCCGGTCGGGATTTAAAATAAGAGCTCTGAGACAAAATATCCTTCCAAACATCCAATTTCATTAAGATCCGATCACTCCTTCGTAAGTTAAAAATATGAAAAAATCAATTTTTTCAGAATTACCCCCCCCCCTCCAACTCTCCCAAAGAGAGCGTATCCGTTGCGATTATATCAATCACGTATCTAGGACTTGTGCTCATTTTCCCCACCAAGTTTCATCCCGATCCCTCCACTCTAAGCGTTTTCCAAGATTTTAGGTTCCCCCAACTCTCCCCAACGTCACCGGATCCGGTCAGGATTTAAAGTAAGAGCTGTGAGACACGATATCCTTCTAAATATCAAATTTCATTAAGATCCGATCACCCATTCGTTAGTTAAAAATACTTAATTTTTTCAAATTTTTCCGAAATAACCCCCCCTCCCCAACTCCCCAAAGAGAGCAGATCCGTTCCGGTTATTTCAATCACGTATCTAGGACTTATGCTTATTTTTCCCACCAAGTTTCATCCCGATCCCTCCACTCTAAGCGTTTTCCAAGATTTTAGGTCCCCCCAACTCTCCCCAGTATCACCAGATCCGGTCGGGATTTAAAATAAGAGCTCTGAGACACGATATCCTTCCAAACATCAAATTTCATTAAGATCCCATCACCCGTTCGTAAGTTAAAAATACCTCTTTTTTCTAATTTTTCCGATTTAACCGTCCCCCCACTCCCCTCCCCCAGATGGTTGAATCGGGGAAATGACAATTTTTAATTTAATCTGTTCTGGTTCCTGATACGCCTGCCAAGTTTCATCGTCCTAGCTTAACTGTCGACAGACCGACAGAATTTGCGATCGCTATATGTCACTTGGTAGATACCAAGTGCCATAAAAACTACCAACGATGCATCATCGGGCTAGCGTAGGCACCGGTCACATTTTTCAAAAGGGTAAGGATTAAGAAAAAGACCCTTTCTTGTCATAAACGATAATACGAGGATAATACGAGGGGAGTATACCCAAGGAACTTCGACTGAATTTCAAGAATTAAAAATAATCTAATGTCAAGCTTCATATATGCAATTTTATATACGAATCGCTTTGCCCCACGTGGTCACTTTCCTCTGAAGAAGACGCAGTTCCTGAAAATTCCTCTCTGTCATTTTGTATAGAATTGCCAAGGGTGATAATTGAGCTCATATTACGAAAGAAGATATTATACATTTCTTCTACCATCTTTTAATTTCTGTAATGTCTAATGTCTATCATGTCTAATATCTTTAGAAAAGCATTAACACTGACAAATAAAACTCCTGAATGAATAGGGAGAACAAAAAGACCGAGGGAAGATTGTTTTACCCCTCCCTCGAAACAAAATTTTTAGTTGCACCCCCCAAAAAAACACCAAAATAACAACTTTACCCCCCCCCCCCTATGGAACAAAATGTGATAGTGTCAGACAAGCGATGAATGCTTACTCCATTAGCAGGCGTGAAATATCCTAATACCGACTTAGTCTCCAAACATGGAATATACTAACATTATTTTACTTTTAGCCGACCAAAATAATGAACAATTTTAGGTTCCAAACCATGACCCAAGATTAGGAGTATAACTAGATCTAGATCTAGATCTAGCCTGGCTTGTTACTGGGTTTTTAGACCTTTGCTGTATTAATATGTGCGATTAAACGGATTTTCCACAGAGTCACGGATTCTTACTAATTATATGAAGTAGGATTTTTTGGGTTTTTATCAACGGCGTTGTTATTTTGACAAAAAAGTTGCCATATTTTGTCCAGGATTTTACTCAAATACTACCATAACAAATTAGATCATTTCGTTATTTTTGCATACTTACACTTATAGGTTATTCTTTGTTATTGTTTCAGGAAAAGGATTTTTAAAAGCTGTAAATAAAGATGAAATTACAGTTTCCATGACTAAAAGGGGAAGAAACGTCCTTTCATAACACCTTATTTTCCTGTTCCCCTAGAGTTCTCAATCTTCTAAAACAGGTGCCTTCCACGGACATCTATTACAAAATCAGGGAGAAAAAAAAAGGCTTTCTGAAAATGACATGACCAAAGACCTAAGTGTGAAGGGCAAATTTGAAGAAGAACAAAGGATAAAAGCCTTGGGAAAAAGGACATCTGCTCTATTTTAAGCTTAATCTTTTTCCACATTATTCATGAAGGACTAATTTTTGGAAAATACGTCAAAGGGGGACGACTCGAACAGGTACTTGAAACGAAAGTTGAGGGATATTATGATCCCAAAATTGAAAAAAAAAATGAAAACATTGGTCTTTTGGACACGATACCTTATAATTGAATTATTTAGTTAAGTGTATTGAGTTTGGTGCCATAATGGCTTTCTAAATTTAAAATACCAAACCGCTGATTTTTTTAGCAGTGTCGATAATTTTAAACATTCACATAATTTCAAAAGTACAAACGAACAAATTGAAAAGGAAGACTTAGCCCTCCAGATTCCAGTCCTGGGGCATATTGCCTTTTTATGAGGTATGTACACCAGTCTTGATTAAAATTATGTCTTTTTACACTTTTTTTATAATACAAAAGACAAAAGACACTCATCCGCACAGTAAAACATTGATCGTTCAAAGTCCTTAATTAACATACTAACTTCTCCCCTTCCCATTGTTTAACAACGAAGAACTGGCTGATTTAGCTGCTTCTTGTCTTCTATTGTACGACCAGGATTCCAATCCTCATTGTTGATCTGTCAAAATTTGAATAATTATGATTGTGCAGGATAGGGGTGTCAAGGTACATCGCACGTGGGCAAAAAAAACCGCGTAGGTACATTTTCCACGGATTCCATGTTTATGTTAACATATTTCTTAATATGTTTCAACGTGATGTATTGGTTGCAGATTTGCTTCGATGGGGCTCCAAAGTCATTGCGTCCGGAAAAATCTGCGACTTAAATGTATAAATTCTTAATTCACTTTTAGGGTTTTTCTTCTCTCTGAATCATTTGACAACGTAGAAGTGAGACTAATATTTTCACACATTCACAGACATTTATAGTTTGCTTTAGATGGGTGGATCAGATTTTTAAACAGCCAAAATTAACATATGCAGCAACTTGTCGCAGCTCAATGCCACCTAAGGCTAACACAGCTGCACAAAGCTGTATCAGTTCCTTAGCTATTTATATTTGTCTCAGAAGTTTCCATTCCTTGAGTGAAAAACAGCCAAAAGTACTAATAGAGCGAATGTTATCCTACAAAACAAGGGCTAAGAGCTCATATGGCACTTGTGACGAGGCAAGAAGAGCTAAGAACCAAGAGCTCATATGGTATGAGCTCTAACAAAATTCTAAGAATCAATAGATTGATTTAAAAGGAAAATCAGAGGCTTAATGCCGGTCAGGATTTAAAATAAGAGCTCTGAGTCACGATATCCTTCTAAATATCAAAATTCATTAAGATCCGATCACCCACTCGTAAGTTATAAATACGTAATTTTTTAAGTTTTCTTCTCCCTTTAGCCCCCCAGATGGTCGAATCTGGGAAAACGACTTTATCAAGTCAATTTGTGCAGCTCCCTGACACGCCTACCAATTTTCATCGTCCTAGCACGTCCAGAAGCACAAAACTCGCCAAATCACTGAACCCCTCCCCCCAACTCCCCCAAAAAGAGCGAATCCAGTACGGTTACGTCAATCACGTATCAAGGACATCTGCTTATTCTATCCACCAAGCTTCATCCCGATTCCTCCACTCCAAGTTTTTTCCAAGATTTCCCCCTCCAACTCCCCCCAATGTCAAAAGATCTGGCTGGGATTTCAAATAAGAGCTCTGAGACATGAATTCCTTCTAAGTATCAAATTTCATTAAGATCCGATCACCTATTCGTAAGATAAAAATAGCCCAATTTTCACGTTTTCCAAGAATTCCTGTTTCCACCTCCAACTCCCCCGATGTCACAGGATCTGGTCAGAATTTAAAATTAAAGCTTTAAAGCACAAGATCCTTCTAAATATCAAATTTCATTAAGATCTGGTGACCCTTTCGTAAGTTACAAATACCTCATTTTTCCAAATCCCCCCCCTCAACTCCACCAAAGAGCGTGGATCCGGTCCGGTTATGTCAGTCACGTATCTTAGACAGGTTTTTATTCTTCCCATCCAGTTTCATCCTGGTCTCTACGCTTTAAGTATTTTCTAAGATTTCTGGTCCCCCCCCCAACTGCCCCCCCCCCCAATGACGCTGGATCCGGTTGAGATTTAAAATAAGAGATCTGAGTTATGAGGTCCTTCTAAATATGAAGTTTCATGAAGATTCGATCACTCATTCGTAAGTTAAAAATACGTCATTTTTTCTCATTTTTCATAATTAACCCCCCCCCCCCCAATAGATCAGATCCGTTCCAATTATGTAAATCACGTATCTAAGACTTCTGCTTATTTTTCCCACCAAGTTTCATCCCGATCCCTCCAATCTAAGCGTTTTCCATTATTTTAGGTTCCCCCACCCCAAACTCCCCCAATGTCACCAGATCCGGTCGGGATTTAAAATAAGAGCTTTGAGACACGATATCCTTCTAAATATCAAATTTCATTGAGATCCGATCACCCGTTCGTAAGTTAAAAGTACCTCATTTTTTCAAACTTTTCAGGATTAACTCCCCCCCCCAACTAACCCAAAGAGAGCGGATCCATTCCGGTTATGTCAATCATGTATCTAGGACTTGTACTTATTTTTCCCACCAAGTTTCATCCTGATCCCTCCACTCTAAGTGTTTTCCAAGATTTTAGGTTTCCACCTCCCAACCCCCCCCCCCAATGCCACCAGATCCGGTTGGGATTTAACATAAGAGCTCTGAGACACGATATTCTTTTAAATATCAAATTTCGTTAAGATCCAATCACCCGTTCGTAAGTTAAAAATGCCTCATTTTTTCTAATTTTTCAGAATTAACCCCCCCCCCCCAACTACCCCAAGGAGAGCGGATCCGTTCCAGTTATGTCAATCATGTATCCTAAGACTTGTGCTTATTTTTCCCATCAAGTTTCATCCCGATCCCTCCACTCTAAGTGTTTTCCAATATTTTAGGTTTCCCCCTCCTAACTCCCCCCAATGTCACCAGTTCCGGTCGGGATTTAAAATAAGAGCTCTGAGACACGATATCCTTCTAAATATCAAATTTCATTGAGATCCGATCACCCATTCGTAAGTTAAAAATGCCTCATTTTTCTAATTTTCAGAATTACCCCCCCCCCCCAACTACCTCAAAGAGAGCGGATCCGTTCCAGTTATGTCAATCATGTATCTAGGACTTTTGCTTATTTTTCCCGCCAGGTTTCGTCCCGATCCCTCCGCTCTAAGTGTTTTCCAAGATTTTATGTTTCCCCCTCCCAAATCCCCTCCAATGTCACCAGATCCGGTCGGGATTTAAAATAACAGCTCTGAGACATGATATCCTTCCAAAAATCAAATTTAATTAAGATCTGATCAACCGTTCGTAAGTTAAAAATACTTCAAATTTTCTAATTTTTCCGAATTAACGGGCCCCCCACTCCACCCCAGATGGTCAAATCAGGAAAAAGACTATTTCTAATTTAACCTGGTCCGGTCCCTGATGCACCTGCCAAATTTCATTGTCCTAGCTTACCTGGAAGTGCCTAAACTAGCAAATTCGGGGCCGACAGACCGACAGAATTTGCGATTGCTATATGTCACTTGGTTAATACCAAGTGCCATAAAAATTGTGGGAGAAATCGCAAAGAAAATGAGATTTCTCAGCACACCGGTGGCCAATTGGGAACAATAGATGCCTTTTGTTTCCAATAGAGAAAATGGGATTTCTCGGTGGACTGGTGGCCGATCGGGCACATAGATGCCATTTGTTTCAAACAGTTCGTGGTAACGAACTGTAGTAAGGAGCGACCCGGCTCAATAGTAACCAAAACTCTAAAAAATGGAATTTTGATACCAATAGCTACATCAAAAGAATCGCATTTTAATGCTGGTTTTAAATATATAAGTTTCATGAAGTTTAGTCTTACCCATCAAAACTTACGAGCCTGAGAAAATTTGCGTTATTTTAGAAAATAGGGGAAAACGCCCCCTAAAAGTCATAAAATCTTAACGAAAATCACACCATCAGATTCAGCGTATCAGAGAA
The DNA here is from genome assembly GCF_032884065.1 of Artemia franciscana. NCBI lineage: Eukaryota > Metazoa > Arthropoda > Branchiopoda > Anostraca > Artemiidae > Artemia > Artemia franciscana. The sequence continues at coordinate 41,665,146 of NC_088864.1, read as the reverse complement.
CCCTACTGTAGAAGTTTCGAGCTCCTATCTACAAAAATGTGGAATTTTGCATTTTTTGCCAGAAGGCAGATCACGGATGTGTTTATTTGTTTTTTTGTTTGTTTTTTTGTTTTTTTTCCCCAGGGGTGATCGTATCGACCCAGTTGTCCTAGAATGTTGCAAGAGGGCTCATTCTAACGGAAATGAAAAGTTCTAGTGCCCTTTTTAAGTGACCAAAAAAATTGGAGGGCACCTAGGCCCCCTCCCACGCTAATTATTTTCCCAAAGTCAACGGATCAAAATTCTGAGATAGCCATTTTATTCAACGTAGTCGAAAAACCTTATAACTATGTCTTTGGGGACGAATTACTCCCCCACAGTCCCCGTGGGAGGGGCAACAAGTTACAAACTTTGACCTGTGCTTACATATAGTAATGGTTATTGGGAAGTATACAGGCGTTTTCAGGAGGATTTTTTTGGTTTGGGGGAGGGGTTGAGAAGAGGGGGATATGCTGGGGGAACTTTCCTTCGAGAATTTGTAATGGGAGAAGAAAATTTCCATGAAGGGAGAGCAGGATTTACTAGCATTATTTAAAAAAAAACAATTAAATCATAAAAGTGAAAAAGCTTTTTCAGCTGGAAGTAAGGAACAGCAATAAAACTTAAAACAAACAGAAATTATTACCCATGTGAGGGGCTCACCTCCTTCTAATACCTCGCTCTTTACGCTAAAGTATTTTCAGTAATTTCAACTACTTATTCTACGGCTTTTGTGATTCAGGGGGTCATTCTTAATGAATTGGGATAAAATTTAAGCTTTAGTGTAAAGAGCGAGGTACTGACGATGGGGCGAATCCCCTCATATATGTAATAAAAACATGAGAATACAAAAGTTCTTTACGTAAGCTAATTTATAAGTTACGTAAATCTTTTACCAATAATAAGATTCGTAAAAAATTAAAAGTTCTAGTTGCCTTTTTAATTAACCAAAAAATCGGGGGGCAACTAGGCTTCGTCCCCTGCTCTTTTTTTCTCAAAATCATTCGATCAAAATTATGAGAAAGCCATTGAGCCAAAAAAAAAAATATATGCAAATTTCGTTTTGATTATTCCTCTGCGGAGAGCCAAAATCAAAACATGCATTGATTCAAAAACGTTCAGAAATTAAATAAAAAAAAACAAGTTTTTTTAACTGAAAGTAAGGAGCGACATTAAAACTTAAAACGCACAGAAATTACTTCGTATATGAAAGAGGCTGCTTCCTCATCAACACCCCGCTCTTTACGCTAAAGTTGTTTACTGTTTTAAAAAGAAGAATTGAGAGAAAGAGTCAATCTTTAGCGTAAAGAGCGGGGCGTTGATGAGGAAGCAGCCTCTTTCATATACGAAGTAATTTCTGTGCGTTTTAAGTTTTAATGTCGCTCCTTACTTTCAGTTAAAAAAACTTGTTTTTTTATTTAATCTCCCAAAGAAAGTGAGATTTCTCGGCCGACCGGTGTCAGATTGGGCATATAGATGCCATTTGTTTCCTTTACTTTTTTTATAAGCAATGTTTAAACATTAAGTAATATTATTTACTTGTATGTTATTATTAAGATCGGAATATTTTAAATTGTTTTCTCTTTTTTTTTGTGCTTAACCATAGAAAACAATTTACCACAGAGCAGTGTTGCTTTGCAACGTCAACAACTTGACTAAATAAAATAATCCATAGAAAACTTGATTTAAAGCATAAAACTTTACTGCACTCTATTAAGCTTGAGTATTAATCTTGTATTTTCCGCATCTTTCATTTCTGGTGACTTTTGTTTCTTTAAATGAGTTAGCATTTTTCCTCTTTACTGAGAATGTATTTGTTTGTACTGCTACTAACTCGATTTTATGTTCATTTTTTCAAAATATTCTGCCACAAGCTGAAACCAATTCAAAGGGAGCAAACATCAAAAGAACGAAGGAATTTTAAACATCAAAATGAAATAAATCATGCATATGTTTCTTTTCCATGATGGCTTTATTTTGAATTTCAATTGCTCTGGAGAAATTCGAATGCTAAGAATTTAAGAAAACTCAATTTCTACATAAAGCCACACGAACTTGGAATAACAAACATTTGAATTCAAAGCATAAATTTGAATCTATTGACAAGTTTCTGCTTGGTCAAATTTGAAATAGAAGTTAATGTTACTGGATTAGATTCTCACCAGTAAGAAATAGAAATCTGAAAATGGAACTTTCATCAAATTTTAATCAAAATTATTATCAATTAGGATTTTTAACTAGTAGGGGTTTTTCTTTGTCAAGTGCATTCTAAGTCAAGTGCTTCTAAATGCTTTCAATCATAGAGGATACCTTCCTTCAGGACCGTACCCAGGATTCTTTTTGTAGGGAGGGAGGTATCAAAATAATGTGTAAAAAGGGGTGTACCTCTCATGGACTCGGGATAATATTCTTAAATAAGGCTAGGTCTTAGCTTCAAGCGCGGGGCCGTTAGTTCACCCCTGCGAATGAAGACGGATCGTTTATGCATACTGTTGTATCTTTAAGATGCTTGAAAATGGTGGGAGATATATAGGGTCAGAGAACTCTTGTTACTGACAAATTTAGTCATTGCATCAAGCGTTTACGATTTATTTAAAAGGTGACCAACATCATTTGGTACCGACAAAAAAGGCTGTTTTTGTATTTCGATTTTGTACCCGAAACACTGTTGCAGATGGGGGAATTCGTAGTCACTAGCTCAAAAACTTCGATCTCCGATATTATTAGCAGGATTTCGTATTATTGTTCGGTACCACTATTGTTTGGTATCGACGAAGAAGACCGCGGGGATGTATTCTGTTAAGTGTCTGTACGCTGAACAGACACAGAAGCTGGATGTCTCCCAAGAATTGACTGAGTTATAGGTCACAGCAATAGGTTTGCTGTGACACGCTTTAAAGTTCATTAAGAGAGGTCCTTCACTGATATTGTTATTGGAACCTGCTACAGGCTCAGAGAGGCAGATTGAAACTTTTCTTGAGCATATTTCCGGTAGAATATCGCAGGTTGGGGGATTCATGACTATTAACCATCTAGTTCTAAAACCACACTTCTTATATGGGACATACACAAAACGAAGACTATATAAAAGACAATATAAGACAAAATAGCAACAAGGATAGAGAAAAAAAAACGGAGAAAATATCTTTGCATTACATAGATTCTATGTTTCCTATTTATGATAACCATATAAAAAAGAGTTTCAACACACGTTCCTACTCAGTATAATAAAGCCATAAACCATTGCAGATATCTGTTGTTTAGGCTTTTGAGGAGTTGTAGTGCATACAGAATCAAATCTAATAAAAACTAATTTACAAGTCGGAGGAGTATTCCGAGGGGAGAGCTTCAAGCCAGGTACACCCTTTCTTCACCCAGGGTACCTGCTTTAAACTGTCCTTTGGCCATACAAAACTTGCACTAGACGTTTCAAACTCCAGGTCAGGGGCATCAGTTTGGGGGAGAGACAAGGTGGAATAATGTCTCTTCCCTAGATATTCCTCCCTAGATTTGAAAAAATACCACTTGTGGTATTTTCAATGAAAGAAATTGTAAAAATGACTCATTCGCTGGCCACTTTTACGTACCGTACCTCTTTTAAGATTTGTTTGTTGTTTCTATCCCTTTCTTCTTCGTCTCCTGACATAAAAAGCGAATATGGCCCTAATATAGCTTGTGATGGACTTTTGGAAGTAAATACTGTCCTATCTTAACAGTGTAATCTTATCTTCCAGTTTAAGAACGAGTTATGTTTTCATTCAATTAATATTTACTGTCTTTCATTTATGGTATAGTCTTTTTTACTGAATTTTATGAGAAAAGGCTTAGTGGGAAGGATATTGCTTTTTATGTGTCATATTTCAGAAAAGCGTTTATAATTTATTGTCTTTGACGGACCATGAACTTGGGAATAGTTACTTTTTGGTGTTTGAAGACTTTCATATTGAATATTAAACACGGTAGTAGATAACTTGAATTTCAACTTAAATAAGGCTTCTGAACATTTAGTTATATTTATTAAAAGGATAAAGTTCTGGGAGAAAGGACTATGAAGAAAAATGTCAAAATTAAAACTGATTTGACTACAATGTCCATTGAAAATAATTTCAAGCCATGGTATTTGCGTTTTAAAATATAACAAATGATGCGTCTTGAAAATAAAAAGAGGATTTTTAACGATATTTTGATATTTAGACAATTGGGTCAGCCACAAAAATGTTGACAGACTTATTCCAATCAGGATACCTTTTTGATTGATGCTGTTTAATTTGACATTTTTTCCATGTTTAGTTTCTTGAACTAATATGGGGCAATAAAAGTACTACCAATGATCTTTTAATGATATTAAAAGCAGGTAAGGGTAATAGCAATTTTAGGAAAAGGCGATTCTGATAGTAAATCAGAAACTATCCTTAATGATAGTTCGACTTACAAAAATTTCATAGCCCTAGGATATGCGGCTTACAAAAAAAAAGCTTGAAATAGGCATTCCCCATATACCTATTATATCCGATACTAAATCACCAACAGAAAGGATTTAAAATGGTCTGTAGGTTGACTTAAACCACTATTTTGTTTGTGAAATCATAAATTAAAAATTCAGGCAGATTATTTAAAAACCAATTAAAATATATAAGAATTTCAATGGAGTCCATATTATCCAGTTTTGATGTGCAGTCAATGTACACAAATTTACCATGTGACAAATCTGTTTTCAATTGTGTCTAAAAAACATTTTACGACACAAAAATTTAATAGAGGTGTCATTCGGGGGAGTAGAGATAAAAACCATATTGAATTTAGTTAAAATAGCTAACAAGTACACAAATTATTTCAACTCGGAAATAATTTTTCCTTCAGCTCAGATGCTTACCAGTTGGGAGGGGGAAGGGCTTTAAGTCCGCTTGCAGTAAATTTTTATAGATTCTGTAGAAACATTGACTTTTGATTCATATTTTTTTAAACCAAAATTTTAAGGAAGGCAGATGGATAGTGTTTTATAATTTGGAATTATAAATAATCCGAAATAGAAGGGTTTTAGACCATCTAAATAATTAGGAGGGGGATTTAATATTTAAAACTGAAAGAGAAACGGAAAATAAATTATCGTAGCTGCACAATCGGGTCGAGGACTCCGTAATACTGTTTCAATGCAGTATTACGGGACCATATCGGAAGACTTAGGGGAAACTTAGGGTGACGGAACATAATTTTTCAATCTGCTTCTTATCACTTTGACTGAGAATTACTGTGAACAGAGTTGTGTTTGAGCTGTTACAAAGTTTTAGATGAGTTAGAGCAATTAAAACAATATATATATATATATATATAGGAAATGAGCATAAATAGAGATGAAGGGGAATATCAATTAAATCTAGTTTATAACGACTTAATAAAAAAGCAGAACTTGTTCGTCAGGAAAGGTAATGTGGTCTTCAAAAATACCTACCTAGGTCATGCGTAAGATTTTCTAAATAAAATATTATTTTCCTTTTAATAGAATTCAATACCCGAAAATAGTTCGGACGAGTGACAACACTGGCCATCCTAGCCGAGTTATCAGAGCGCTAGACTTGAAATTCTGATGACAGGGATAGAGTTCTGGTGTCGCTGGTTATTTGGTTTGGGACGGTGATCAATGGTATTAGTCTGTAAGCTCAGTCAGAGCCTACCCAGCTCTTAATGGGTACCTGGAGAAATCTGGAGGAAAACACGGGAAGTGTCGGACGATTTGACCCCAACCACACATTGCATTTCTGTCCGAAGGTAGAAAATCAGGAGATCAGTACCAACGCAACGCAGACCATTGGTCATTATGCGATTTTTTTAAAAAATAATTTGTTACTTTAGTGTTTTGTGCTTTAGTTCAGTATCATATTGGATTTTGTTTAAACGTGAGTTTTTCTGTTGGCTCTTATTTTTTTAAGCGTTTTATTGTTGTTTTTCTTTAAATGCTTTGTTTAAGTAAGTTTTTTTTCTTCTGTTGATAAAGGAATCCGGAAGTGAATCCGAAATATTCGGACTTTTATTATTATTTTTCACATAAAAACTTTTTTCAATTTTTCATTGTCTTATTAAAAATTTTGACCGTTTTTAAAATTTCTTCGTTTCAATTATAAAGGTTTTAGGAGATATAATACGTCTAAGCACCCATAAGCTAATCGTTCGTCCGTTGGCAGAGATAGTAATCGTAAATCTGTAAATAGTATATATTGATATCTAAAAAAAAACATATTGCCATCTAAGCTGGGTTATTAAACGACACTGTTTTGATTCAAAAAGAAACAAAAACTTAATATCTGAACGAACCAGGAAAATAAAACATTTTCATCTTAAAAGTAATTGAATGGCGAATCCTTTTGAAATTTTGGCTCTGAAGGCAAAATAAAATAAACATAGCTACTGACAGTTGGGTTCTATGGTACTTGTCATTTCTTGGCACCAGCAATGGGGGATAGTGGCTCTTTTGCTTCCCCTTCGAGATTTTTCGGCCCCACTAGATTTGAAACAAATATCTGTGTTTGTTATTTTCATCGAAAAATACTATTTTTGGATACCATTGGAAAAAAATAAAAAACATTATTCCCCGCTCCTTGTTTGAAGAAGGGGGGAGTACAGCCCTCTTGAGTTTTGTTTTAATGATGTACTGGCTAGAAACGTAACCTTTTCAGAAAAATGCAGAATTTCCTTTAGTTCCATTCTTCTTCCCTCCATGGAAAATCCTTGACTCTAAGCTTTTTTTAGATATCCTAAAGAACGAAGAAGTATTAGGGACATATAGAAGGAAATATCTGGTTTAAAGTCATCTATTGCCTTCGGATTCTGAGAAAATGGCATTTTACACTTTTGTGCTGACAACATGAAAGCATTTGTGGCATTTACTTTAATCTTCACCTGTAATGGACTCAACCTTTTCTCTTCAGATGTAGCTTGTCCCGATCAATGTATTTGTCTCTCCTCAACGCATGTAAGTGAGACAATTTTTGTTCACAATAATGTAAACACTTAAGGCCCATTCATATTAGAGATTTAACTGTTCTTGGGAATTAGATAGAACTAATTTAAGTCAATCAGCTTTTTTCATAAGAAAATTTCAGCAAATCAGAAAATTCTGTAAAATCTGGTTGGCTTAAATTAGCAATAGCTAAGTCCTGGCATTAGTAAAATATTCAGGCAATACTTTCTAAATAAAATAATTTTGATGACAATATATGCATATTGAATTTTTTTATGCTGATTCAAAACGTTTAAAATTCATTAAGCTCAAAGTTATTTCTCAAAACTAATTAGAGGAAGAAAATTTGCGTCGTTGTTGAAAGGAGTTGATTTTATTGAAATTCAACATGTCAAAACCTCCGCAAGAACCCTAGACGGAGGCTTCAAGCTTATATTTACAAAAATTCAAAAATTCATATTCTTCTCGAGAAGAACAGTCTCACGTGACAGTCTATAGGTTCGTTTTCGTTTATTTTTATTTACTTATTTATTTTTATTTCACCACCTGGCAACATATAGAACCAACGGTTGTAGATTATCCAGAGAGAGATGGATAGAAGAGCAATTTAAAGTTCTAGTGCCCTTGTTAAGTAACAAAAGTAATCGTGCTGCTGCAGAGGGCCGGCTTTACTTTCTCGTGATCATATAAGCTAGTGGTTGAAGAATGTCTGAAGAGAGATCATTTTAAAAAAAAGATTTTGTCTGTTGTACTTTTTAAGTAACAAAACAGGCGACTATGTGCCGAATTCTACCAATTTTTGCTCACTCTTCGGCTGACTATACTTTAGACCCTTAACTTAACAAAAAAAAAAAATTCTTCATATGAATGTCGTCACTTTCATTTACGTTTAAAGAGCAATGTTTCTGATAAGATATTGTTTCAATTTGTTTCAATTGTTTCTTGTTTCAATTATCTACCATTAAAGACATCACGATTTGTCCCTTCTTTTCTGAAATTTCTTAGTTAAATTTCGTTTTCTGGGTTTCATGTTTCGTGCCAAACTAATTGTTAATGATAATAGACAATCACTGGAAATAGGACTAGCATAAAAAAAGATCATATCCTTCATACATTCCAGATTTGAAGTCTTAATAAGTTAGAATTAGATTCTTATTTTTCTTGCAAAATAATTTTAAAGAAAATTATGGATCATATTTCACCAGATTTTCATTTTTAACGAGCTTTCGTCATGTGTTTACAGAAAATAAATAATGGAGCCCTAATTAACAAGCTGGCAAACTACGCCTCTCTAAGAAAGAAAACAAGGATACATAAATATAGCTTGTCTCTATTAAAAAAACTTTATTCACATTTTGGTAAAGGGATACCAAAAGACAACAATAACTAAAGAAAGAAAACACATTATTCTATTTTAATTCAAGAGTTGTTTTATCCGAGCTGTTTCTTATCTGTTTCGGGAATAGATAACAAGATCTCAGGTGAGGTAGAAGTTTGACATTTCATTGGGGAACTGTATTACCCAGGCTAGCATAAATAAGGGCATATTTTTATTTCAAACTAGCTGTTGGGGTGGCGCTTCGCGCCACCCCAACACCTAGTTGGTGGGGCGCTTCGCGCCCCTCAAGCCCCCCCGCGCGCGTAAGTCGTTACGCGCATTATTAGTTACGTGCCATTGTAGTTGTGTCCCTGTGTCCCACCTGTGAATATAGATAGATTTATATATGTGTTTCAAACTACGTAAAACTTGCGAATATACAACATTCTTGGCTTTCCCATTGTCTGTGCATATACAAAGCCTTATGTACTAATAATGACGTCATATGCAAACGCTCTTTTTACAAACAAACAAACATGCATACACACAACTCGTTTTTATATAGATAGATAGATAGATAGATACAATACAAATTAACTGCGTAAAACTTGCGAATATACAACATTCTTCGCTGTCAAATTGTCGCTACATATAAATAGATTGTCAGGTTTACCGACCCTCGAACATGCAACGTACAGTTGTCCATGGGAAAAACAATCAGTATTAAGATCTATACCACATTTTTCTAATGATTGACCTTGAGCTTTGTTAATGGTGATTGCAAATGCTAATCGAATTGGGAATTGCAATCTTTTAAATTGAAAAGGCAGATCCGTTGGAATCATGGGAATGCGAGGAATAAGAACAGCCTCACCCTCAAAAGGCCCTGTCAAGATTGTGGCCTCTATTAGGTTTTCCATTGTTTTTTTTTACGGCAAGTCGCGTGCCATTGCAAAGCTTTGGTGGGTTGATATTTCTTAAAAGTATTATTGGTACGCCTATTTTTAGTTGTAGCACATGTGGTGGAAACCCTGAAAGATCTATGGAATTTAAAAATTCAGATGGATAATTAACCGCTTCATTTGGTTCCAAAACTGTGTCGACTGACTTGTAGAGGACTGCCTGGTCTCGAATCTTGGTCAAAACAATATTGTTGATTTCGTGGACGTCTATATTTTTGGGTGCGAGAATCACATCATCAATTTCGTTCAAAGTAATTTTTTATGTAGCCAGATTAGTATATGTGCGTGTGGCAAACCTCGTTTTTGCCATTCCACTGAGTACATCCAGCATCGCACTGACCCAAACACTTAAAGTTTTACTATGTAGTTTATCAGTGATTTCAACTTTTGCCGGAAGACACGGGCCGTAATGTCATGCCTATGAACCGCCGATTGGCCTTGAAGTAAAAGCTGCAGTATCTCGTCCCAAGATTGATTACATGTAAATGTAATAAATAAATCTGGACGACCATAGAGACGAACATACGCAATAGCATCTTGAGCATATTCATGCATATGACGGGGACTGCCAGCATATGACAAAGGTAAAATTGTTAATCTTCCAACGTTTCTGGTATTACCGTCATTTATAACTGCATCTCGCAAATGAATGTATTGTTCAGAGCGGAGCTTGGTCTGATTCGGGCGGATATATAGCAAACGTTCTGATTCAATTTTAGCATACATATCAACGACAAATTGGTGAAACAATTCACGGCATTTTAAAATATAATTTTCTTCATCCTGCCGAATCATTAGTCTATAGGAATAATAATGCATTTCACTGCATTTCTTATTCATTTCTTTGTTAGTGGCTGGATTCATCAATTTAATATTAAAGTGATAGCCGTCGGCTCCATCCCAAAAAATGATAGGATATTGTAGGGCATCGTAGCATCGATGAGTTTCAGCAATTCTTAACAACTGAGCGTTTCGCTTATGAAGAATAATATCTCGAGGTAAAAACTGATCACCGACCATAACGATTGCCACTTCGTCGATAGTTGAAGCATTGTATCTACGCACATGTTGGCCAGGAGGCGTTTTGTCAGCGGAAATAACAATTTTATGCGTCTCAGTAGGCATCAAATCGATGGCTGTTTTGAACAGACGCACTAAATTATTATTTTCGTGGAAAAGATGTTGCAATTGGGAAACGATTGTCCTTTCCAACTTGGGAGAAATTTCGCAACGTGCATTCAATTCAGAATTTCTATCACTGATGAAGTACAATTGTAAAAATTTATGATTCTCGCCTGAGAATGGTAGAAGGGACCCTGCTCTATGATAAATTTGCCCTTTTACTTTGAAAGTTGACATAAATTGATCTGGATTTTCGATTTGGGCTCCAAACGACGTCATTTGGAAACATGAGTTGTATTTTCTGATTTTTGACAAAAAACGCTTAGATTCTGACGTAGTTCCAGTAAGGAAAGTCTTCAATGGCTCTGGTGGTGCAGCCAATAGAGGAAGTTTAACTTTTCCTGAGGCGCAACACATTCCCATTGTTTCACCATTGAATTTCAAGGCCTTGCAATAGGGACAAATTTTAGACATTGTCCCGATTTGAACACATCTACTCAAGCTATAATCATCGACTGGGCTGTACCTGAATGCCAGGCGATAACTTTCAGGTTGCTCTGATTCCTCGGCACGCTTTCTTTTCTTACTTTCTCTATCAGCAGCAAGCCTGATTTCTTGCTGTTCTTGTGATTCCTCGGCACGCTTTCTTTTCTTACTTTCTCTACCAGCAGCAAGCCTGATTTCTTGCTGTTCTTGTGATTCCTCGGCACGCCTTCTTTTTTCACTTTCTCTTTTAGCAGCAAGTCTGCTTTCGCGTTGCTCTGGTAGTTCCTCGGCACGCTTTCTTTTCTGACTTTCTCTATCAGCAGCAAGTTTTTTGGCATAGACTCTTTGAGCATCTTCATCGGCTTTTGCCATTGTAAGTTCATCAGTCATTGTAAACTTAAACATTAATAGATTTCTACGTGAACATATAAGTCTTAAATATCTTGAATGACGTCACCGTCATAGCAAAAATGACGACAACTAACTTCATGACGTCAGTCGACACAGAAACATGACGTCACCTGATCCACAGACAGACAACTTATTTTTATATATATAGATAGGCTGTTTTCGCAAAGGCAAGAAAAATAGCACCAGCAATAGAATGCTATAATGTTGTTAGTGCTATAATTAGATTATAATCATTACGGTATTTTGTCTTAAGTACCCATTAAGACAAAAACTGTTCACATGTTAGTAAGACGATTAACCTTCAATGGTGTTAAAATTAAAAATCGTCATCTAGTAATTTCCAAGTCAAATTACGTAGCATGATGATACTTGCCGACTAAAAATTCGAATAGATGAAGCTCTAGGAGAAGAACATCCGAAGAGGAGAGGATGCCATGGCTAAATTTCTACACTAAGGTTAATATTTCAGATTTTTCTAGATTCTCAGAACCCTGAGTTCCATAGATCATAACAAGCTTTGACTGGCCCAATGAAAAAACTTTGGGGAGGGCCATATCCTTATATAGTATTCCAGATAAGTATGTCAAAGTGATAGGTGCTATGTCAGTGTTTGACTTACTTGTTATAATTTGTCATGACTGCAAAGCTAATTCAAGCGTAAGACTATTATTTTTTCACCTCTTGATTCCCGTTGATTTCTCCTGGAAAAAATAGTTTAACTTTCGTTTTAAGTTCCGTTTTAATTCTAAACGGGATTAGAAGTTCTGTTTTAATTGTTTATCAAACAGTTCGTGTTAACGAACTGTAGTAAGGAGCGACCCGGCTCAATAGTAGCCGAAACTCTAAAAAACGGAGTTTTGATACCAATAGATACATCAAAATAATTGCATTTTAATGTTGATTTTAAATATGTAAGTTTTATCAAGTTTAGTCAAACCTATCAAAAGTTACGAGCTTGAAAATATTTGTCTTATTTTAGAAAGTAGGGGGAAACATCCTCTAAAAGTCGTAGAATATTAACGAAAATCACCTCATCAGATTCAGCGTGTCAGAGAACCCTACTACAGAAGTTTCAAGCTTCTATCAACAAAAACGTGGAATTTTGTATTTATTGCCAGAAGACAAATCACGGATGTTTTTTTTTTTTTTTCAGGGGTGATCGTATCGACCCAGTTTTTCTAGAATATCACAAGAGGGCTTATTCTGATTGAAATTGAAAGTTCTAGTGCCCTTTTTAAGTGACCAAAAAATTGGAGGGCACCTAGTCCCCCTCCCACGCACATTTCCCCCCAAAGTCACCAGATCAAAATTTTGAGATAGCCATTCTGTTCAGCTTAGTCGAAAACTCAATAAATATGTCTTTGGGGATGATTTATCCCCTCCCCCAGTCCCTGGGTGAGGGGCTTCAAGTTACATACTTTAACCATTGTTTACATATAGCAATATATAAACTTTTTAATATTTTTTACGAAAGCTTTTATTTGTAATATATATATATATATATATATATATATATATATATATATATATATATATATATATATATATATATATATATATATATATATATATACATAACTTACGAATTAACTTACGTAACGAACTTCTATATTTGTATATTTTTATTACGTATATGAGGGGGTTCGCCCTCTCGTCAAAGCTTTACAGTAAAGCTTGAATTTGTCCCAATTCTTTATGAATGACGCCTGAAACACAAATGTCGCAGAATAAATAGTTAAAATTACTAAAAATACGTTAGCGTAAAGCAAGGTATTTTGGAGGAGACGAATCCCCTTATATACATAATATTTTCTGTTCGTTTTAAGTTTTAATACTCCTCCTTACTTCCAGTTGAAATTTTTTTTTTTATTTATTATCTCATTGTTTTTTTTAAATAATACTAGAAAATCCTGTGCCCCCTTCATGGAAACTCTCTTCCCTCATGATAAATTCCTCCATGGAAAGATCCTCCCACGTAACCCCCTCCCCCTGCGCACCCCCACCCCAATACGAAAAAGTCCTCCTAAAAACGTCTGTACACTTCCCAATAACTATTACTAAATGCAAATAATGGTCAAAGTTTGTAACTTGCAGTCCCTCCCCAGGGGACTTCGGGGGATTAAGTCGTCCCCAAAGACATAGTTATTAGTTTTTTGACTATGCTGAACAAAATGGCTATCTCAAAATTTTGATCCGGTGACTTCGGGAAAAAATGAGCGTGGAAGGGGGCCTAGATGTCACCTAAAAAGGGCACTAGAACTTTTAATTTCCGTTAGAATGAGCCATCTCGTGACATTCTAGGACCGCTGGGTCGATACGATCGATACCTGGAAAAAAAACCAAAAACAAACAAACAAATAAACACGCATCCGTGATCTGTCTTCTGGCAAAAAACTACAAAATTCCACATTTTATAGATAGGAGCTTGACACTTCTATAGTAGGGTTATCTAATACGCTGGATCTGCTGGTGTGATTTTCGTCAAGATTCTATGACTTTTAGGGGGTGTTTTACCCCTATTTTCTAAAATAAGGCAAATTTTCTCAGGCTTGTAACTTTTGATGGTAAGACTAAACTTGATGAAACTTATATATATAAAATCAGCATTAAAATGTATTTCCTTTGATGTAACTATTGGTATCAAAATTCCATTTTTTACAGTTTCGGTTACTATTAAACCAGGTCCCTCCTTACCACAGTTCGTTACCACGACGAACTGTTTGAAAGTAGATACAAAAGTCAGGATATTACGACCCCATATACAGCGATCGTCATCAGCAGAAATACTAAAGCATTACAATTAAAACTTGCCTATTTATGCACAATAAAATAATAACTTCTGACTCACTCACTATATTTGTCTGAGAGAGATCAATAACTGGGTTCATTCAAAGTCTAGAGTTGTAAATTTTCTTATTTAATATTGCCTAAATGTAAATTGAATTTCTAATGAAGGTGGCAAAACTGGAACAACTGGTGGCAAGACTGGTGGTGAAACTAGAAGAGATTACCCTTTTGACTTGTAAGGTCTATTCTATTATATCTCTGTTTTCCCTAAATAGATTAATTGTATTAATGTATGAAGTAAATTCTTTGCTCTCAATATCTGTGATAGCTTCTTTGAAATATAAAATATTATATTGTTTATTTTAACTTACCTTTCTGGGCCCCAGTTTGTGCTTTGAACCCATTTCTGAAGGTTCCATTCACATGGAAAAACCATTATCAATTTTGTCAGGAGTTACTGCTTTTGATGGAGGAAAAGGCTGGAAACACGAGTTTCAAAATCCCTCCTAAGACCTTAATTTATACTGTAGATCCATTCCTTGGAGCTTCTTTCATATACCGTACCGCAAAAGCTTTCCTAATAAGCGAAAAGCCATGGTACTCTCCTTTTATTAGATTTAAATTCTAAAAACAAGCTTTTTTTTAACCAAAAGTAAGGAGCAACAATAAAACTCAAAAAGAACAGAAACTATTCTATATATAAGGATGGGGGCTGCCTCTTTCTAACCCTTTCTCTTCATGCTGAAGTCTTAAAGTTCTTTAAAAATACTTCTCGTTCAAATTCAACGGCACTTGTGTTTTGGGAGACGTTCTTAACACATTGTGACAAAAAGTCAGACTTAGGTGAAAAGAGGGAGGGGGATGAGAAAGGGGCAACTCTCCTTATGCACGAATAATTTCTATTGGTTTTAAGTATTATCGCTGCTCCTTACTTTTAGTTGAAAACTTGTTTCTTTTGTATTAAATTTTTGACAGGTTTTTTTCCGATAATACCAGCAAAACTCTCCTCTGTTGTGTAAAATCTCCCCAGAAACCCCCCTCCCCACGGATCCCTATGAAAAATCCCTCTCCACCAAAATCCCCCTCTGAAGAATTTCCGTATGTTTCCCAATAAAAAAATCCTTACTATGATTTTAGCTGGGGGGGGGGCTTGTAAGGCCTATGGCCCGATTATTTTCGTAGTCATCTCTATGGCCTTTCTTGTAGAGTGGTACAATGACCACCTTCGCCCACGTTTTTGGGTAATGAAAGTGAAATGAAAGGTAATGAAACCTGGAAAGTGAACCCAACTTTGAGTGGTTTGGCAGGAATACCATCAGGTCCTCGAGCTTTATTGTTCTCGAGCCCGCAATTGGCTTCTTTTACCTCGCTTAGTAAAGACAGGGGACTGGAGTTATATTTCAGCTTGAGAAAACCGGATAGCACAGTAGGGTTGCAGGTAAGTACAGGATACAACATGTCTTCAAAGGGGCTTTTTTATCTTTCTTTAATGGCCTTACTAACAGTCAGGGGCCTACCAACCTTTTCCAGGACTTTTGTGGCGGCGGCAGATTTTTTCGTGAAGAATTCGTTGACTGTTATATGTATACTTTGGGTTTTTCCTGATTTAACATCATTTTTGCAGGATTCGCACTTCTCCTATGTGTAGTCTCTCAGGGCTATCAGGATATTTTTGTTTACAATCCTTTCTATCCGCTTATTTGTGTCCCTGTCTCCCAGTTCCCAGTCCTCTTTGTCGCAAACCTCTCGATTTTGGTAACATAGATCGACTATTTCATCTTTGATCCAACGCTTTTCTGTTTTAGGTTTCTGATCCAAGATTTTCTTGGCTATATCAAGGAGTGCTATGTTCAACTTCTCGACTAGGGCATCTATGATGTCAGAGGCTATGTTTGACTGCAGCAGACTTTCTTCTAGTGACTGCAGACAAGCAATTCCTGTTGTAGGCTCTTTCAGTTTATCGGTTTGGAGGTTTGGAATCTTATTTTTCGAGAAAGGAAGGGTTTTGAGTTGGAATTATGTCAATAAACCCATCACAAAGACATAATCTGAATCGAAGTCTTTTCCAGGCAGGGTGATGGTACTGGTGAGGTCTTAAGGCCCAATCTGCCTGAAACATCCCGGTAGAGCTTTGTTGCTTCTCCGACAATTGCATTGTAATCACACACTACTATCAAAAGACCTTTCTTTGGGATTTCAAATAGTTCGTGGTAACAAACTGTAAGTAAGGAGCGACCCGGCTCAAGAGTAACCGAAACTCCAAAAAATGGAATTTTGATATCAATAGATACATCAAAAGAATTAAATTTTTATGCTGATTGCAAATATATAAGGTTTATCAAGTTTAGTCTTATCAATCAAAAGTTACGAGCCTGAGGAAATTTGCCTTATTTTCAAAAAAAGGAAAAAACACCCTCTAAGAGTGATAAATCATAGTGAAAATTACACCATCAGATTCAGCGTATCAGACAACTCTACTGTAGAAGTTTCAAGCTCCTATCCGCAAAAATGAGGAATTTGTATATATTTTTTTTTTTTTTTTGCCAGAAGAAAGGTCACGGATGCGTGTTTATTTTATTTTATTTTTTTTATTTTTTTAGGGGTGATCGTATCGACCCAGTGATCCTAGAACATCGTGAGAGGACTCATTCGAACAGAAATCAAAAGTTCTAGTGTCTTTTTAAGTGAGAAAAAAATTGGAGGGCAACTAGGCCCCCTCCCACGCTAATTTTTTCCCAAAGTCACCCGATCAAAATTCTGATATAGCCATTTTGCTCAGCAAAGTCAAAAAATTTAATAACTATGTCTTTAAGGATGACTTAATCCTCTAAAGTCCCCAGGGGAGGGGCTGCAAGTTGTGAAATTTGTCCATATTTCACATATAGTATAGGTTATTGCAGAGTACAGACATTTTCAGAGGGAAATTTTTTCTAGCGGGTGGGGGGCATGGGAGGGGTTACATGGGAGAATCTTTTCATGGAGGAATTTTGATGGGGGAAGGGAATTTTCCATGAAAGGAGCAACGGATTTCCCAGCATTATTTAAAAAATTATCAAAAATTAAATTTTAAAAAACAAGTTCTTTCGACTGAAAATAAGGAGCAACATTAAAACTTAAAACGGGTCGAGTCGCTCCTTGCTTACAGTTCTTTACCACAAACTGTTTGAAAAAGCTTACTTTGTTTAAATAGTACCTCTATAATTCATTCCCTATCCGAAAACCTGCTTTCGGACAGGATATTTGTAAATTTGGATATTTATAACTACCTTAGCTTCACTATTGTGTATTCAGCTTAATTTTTTATATATATGTACGTATTTTGCTATACGGATATATATATATAGAGGATTGATTAATTTCTTCAGTATTTTATAGTTTAAACCTTGTTTAGAAAAAAATGTATAAAATATTTTAGAAACAATCCTTCTTATGATAGGACAAACGAAGAGTATTCCATCAAAGCTCATGAAGAACAATCCGTAAGTTACAAAAATCTAAAGAGACCCAATAAATCAACCCTTGTATATAAACCCTTTGGTCCTAAAAGGGTCCGCGAAATACAAATTATGTACTGGTGACGATAACTACAAAATTTTTTTTTTACTTTTGCCTATTTTAGGAGTCTATGTTTTTTTTGTTTTTTTTTTTTGAGAACCCAGATTGACCCTTCAATAATCCTGACAAGCACATGTGGGGATGGA